>NC_064637.1:129544609-129850609 GCF_023864275.1 Schistocerca cancellata
TTAACTCTTTCTCTTGGAGCATTAAATAGTAAATGCAATGTTAGTGATACTTATCAGATGTGCACGCATGAAGTATTCGTAGTTTATCCAAGAGTGGTTTGATACACCTGTACAGGGGTGTATAAACAGTCGTTTTTCCCTTGCTGTATTTGAGCGTGGAACAGGATACGGGAACGTTCTAGTAGTGGTACGGGGTACGCTCCGTCATGCCGCGTACGGTGGCCTGCGCGGTGTATATGTAGATGTAGATGTAGATCCTGCAACGAACGAAAGTCGTCGATACTAGTCTGCTGCTCCATGCATCCAAACTAAAATCATTTTTGGAACACGAGTGTCCCGTGCTGTTAACCGGTCGCTCTAGAATATTCGCCGCGCAAGAGAATCTCCATAGGTAATGCGAGGTCGGACAGCAACTCAACCCCACATGCCGAAAGCTTCCAGTATTTTCTTTTCCGCATTCGTCAGCGTCTGTACTCCTCCCCCTACACACGTATATCACACATTTGGCGCACTGAGATTCATTTCCTAGCAAACAAGGGACGCTGTTCGAATACCAGTATTCAGTTTTGGGGAAGAGATACTTCTGCCTGGGCTAATCTACCTTCAGCTTCCATTCTGCAGGGTGAACATAAAGTCTTTCCTAGATTATAAAATTTGTTTCTGAAGAACCATGCTAGATACAGCCATGCGGTTTTCTGCAAATGATAGCTTCATTAATCAAGTTTTTTTAATTAGGGATAAATTCCTACGTGTGTCCGTTTGTGGCCCGTAAGTGTCTAGGCGATACAAAATAACTCTCCGTGGCTTCCTCAACATCAGCGCCTCCACACCATCTCGTGTTCGTGTCGTAAGAATTTGCACGTCAGGAGCTGGTAAACTGAACACCTCATCGTTGCGTAACCCCACAAAAAAAGTCAAGATAGATTTTGCCTGGGCCGCGATGATGGACCGTCTCTATCGATCGACCTGTGCCGAAAGGTTTCACCTAAGAATTGGTGAACTAAGAGCTCCAAGAGCTCCTAGTGCGGCGCTGCACCACATTACCGACTGTCGAAATTGTGACAAATGTGGAAGTGTGCCCTTGAAAACTACGTGAGTTAAGCTACCGTTTTCAAAAAATCTCGCAGACGTGTGGAAGCATATCCATAAAAAAAAAGGTTTATAAACAACATTTGCAACAAATCACGTAGCTGTAGTCCCTTAGGAACAAATATTTGTGATTAGAGGAAGATTTTATCCGTTCTCTCTCTCATCAATATTTGAGTATTATACGTTCTTGTTGAATGGTTAACGGGGTAACAACCCACTCTGGGATTAGCTACGAATATATCATATATGTACATCTAGTGAGTATCAAAAAATGGCTCTGAGCACTATGGGACTTAACTGCTGAGGTCATCCGTCCCCTAGAACTTAGAACTACTTAAACCTAACTAACCTAAGGACGTCACACACATCCATGCCCGAGGCAGGATTCGAACCTGCGACCTTAGCGGTCGCGCAGTGAGTATCACTAACATTGCATGTACTCTTTAATGCTCCAGGAGAAGGTGTTAATTTCGAATACAAAAAGAAAGGACGACGCTACACGAAGAAATGGGACGGAAACCGGTAGATGTGATGTAAATATAGACACAAAAAAATGATTACAATATCAGAAAAACTGGATGATTTATTCAGGACAAATGTCTTCACAAACTGAGCAAGTCAAGAACGCGTTGATCCACCTCTGGTCCTTATGAAAGCAGTTATTCGGCTTGGCATTTATTGATGTAATTGGCGCGTTAGACCGAGCTGATTGGAGGGCCCTGCCTGTTATATCCTAGCCAGTAATGCCAACCGAGCCCGCTGCCAAAAGGTTGGCAGCATCAAAGTCCGGACGCCGTCCGCATAAGCAGCGCCAGCGATACAGGAAATCGCCGCAAGTCTGCGCGCGCCACCGCTGGCTTCTGGCTTCTTAAGCGCTGGAGTCGCGAGCGCTAGGACAGTCTGTATTCGCCGCTCAGTTGTATACTCGCCACCGATTTGTGTACTTGCTAGTCCGTTGTGTGTTCATCGCAGCAGAGTTGTTGTTTGTCGTCAGCCGACGCTGACCTAGCCGCTCCGACTCGAACTAGACAGATTTCTGTAGACACGGAGTTCACTACTGTGTTTCTGTATCTTCGTTAATAAAGATAAGTACCGACTTTTATTTAATCAGAGTGTTTGGGTTTTCATCTTTCTGTTCACTGTTCCAGCGGACCGGTCGGCCCGCAATTAAAAGTGTGGCGGTGACTTCGTAAGCCGTTTCTACAGCGAAGTGTTTGTCGCTACGAACGCCGCCACAAAACTGCCCATAGCTCTCGAAATATTCTCAATTGTGGAGACATCTGGCAACTTTGCTGGCCACAGTTGAATTTGACAAGCACGAAGAAAAGCAGTAGAGACTCTCGCCGTATGCGGGCGGCCGTTATCTTGCTGAAATGTAAGTCCCGGCAGGCTTGTTACGAAGGGCAACGAAATTGGGCGTAGAATACCGCTGTGCTGCAAGGGCGTCGCGGGTGACAACAAGAGGGGTCCTCCTATGAAAAGAAATGGCGCCCCAGACCACCACTCCCAATCGCCGGGTAGCATGGCGGACGACAGTCAGTTCGGTACCCCACCGCTGTCCGGGGCGACTCCAGACGCGTCTTCGTCCTGGAATCTCATTGACTGGAGTAGAACTGTCTTCAGTGATGAGTCCCGCTTCGAACTGAGCCCCGACCACCAGCGAAGTACACCTGTGCCAACTTTCCACCTCCGACGTGCAGAACTGCGTTCTCTTTCCCACCTCCTGTGCACTTCATTATTTTTACTTTGCATCTGTATATTTTCATCTCGTACTGCTCTGTTAAGGGGGTAGGACGTCAAACGGGCCGTCTTGGAGCAGGAGAGACACCACAGGACATTTTAATTTCCACTGTATATACTCTTACGAATAAATTCATAAAACTTTGTCAGCATGACCAGGAAGGATTCAGGATTCACAATCATAGCAGTGGACGTTAAAAAAAAGGAATTTACATGTGAAAGTTCATAATTTTTCACTTCTATTGGTTGCGTTTGTTGCTATAGGTACACGTTTCTTCATAAGTAAGAGAAATTCTTCGATGGATTTTGCACAGCATACAAACCAAACTTACAGGTGTATGAAACTCAAGGAATTATTTAATTTATGAAAAAATGAATGTGCTGTTACATTTTAAACTTTATGTTTAGAAAAAACTCAAATATTATAGTTAATTATCTCAATTTTTACCACAGTTTTTAATATATTTCGAAAATTCTAGAGTTTCATACACCTGTAAGTATGGTTTGTATGCTGTGCAAAATTAATCGAAGAATCTCCCTTACTTATGAAGAAAAGTCTGCCTATAGCAACAAATGCAGCCAATGGTAAGTGAAAACCAGGTGAAATACAAATGTAAAAAAATAAATTATTTTCTTCCACCACTATAAGTGTAAATCCTGAATCCTTTCTGGTCATTCTGACCAAGTTTATGAATTTATTTTCAAAAGTATAGGCAGTGGAAGTTAAAAATTCCTCTGGTGTCTCTTCTGTTCCAAGTCGTCCCGTTTGAAGACCTACCCCCCTTAACCAGGGATGGCTAGAGGACAAATGTAAGGATGTAGAGGCATGTCTCCCTAGTGGTAAGATAGATACTGCCTACAGGAAAATTGAAGAGACCTTTGCAGAAAATTAAAACCACTTGTATAAATATCAAGAGTTCAGACGGAAACCCTGTTCTAAGCAAAGAAGGGAAAGCAGGAAGGTGGAAGGAGTATATAGAGGGTCTATACAAGGGCGATGTACTTGAGGACAATATTATGGAAATGGAAGAGGATGTAGATGACGATGAAATGGGAGATATGATACTGCGTGAAGAGTTTGACAGAGCACTGAAAGACCAAAGTCGAAACAAGGTCCCAGGAGTAGACAACATTCAATTTGTACTCATAGCCTTGGGAAAGCCAGACCTGACAAAACTCTACCATCTGGTGAACAAGATGTATGAGACAAGCAAAATACCCTCAGACTTCAAGTAGAATATAATCCGAATCCCAAAGAAAGCAAGTGTTGACAGATGTGAAAATTGCCGAAATATCAGTTTAATAAGTCACAGCTGCAAAATCCTGCCACGAATTCTTTACAGACGAATGGAAAAACGTGTAGAAACCGACCTCGGGGAAGATCAGTTTGTATTCCGTAGAAATTCTCGAACACGTGAAGCAATACTGACCCTACGAATTATCTTAGTAGATAGCTTAAGAAAAGACAAACCTACGTTTCTAGCATTTGTAGACTTGGAAAAACCTTTTGACACTGTTGACTGGAATACTCTCTTTCAAATTCTGAAGGTGGCAAGGGTAAAATACAGGGAGCGAAAGGCTATGTACAATTTGTACAGAAACCAGATATAAGAGCCGAGGGGCAAGAAAGGGAAGCAGTCGTTGGGAAGGAAGTGAGACAGGGTTGTAGCCTCTCCCCGATGTTATTCAATCTGTATATTGAGCAAGCAGTGAAGAAAAAAACAAAAGAAAAATTTGGAGTAAGAATTAAAGTCTATGGAGAAGAAATAAAAACTTTGATGTTCGCCGAACCATTGTAATTCTGTCAGAGACAGCAAAGCACCTGGAAGAGCAGTGGAATGGAATGGACAGTGTCTTGAAAGGAGGATATAAAATGAACATCAGCAACAGCAAAACGAGGATGATGGAATGTAATCGAATTAAGTCGGTGAAGCTGAGGGAATTAGATTAGGTAATGAGACACTTAATGTAGTAAATGAGTTTTGCTATTTGGAGAGCAAAATAGCTGATGGTGGTCGAAGTAGAGAGGATATAAAATATAGACTGGCAATGGCAACGAAAGCGTTTCTGAAGAAGAGAAATTTGTTAATATCGAGTATAGATGTAAGTGTCAGGAAGTCTTTTCTGAAAGTATTTGTATGGAGTGTGGCCATGTATGGAAGTGAAACATGGACGATAACTAGTTTGAACAAGAAGAGAATAGCTTTTGAAATGTGCTACTACAGAAGAATGCTGAAGATTAGAGGGGTAGATGACATAATTAATGAGGAGGTATTGAATAGAATGGGAGAGAAGAGAAATTTGTGGCACAACGTGACTAGAAGAAGGGATCGGTTGGCAGGACATGTTCTGAGGCATCAAGAGATCACCAATTTAGTATTAGAGGGCTGCGTGGATGGTAAAAATCGTAGAGGGAGACCAAGAGTTGAATACACTAAGCAGATTCAGAAGGATGTAGGTTGCGGTAGGTACTGGGAGATGAAGAAGCTTGCACAGGATAGAGGGCACAGGTCAAATATTAGCATTGAGAGTAGCATCAAACCAGTCTCTGGTTCATTCCTACCTAATAAGGCAATATCATCTGGAAAATAGTCCGCTAATTGTTATCCCATTGCTGGTCGGTACTGACGATTTCTTCATTGCATTCTATTTTTAGAAATTACATGATGGCAGAGACAGGCTACATCTCTGTTTTATCCCTCTGAACATCTTACACTGTGGTGCATCCTCCCCTATGACAGCACTCTGATTTTTCTAGAGTTGCAGGATAATTCTTTTCTCCCTGAAGTCTATTCCTTCCTCGTGAATTCGTCTCTAACTGTTAGTGATAACCATATCAATATCCCTACTACAATTCCTGAGATTAGCCTTCACAAACAGACAAAAAACCCGGCCGCGGACTTCAGCTTAATGATATGTATCGATTAGTGTGATGACGCCACCTGCCGTGCACTCGAATTCACCGCACACTGTTAACAAGTAGTTTTACGTCTGCCGGTAGGAAAATCTTCCATGTGAAATGTTTAGTCTTATCGTATTTACATCCCTGCCTTTCAATTTAACGAAACAACTAGCCCCAATCATTTCAGTTTTTCCCAGTTAATCTTATCGAACGCTTTCCCCGATAGCAATCAGGAGTGGTGTGCCGAGCCTGAAAAACTTCTACACATTTCATGAAGTGTTTATTGACGGCTCTGTCAACAGTTGCAGTACGCATGTTTTATGACTAGTTTCGAACCGGCTGGTTCATTCTCAAGCCAGACCTGCTAATGCTGCACCGAAAGTGCCTGATCTCAATAACGAACATCATAATGGCAATAAATGCTGCGTAAAATGTCCGTGAAATGACTGTCACCATACACACGTGCCTCTTAGCAGGTCAAAATCAAATTGTTCATTTACGCTCGTTTTGCAATGTGTTAAGTCAATTTTTCCAGAATTCTTGTCACATTTCATCTCTCCATTGTATAAGTCATGATTTGGAGAACATATGGTGCAACTAAATCTAAATATATACTTGCTATATGATGAATGGTACGGAAAAAGCAATACGTTCTATTTCATATTTCAAGGTTTTTAATTGTGCCACTGCAACTGATACGAACAGTAATTTTTGTTCGGAGTGTTGGGGTGAGAGGAGGGGGTTAATCCATTCTAGTGGTATAAAACTATCAAAACCACTCAATGTATCTGCGTTTCCTCATACTGAAAATACCATACCGTCTATCCTCTGGATTGCTCGCTGCATAAATTCCTTCTTTTAAAGAAGGTCTCAAGCCAATAAGACTGTCCAGAGAATGTTTGATTACATTAACTGAATTAATCATCTTGGGGTTGAAGCTCTTTTCTTCCGTTTGCTTTAGCAATACGTATGTTTTTGGATAGGGTCCGCCTTTAGCAAAACAAAATATTGTTTTTTAACCCAAACATGTTTCACTGCAGTTGCGGCATCTTCAGTGGGCTTTTATTTTTCATCTGTTAAAGATAAAGAGTGTCTTTGCTGTTTGTAAACATGTAGCTATTAGTTTTTAAATCGTAATTAGAAATATTTGAAAAAAAACACATAAATTACGAATTTATACCTTTTTCGTAATTTATGTGTTTTTTTTCAAAATATTTGTAATTACGATTTAAAAACCAATAACTACATGTATACAAACAGCAGAGAATACTCTTTATCTTTAACAAATGAAAAATAAAAACCCACTGAAGATGCTGCAACTCCAGTGAAACATGTTTAGGTTAAAAAACAAAATTCTGTTTTGCTAAAGGCGGACCCTATCCAAAAACATACGTATTAACTGAATTCTTCGTCATTGCCTCACAGATCTTCATACTGAAATTGCCAAGAAAACATTTTCTTCCAACATTTGATCAAAGGTCTCAAGCAATGTTGATTCAACATCATTTTGTAATGCTAGTCCGGAGAGATAGTACTTCCGGTGGCGTTTGTTATTCCCTTAGAATTTTAGGATCAAAGTAATTTCTAGAAACCGACCGAGTAACATTTTGGAGTAACACTCTATCAGAGATTCGGAAGTGACACTTTTTTGTCAGTTGTGATACCTCAAAGGCAAAAAATGAAAATTAACGTAATATTTGACTTACCACTTTGTAGTTTTTCGTTGACTCTGACTATACAGGGTGCACATTTTCAGTTGACAAACCGGAATAACTCTAAAAATAAGCTCCACACAAAAAAATGTGTAGAATCCAAAGTTGATTATTTTCGAGGGGGACAATAGCTGGTGCTAATATTAGCCCGCCGCCCCAGCCCCCTGGGGGTGGGGCGGGATTCAACTTTAAAATTTCAAATGGTAACCCCCATTTTTATTGCAGAATCAGATTCTACATAAAAAACTACGTACATTTTGTCTTAAACATTTGTTTTGATTCTTAGTAATTGGTGCTGTAATTCAAGGAAATCCATGTTCTCATTTTTCATCTACATCTACATCTACACTCCGCAAGCCACCTGACGGTGTGTGACTGAGGGTATCTTGAGTACCTCTGTCGGTTCTCCCCTCTATTCCAGTCTCTAATTGTTCGTGGAAACTAGGCGCTACAGTCTGGAACCGCGCGGCCGCTACGGTCGCAGGTTCGAATCCTGCCTCGGGCATGGATGTGTGTGATGTTCTTAGGCTAGTTAGCTTTAAGTAGTTCTAAGTTCTAGCGGACTGATGACCTCAGAAGTTAAGTCCCATAGTGCTCAGAGCCATTTGAACCATTTTGTTCGTGGAAAGACAGATTGTCGGTATGCTTCTGTGTGGGCTCTAATCTCTCTGATTTTATCCTCATGGTCTCTTCGCGAGATATACGTGGGAGGGAGCAACATACTGCTTGACTCCTCGGTGAAGGTATGTTCTCGAAACTTCAACAAGAGCCCGTACCGAGCTACTGAGCGTCTCTCTTGCAGAGTCTTCCACTGGATTTTATCTATCATCTCCGTAACGGTTTCGCGATTACTAAATGGTCCTGCAACGAAGCGCCTGCTCTCCGTTGGATCTTCTCTCACTCTTCTATCAACCCTACCTGGTACGGATCCCACACCGGTGAGCAGTATTCAAGCAGTGGGCGAACAAGTGTACTGTAACCTACTTCCATTGTTTTCGGACTGCATTTCGTTAGGATTCTTCCAATGAATCTCAGTCTGGCATCTGCTTTACAGACGATTAATTTTATATGGTCTTTCGATTTTAAATCACTCCTAATGCCTACTCCCAGATAATTTATAGAATTAACAGCTTCCAGTTGCTGACCTGCTATATTTTAGCTAAATGATAAAGAATCTTTCTTTCTGTGTATTCGCAGCACATTACACTTGTCTACATTGAGATTCAATTTCCATTCCCTGCACCATGCGTCAATTCGTTGCAGATCCTCCTGCATTTCACTACAGTTGTTACAACCTCTCGATGTACTAAAGCCTCAGTGAACTTCCTATGTTATTCACAAGGTCATTTATATATATATATATATATATATATATATATATATATATATATATATATATATATATATATATATATATATATATTGTGAACAGCAACGGTCCTACGACACTCCCCTGCGGCACACCTGAAATCACTCTTACTTCGAAGACTTCTCTCCATTGAGAATGACATGCTGCGTCCTGTTATCTAGAAACTCTTCAATCCAATCGCACAATCTGTCTGATAGTCCATATCTTGTTACTCTGTTCATTAAACGACTGTGGGGAACTGTGTCGAACGCCTTGCGGAAGTCAAGAAACACGGCATCCACCTGGGAACCCGTGTCTATGGCCCTCTGAGTCTCGTGGACAAATAGCGCAAGCTGGGTTTCACACGCTCGTCTTTTTCGAAACCCATGTTGATTCCTACAGAGTAGATTTCTAGTCTCCAGAAAAGTCATTATACTCGAACATAATACGTGTCCCAAAATTCTACAACTGATCGACGTTAGAGATATAGGTCTATAGTTCTGCACATCTGTTCGACGTCCCTTGTTGAAAATGGGGATGACCTGTGCCCTTTTCCAATCTTTTGAACACAACGCTCTTCTAGAGACCTACGGTACACCGCTGCAAGAAGGGGGAGCAAGTTCCTTCGCGTACTTTGTGTAAAATCGAACTGGTATCCCATCAGGTCCAGCGATCTTTCCTCTTCTGAGCGATTTTAATTGTTTTTCTATCCCTCTGTCATCTATTTCGATATCTACCATTTTGTCATCTGTGCGACAATCTAGAGAAGGAACTACAGTGCAGTCTTCCTCTGTGAAACAGCTTTGGAAAAAGACATTTAGTATTTCGGCCTTTAGTCTGTTATCTTCTGTTTCAGTACCATTTTGGTCACAGTGTCTGGACATTTTGTTTTGATCCACCTACCGCTTTGACATAAGACCAGAATTTCTTAGGATTTTCTGCCAAGTCAGTACATAGAACTTTACTTTTGAATTCATTGAACGCCTCTCGCATAGCCCTTCTCACACTACATTTCGCTTCGCGTAATTTTTGTTTGCCTGCAAGGCTTTGGCTATGTTTATGTTTGCTGTGAAGTTCCCTTTGCTTCCACAGCAGTTTTCTAACTCGGTTGTTGTACCACGGCGGCTCTTTTCCATCTCTTATGATCTTGCTTGGCACATACTCATCTAATGCATATTGTACGATGGTTTTGAACTTTGTCCACAGATCCTCAACACTATCTGTACTTGAGATTAAACTTTTGTGTTGAGCCGTCAAGTACTCTGAAATCTGCTTTTTGTCACTTTTGCTAAACAGAAAAATCTTCCTACCTTTTTTAATATTTCTATTTACGGCTGAAATCATCGATGCACCGCTTTATGATCGCTGATTCCCTGTTCTGCGTTAACTGTTTAAAATAGTTCGGGTCTGTTTGTCACCAGAAGGTCTAATATGTTATCTTCACGAGTCGGTTCTCTGTTTAACTGCTCAAGGTAGTTTTCAGATAATGCACTTATGAAAATTTCACTGGATTCTTTGTCCCTGCCACCCGTTATAAACGTTTGAGTCTCCCAGTCTATATCTGATAAATTAAAATCTCCACCCAGAACTATAACATGGTCGGGAAATTTACTCGAAATATTTTCCAAATTTTCCTTCAGGTGTTCTGCCACAACACCGGCTGACCCACGGGGGCCTATAGAGACATCAAATAACCATGTCTGAGCCTGCTTTAACCGTGACCTTCACCCAAATTATTTCACATTTCGGATCTCCGTCAATTTCCTTCGATACTATTGCACTTTTTATCGCTATAAACACGCCTCCCCCTTCAGTATCTAGCCTGTCTCTGCGGTATACATTCCAATCTGAGTTCAGAATTTCATTGCTGTTTACATCTGGTTTGCGTCGAAAATGGTTACGGATAAATAAAAGAGTTCACTCGTTAGTAAGTAGGATGCTTGGTTAGTTAGTTACCTAGTCAGATGATTTGTTTGATAATTAAATGTTGTGTGGCCTCATGACCACGAAACAAACGAAATTTATCCGATTCTGCGGAAATAATTAATACAGTATTTGGGTCAACATTTGTAAAACTCTAATTCCTCTCTCTCAAACCCCACCCTATGGGGAGAGAGGGAGAGTTTTAGTTTTAACGTATCTAAATTTACGAAGTAAATATCTTATTTATCCATAGCCATTTTCCACGCAAAAATGGGGAGAGAGGGAGAGTTTTAGTTTTAACGTATCTAAATTTACGAAGTAAACAAGTATCTTTTATTTATCCATAGCCATTTTCCACGCAAAAATGAAAACATGGATTTTCTTGAATTACAGCGCCAACTACCAAAAGTGAAAAAAATGTTTAAGACAGAATGTACGTAGTTTTTTATGTAGAATCTGATTTTGCAATAAAAAATGGGGGTTCCCATTTGAAATTTTAAAGTTGCCTCCAGCCCCACCCCTAGGCTGGGGTGGTGGGCTAATTTTAGCACCAGCAGATGTCCCCCTCGAAAATAATCAACTTTGGATTCCACACATCTTTCGTGTGAAGCTTATTTTTCGAGTTATTCTGGTTTGTCAACTTAAAATTTACACACTGTATATAAAATAGCACTTTTGCTTCAGACGGACACGAATGAAGTTCCGTTTACAAAATGAGCAAAATGCAGATTTATTTACGAGCAGAATAAGAGAGCAACCTTACATTGAAGTTAAAAATAAGAGTTTCAGCAAAAATTACCTCAATGAAGTGTGCAGTTGTTTATGTTCGCTATTATGAAACGCATCTCGTCTACTGAACAGGTGCTCACAGCTCTTAACGTATGCATTTTAATGCCCATGTTAACCAGACATTTTTTGTTGTTTTGGGCCATACTACCACCTCTGAAAGTTGCCTATCCTAGAATCTTAGCAACAACAAAGTTGGTACTTGTATTCCACTGTTAGACGTATCAGGTTTTCGCCTGTAGCTTTAGACTTTCGTTTTCGGCACAGGGCTCCTACCTCAGATTGGTACATTTATCCGTCTCTATCATCCTAGAAAGCTTGTAACATCATCACGGAATCATTCCGTATTTACATACATTTACAGACACCAGCGCCTATAACTTTGATAGTCTGTAGCGTCGTTGGATGACGCTTCCAGGCCTCGGTTCCTATTCAAAATATTACGTACTCACTCCCCCCTACAAGTCCTGGTATAATACACACAAAATGTCTTTACAAGATAGCTGCTACGCTGCAGGCGCTCAGGAATACGAGAAGATACGATAAACGGTTTTTGTTGATTACATTTTTACTAGCTAAAACATTACTGCTGTACTTCTGCACTTCTGTTATCGGAAGTAAAACGTAGTACCTCAGTGTTAATGGCACATGAAACAAGAACTTCATTTCCTGCAGTAATGAGGTGAGACGCATAACTGGAGGCATCGGCTGTAAACAGAGGTAATGGACAACTTGGTTGTTTTGAGAAATTGCACAGTAAAGGTTCAATAAAAACTCATAAATAAGATACTTCAAGTACATCCATTGTGATTTTTCGTCCAGTAAGTCATTGCTTTCAAATATTTCTTGAGTAGCGGCATATGTTTAAAATTATATAGTCTGTAAAAAATTTTATCCTCAAAACTGCATCTGTAGGTACTTAACGTTGTTTACTTGCTGGTCGAGGTAACGAAACATTATTTTATGCATTATGATTAGAGAATACCGCAACTGTTTTACTCATTTACAACGTAGGGAATTGAATTTTCTCATTTTGAGAGTACTGAAGGGCGATCTGTATAATTGTTAAAAACCATTCAACAACCAAGATCGCATAAAATAATTCTTTATTTAACTCAACCTGTTTCAACAGACTATGCTGTCATCTTCAGGTCTTAAAATCTTTTTGTTGTAAAACAAGTTCATGTCACGCTGACCTCACGTGCAAGACGGCAAGATGTCAGGTGGATAAAAATAGCACGCTGTGAAAGGTTTGTCATCGCTAAAATAATTAAAACCATAAAGGACCTTGTGCAAAAGGCCATGTCCACGTACATATTGTTTACAGTTGCTTGTTACATCATACAGCCACGGTACATAATAGCACAACTCTTTACTTGCGCTGGGCATATTCTAAACAGATCAACTTGTACCTTATATGTCATATAATGTGTATTCGCAATGTTTATTATACTACCAGCATAGCTAAATAGTTTTGCTATTATGTACCGTGGCTGTATGATGTATCAAGCAACTGTCAGCAATATGTGCGTGGACATTACCTTTTACACAAGGCCCTTTATGGTTTTAAATATTTTAGCGATGACACACCTTAAATAGTGTGCTATTTTATCCACTTGACATCTTGTGCGTAAGCTCAGTGAAAAATGAACATGTTTTACAACAGAAAGATTTTAAGACCTGAAGATAACAGTGTAGTCATTTGAAACCGGTTGTGTTAAATAAAGAAATATATTATGCGATCTTGGCTGTTGAATGGTTTTTAACCGTAGGAAATTCTGCAATCAGCCACAAGTTTTTTTATGATTTTATCGTACAGTTAATAGTTACGGGTGTGAGCCCACCGTGAGACGGTAGCGTTGGTTTCTTGGCAAAAGATTAAAGACAAAACTGTTCGTAACTTAAATTCAAAGAATGAAGTACACCACAAGCCTACCACTTATAAAATAAATTGTTCTGTGTGCTCCACATTTTACATTGGCCAAACTGATAGGAGTTTCAAAGCACGATGCCAAGAACATGTGGTTGCTCTCAGGCTCAACAACCTAAATAAGTCCACCTCCGATGCTCCCTTGGCCCAAAACGGAAACACAGAACTAAGCATCGTAGAAAATTAGGAAATGTACCTCCATATTCACAGTAAACCTGACTGCACCCTCAATGCTCAACTCGAGTTAGAAACCGAATATACCTCCAAAATTTCATACAGATCTTATATTTGAAATGATAGAAATAATAATTAATTGACGGAGAGAATATTCTTCATAGATCATTACCAGCATCTTTCAAATCTAGATCGTTACAGCGTAGAAGCGCTGTAACATACGTATCTCTGAAAAGGCCGCGAGCAGAATCGCAGTTTGGGGTGGTCTTGTTGCTCGCTTCCTATCCGAATTAGGGCCATAGGGTAAAAAGTTTGTGGTTTTGCCTGGACAAGCAGCCATTTCTATAGCCATTCGAATAACTGTCTTGGGTAGCCCTATTAACAAAGGCTTGAAAGGCGAACCGCAGCTGGCGTCCAGGTAAATTGTGCGAATCGATTAAGTCCTTTTGCAAAAGATTGTAGTTGCGTGAAAATTAAAGCTCTACTATTGGCACAATTTGCATGTTCAGCGTTCGGATATTTTACGGGGAAAAACATACAAAAAATTTGTTTTTCTGGGAGGTTTCTGTAGCAGTCCACCTACATATTTAAAACTTCTACGAATCGGTTCAACCTTTGCACGAAGGTAGATAAATGGACAAAGGCCAAAAGAAATTTCTTTTACCCAATAATCTTTATGCGTTGTCGATATACGGCGGTTTAAAGTCGAGCTTAAAGTTCGTTCTTTCGTGAATTGAATGCGCGTAAACGCTTTAAATTTTATCAAATAAATAAAAAATGCATTCTTACGATAAAATTAAAAATTAGATTTCAAAAACCTAGCTTCATTCAGATTTTTAGTGCAAAAAACGCGTATTTTGTGAGGTTTTTTTTTTTTGACATCTACGTTTCAAACTTGTGCGAATCGGTTCAAATTTTGTAAGCAGACAGACCAGTACATGTAACTGATGGGTTATACTGTTGTTATATAATAGCTTTATCCGTTGCCGCAAATAAGCAACATTGTTAGAAAGACAATAAAAAGACATAACGGACCAGTTATCGTCTAGTTCAATAAAAATCTGCATCGGTTGCCAAGCTATGGCGATCTAATGTCAAAATTATGGTAGAGTAAGAGTTGTAAAACAGAATGAAAAATGCTCTTATCATAGCCCAAAAAGGGGTGAATATGTTCTGGGCAGAGTTATGGATATAAAAGAAAGGGATTAACTTTCGACTTATCTGGCAGCTTCAGAGACATTTAAATCGAAACATACTGAAATATTAGCGCTTTTTTACAAATTAACCCTACTTCCCCAACACAGTTAACTCTCTTAAGTACAAGGTGTTGGCACGCCTCCATCTTGCTATTTATAAGCTACATTAAGCAAAACCGTACCCAAAATCCAGAAGATTCGCCTGCCATAGTAAACAATCTATAATATCATATGGCTGAATAAAATACACGTAAAAGCTAAAAAAAGTTTTTTTGAGGGGATTAAGTTTCTGGGGGTGGATCTGGTATGAAGTTACTTTACTTGAGACGATGAACTAACAGTAAAAAGTAAGAACTCGCCAATACGTCAAGATGTATCGATTGAAATGTGTTTGAAGCTGCCAGATAAGCGGGAAAGCTATTTAGTTCCTTTCTTTTATAGTTCTAACTCAGTTCAGGATATATTCGCTTTTTCTGTGCTATGACGAGAGTATTTTGCATTTTGGTAATTAAATGTATAGCTTTAAAATTATCAGTCACAAAGTGAAGTATTTTTGCAGTAGCTCCAGACCCATACCATATATATACACATATCACTTTATTTGGCGAATAAAATCAGCAGTCGATGTAAACAAACGTGCTCGTCACATTGTGTTTAGTTTAACTCGTGGATCAGCATGAAACAAAAAAGAGAATAAACCCCTGTATTACAATATGTAGAGGAGAGCTTATCGTGAAATGCAATGTATAGAGCTTATAAGCAATATAAAACCTTCTGTAAACTATGTAACCACAAAAACTTTGTTATATTTTAGGACATAAACGAAAAACTTGCCAAGAAATGAACACTATGGGCTCCCCATGGGATCAGGCCCGAAACCAGTTACGACGCGATAAGATCATTTCTAAAAATAATAACTTGTAGTTGGTTGTAGTATTTCCTACAGCATAATCAACCAAAGTTGTTGTGATCGTAGTCAAAAATACAAATTTAAAACGTCCAAATTGTTACAGTTTACGACAGCATAATCAACCAAAGTTGTTGCGATCGTAGTCAAAAACACAAATTTAAAACGTCCAAATTGTTTCAGTTTACGATACTAAGATAAAAATACAAGTTTTTAAGTATAAAGGATTACCACTTCAAAAATTAATGACTGATTCAGCACGATAGGAAATTAATTTTGTTGTCGTCTTACTACAGCACATAAACAATGTTAAAATGACCTTTAACATTTCTACCTTAAGGCAGTTGCATAAATTCACGTAAACTACGGTGAGGGACACGACTTAACATTTGTTTACTTGCTTACAGAATTATCATCTTGTTGTGTTACAGTTCTTCTTATGTCCGTGTTTGCTATGAAAATAGGAAGAGGAATTCCGCCTTATCGAAGACACCTTTTCAGTTTCGTTTTATCCAGACATGTTTCAGCACTTTCTGTGCTATCTTCAGTGGGTTATTTTATTTTCTTACTTACATGAAGCTATTGCTTATTTATGTTGGTAGCCAGTCTTCTGCGCGATCTACAACTTGCCATGGTTTTGATGTTGTAGTGTTTTCCCATATGTTTTGGTATACTGACTTTTGTGACTTATGGTCGTTAAAAACGCACTTTCTAAGAATTTTCATACATGGGCATAGGTTTCGCCGCCATTAATAAAATCTCATGAATAAGAAATTTCAAGTGCGTCCATTGTGATATTTCATTCAGTTGTTGTAACACGGCGAAAACTCTGCCCATGTTTGAAAATTCATAGAAAGTGCGTTGTCAAACGACCGTAAGTCACAGAAATCAGCGTATTCACCTCGCCATAACATATGAGAAAACACTACAACATCAAAGCCATGACAGGTTGTAGATTTTGTAGCAGACTAGCTACCAACATAAATGTCTAGTAACTCCATGTAAGCAAGAAAATAAAATAACCCACTGACGATAGCACAAAAAGTGCTGAAACAAGACTGGGCAAAACGAAACTGAAAAGGTGTCTTGGCTGAGGCGGAATTCCTCGATCTATGATTAAAGAACTATTCGCATTTACTTGATTAGCAATAACAGTTAAGACGCATTTCCGTTAGGACCCATAATCAGGATCAGGATCTTTATCCTCGGATGAGCACAAATCATCCCTGGATCCTGGCACGAAAACCGTACACGTTACCACTACTGGCAGCCATGTTTTTGTCAATTATCACTGTTTGTACACACATACCCCGACAAGGTTGCCGTCAATGAGAATTTGCAATTAGAGATACACCTGGCATCTCTCGCTTTATCATGGAACTTTCAATTTATATAACTAAAGCACATCACATGAGCGCCATGTTTTACGTGCAATAATTCTGTTTCTTTTAGTACCCATGTGGATGACCTCGCAGTTTTCTTTGTTTAGTGCCAGTTTTCACTTTTCGCACCATACAGAAATTCTCTGTTTCTCATCCACTAAACCTTACCACTGTTCACAGACGATGTCTTCAATTCTTCAATTCTATATTGGTTAAAAACAGTCTTGGTTGCAATTTTAGTTTTTTATTTTTCAACGACGCGTTTCGCCTTATTGAGGCATCTACAGGTTATCTTTTCTAGATGGACGCGAAAGGCACCAAGATCTGCATAACGCGTTCCCGTTCACAGAAGCGAGTAACAGAGTAAGATGGGGGCTCAGGTAGTAAGCATTAGGTGCAAAATAAAAAACTAAAATTGCAACCAAGACTGTTTTTAACCGATACTGTTAAGCACTGGTTTGCTGTATGCCACATATGGATTGGAAGAATTTCTTCAATTTTATGGTTTCGGAATAGAGTCTAAATTTTTTGGATATACATTTATATACGAAATCAGATTCACTGTTTCTCGATTCTCGTGAAAAATGCGAGATGTACTCAGAACGTCTGACATTTCTTCTTCATACGTAGAACCAGCCCGCTGAAAACCAGTCACGGCTAGAGGGAAGGACATTCTTATCCAACAACTCCGCCCTCCATCTCAGTTCGCTACTCTGATCAAGGGAATGGTGGATGGAAGAAATCCCATTAGAGAGAAAGCAACATAAGAGATTGTAAACGATGTTTTCCAGAGAACTATTAAGTACTTCTCAGAAAATTGACTCTCCTTAAATTATGAAAGGACACACTATTTTAAACTAGTAAAGTCACAAATAATATTTTTGCACATCCAGATTTCGGTCAAGATGGTCACACATTGGCCGAATTTGGGATTTGCAATAAACATTACTAAAATAAATACAGTCGCTGGACACAACTGCTTTCACATGGAATCAAACCTGATAACACCACATTCGTTTCTGTACAACAAATAGTCATACCAACAAGTAATGCAGCACATAAGCAGGTGCCAGTAAACAGTGTAGAAAGCTCCAAATTTTTGGGTGTAGATATTGATGAAACCTTGAAGTGGAGAAGCATATTGCTGAGTTTCCCAAGCAGTTAACTTCAGCTGCTTTTGCTCTTAGTATAACTGCTAAAGCTGGAAACAATCAATCTGCTGACTGATTTTGCATATTTACAGTCAGTTATGTCGGATGGAATAATTTTCTCTGGTAACTCACTACTTAGAAAGAAAGTATTGATTGCACAAAAGTGATCAGTAAGAATAATACGTGGCGTTCACCTGCGGTCGTCTTGTAAGCATTTTAACTGCGCTGTCACACTACATATTATCTCTAGTAAAATTCGTCGTAAATATTTCAACACAATTTGAGAGGAACAGTGATGTCCACACAACCACTAGAGGTGAAAATGACCTTTATTACCCATTAATAAAGCCGACAGTGGCTCGGAAGCCAGTAACAGTTCGTAGTGATAGACGGTAAATCGTCGAGTAGAACAGAAATGATATCTGGTGTTGCGCAAGGTAATGTCATAGGCCCTCTGCTGTTCCTGATTTACATAAATGATCTAGGTGATAATCTGACCAGCCCCCTTAGATTGTTTGCAGATGACGTTGTAATTTACCGCCTAGTAAAATCATCAGACGATCAATTCAAATTACAAAATGATCTAGAGAGAATTTCTGTATGGTGCGAAAAGTGAAAACTGGCACTAAACAAAGAAAAGTGCGAGGCCATCCACATGGGCACTAAAAGAAATCCGATAAATTTTGGATATACGATAAATCGCACAAATCTAAGGGCTGTCAGTTCGACTAAATACCTAGGAATTACAATTACGAGCAACTTAAATTGGAAAGACCACATAGATAATATTGTGGGGAAGGCGAAACAAAGACTGCGCTTTGTTGGCAGAACACTTAGAAGATGCGACAAACCCACTAAAGAGACATCCTACATTATATTTATCCGTCCTCTACTGGAATATTGCTGCGCTGTGTGGGATTCTTACCAGGTAGGATTGACGGAAGACATCGAAAAAGTGCAAAGAAGGGCAGCTCGTTTCGTGTTATCGCGCAGTAGGGGTGAGAGTGTCACTGATATGGTACACGAGTTGGGGTGGAGTCACTGAAACAAAGGCGGTTTTCTTTCCGGCTTGATGTATTTACGAAATTTAAATCACCAACTTTCTCTTCCGAATGCGAAAATATTTTGTTGACACCCACCTACGTAGGGAGAAATGATCATCACAATAAAATAAGAGAAATCAGAGCTCGAACGGAAGTTCCTTTTTCCCACGCGCCATTCGAGAGTGGAATGGCAGAGAAGTAGTACGAAAATGGTTCGATGAACCCCCTGCCAGGCACTTAAGTGTGAACTGTAGAGTAACCATGTAGATGTAGATGTAAATGTCAATACGCAGCACCAAAAATTTCTGGTGTTTTACCAAATATCATAATATGCCTGATATGTACCAAAGCAATTTTTTAATCTAACGTAAAATGAATACTCCTGGGCAACTCCTTCTATTCTATTTACGAATCTCTACTTAAAAAATGACAACTAGAAAAAAACTGTTGCCAGACTGAGATTCATTGGAAGAATCCTAAGGAAATGCAGTCCGAAAACAAAGGAAGTAGGTTACAGTACGCTTGTTCGCCCACTACTTGAATACTGCTCAGCAGTGTGGGATCCGTACCAGATAGGGTTGATAGAAGAGATAGAGAAGATCCAACGGAGAGCAGCGCGCTTCATTACAGGATCATTTAGTAATCGCGAAAGCGTTACGGAGATGATAGATAAACTCCAGTGGAAGACTCTGTAGGAGAGACGCTCAGTAGCTCGGTACGGGCTTTTGTTAAAGTTTCGAGAATATACCTTCACCGAAGAGTCAAGCAGTATATTGCTCCCTCCTACGTATATCTCGCGAAGAGACCATGAGGATAAAATCAGAGAGATTAGAGCCCAAACAGAAGCATACCGACAATCCGTCTTTCCACGAACAATACGAGACTGGAGTAGAAGGGAGAACCGATAGAGGTACTCAGGGTACCCTCCGCCACACACCGTCAGGTGGCTTGCGGAGTATGGATGTAGATGTAGATGTAGATGTATATGTAGTGCAGTTGCATGAGTATGACAAAAGAAGTAACGTGCTCATTAACGTTACGATAAGTCATGTATACATAACATGTAAACTGACGTGTTACGCATCATTTCGATAAAAGAATCGTTCAGATGATTTCTGAACCATGTAACATACTAGCTACCCCAAATCGACCAACACCATGTGGCCATTATGTTGCCGCCGTTGTATAACTCGCGTAGAGGTAATTAGAGTAAGTCGAGAGAGATTAGGACGCCCACAGAAGCATAAATACAATCTTTTTCGCATTGCTTGATATGTGAATGGAGTCAGAAGTAAAACTGATAACATAGATACGATGTAGTCTCCGCCATTCGTCTAGAGTTGCTTGCAAAATGTACGCCAAGAATGGAAATGGAGAATGTCCTATCTGCCATTTTTTTCACAAAACGCGTTGTCATGCTGTTGTGTTCTCGGGACGCTGTTGCACGTCTAGACTTCATCCAAACGTCAAATCGTGGGGGAAGTGTTTCAAACATTCATTACGCGGTGGTGCGTGCTTTTTCTCGCCAATCAATGCTTCGCTCTCGAGTTCCAACTGCAGTGCGTTCCTTCTATTTAGCCTACGTTGGTCTGAAAAGATAACACACAGGTTTTCCGTGAATCACTTTTTGAGCTGCGACAGAGATTTTGCAATTGTGGAGAAACGAAGACCTTTGTTCGGTAAGATTGTCACAAGACTTTTGAGTCATCTAGCACTATGAGCCCATTCTGTGCAACAGCAGTCCATACAGCTGACTTCTTCGATTTTTAATATGGTGATGAAAAATTCTCGTCGAGGCGGGAGTGTAAGATCACCAAACGCTGTACGATCAAAGCGTGCCGGCCGCTTTGGCCGTGCGGTTCTAGGCGCTTCAGTCCGGAACCGCGCGACCGCTACGGTCGCAGGTTCGTAATCCTGCCTCGGGCATGGATGTGTGTGATGCCTGACACATAAGAACGGAAAAACGTCAACGTATTCAAAAAGAGGAAAGACCGCGGGAGATGCGTGCCGTGCAGTACTTGGTCTGAAAGACCAGCCCTTTTTATCGATCGCAAAACAGAGAGAGCTATTGACGATGTTATCATTTCTTCCCCAATAGCACAGCAAGTTTTAAGTAGACTTTCCAACATCTGATCCCAAAAATGGAACTGTGTCACAAACGAAATTGAGTACTAAGAAATTTTTTTTCTTGAATTTAATTTCGTTATTCTCTTCTGATGAATTGTACAAGGTACGAGAAATGGCTTTTATTAACTGCACTTCTCCTATTTCAAACGTTACTGCTCTTTTCATGTACTTGTGTTATGACAAATAAAACGTTGTCGCTCTGTATTAACGGCACTTCTCACAAAAACTTTATTTTTTGCAGTGATGAACCGTGCAGAATAATTCTGTGACATCAGAGTACCTCCTAACTATTTTCAATCCAAATAAGGTATGTACCAAAACAGGTAGCTACTTTGTTTTTTGCTCCTACTGACAAGGGTGAGATGTGGCACTTAGGACGGCTGACATCTCCGCTCTTCATACGTTCATGTTGATAGAAGCAGTCTGCTGAAAATAAGTTACTGGTACCAGCAATAAAATTCTTAGCCAACTATTCCGCCATTTATCATAGTTCGCTGCCCTCATCGAGGGAATGGCCGATGGAAAAAACGCCGCTAGATAGAAGGTAACAGAAGAGGTTATAAATGATGCTTGCCAGAGAATAATTAATTGTTTCTCAGAAAATAGACTCTCCCTAAATTCTGAAAAAAACGCACTATTTTTAAGTAGTAAAGGCGGAAATAATGTTTATTGCAAAACGAGATTACGGTCGAGATGGCTACACAGTAACCGAAATTTGGGTTTGCAGTAACCATTATTTGCAGCTGATTGCTGTACGCTTTACGACATGAAGTAAATACAGTTGATGGCTACTTCTGCTTCCTCACTAAATCAAATCTCGTATCACAATGTTCAGTTCTATACAACAAAAAGAACTGAATATAGTGTTGTCAGGTTTGACTCCGTGTGGAAGCAGATGTGCGCATCGACTGTATTTATTTCACGTAGTTCTGTACAGTCCTGTACAACAAATCGAACTCCCCCCCGCCCCTCATGAACCACATGAACCACGGACCTTGCCGTTGGTGGGGAGGCTTGCGTGCCTCAGCGATGAAGATAGCCGTACCGTAGGTGCAACCACAACAGAGGGGTATTTGTTGAGAGGGGCAGCAGCCTTTTCAGTAGTTGCAGGAGCAACAGTCTGGATGATTGACTGATCTGGCCTTGTAGCACTAACAAAAACGGCCTCGCTGTGCTGGTACTGAGAACGGCTGAAAGCAAGGAGAAACTACAGCCGTAATTTTTCCCGGGGGCATGCAGCTTTACTGTATGGTCAAATGATGACGGAGTCCTCTTGGGTAAAATATCCCGGAGGTAAAATAGTCCCCCATTCGGATATCAGGGAGGGGACTAATCAGGAGGACGTCGTTATCAGGAGAAACAAAACTGGCGTTCAACGGGTCGGAGTGTGACATGTCAGGTCCCTTAATCGGGCAGATAGGCTAGAAAATTTAAAAAGGGAAATAGATGGATTGAAGTTAGGTATAGTAGGAATTAGTGAAGTTCGATGGCAGAAGGAACAGGACTTCTCGTCAGGTATAGGGTTATAAATACAAAATCAAATAGGGATAATGCAGGAGTTGGTTTAATAATGAATACAAATATAGGAATGCGGGTAAGCTACTACGAGCAGCACAGTGAACGCATTATTGTAGCCAAGATAGACACGATACCCACGCCTACCGCAGTTGTACAAGTTTACACGCCAACTAGCTCCGCAGATGAGGGGGTTGAAGAAATGTATGATGAGATAAAAGAAATTATTCAGATAGTTAAGGAAGATGAAAGTTTAATAGTCATGGGGACTGAAATACGATAGTAAGAGAAGAAAGAGAGGAAAAGTAGTAGGTGAGTCTGAACTGGGAGTAAGGAATGAAAGAGGAAGCCGCCTAATAGAATTTTGCACAGAGCATAAATTAATTATCGCTAACACTTGGTTTAAGGATCGTAAAAGAAGGTTGTACACGCGGAAGAGACCTGGAGACAGCGAAAGGTTTCAGATTGATTAGACAGAGATTTATGAAACAGATTTTAAACTGTAAGACAATTCCAGGAGCAGATGTGAACTCCGACCACAATTTGTTCCTTATGAACTGTACATTAAAATTGAAGAAATTGGAGAAAGGTAGGAAATTAAAGAGATGGGACCTGGATAAGGGGAAGGAACCAGAGGTTGCTGAGAGCTTAAGAGGGAGCATTATGCAATGGTTGAGTAGAACAGGGGAAAGGAATGGGTAGTTTTAAGAGATGAAATAGTGAAGGCAGCAAAAGACAAGGCCTAGTAGGATTCCTTGGATAACGGAGATACTGAATTTAATAGATGAAAGGAGAAAATTTGTAAAAGCAGCAAATGAGGCAGACGAAAGGGAATACAAATGTTTAAAAAGTGTGACTGACAGAAAGTGCAAATTTGCTAACGACGAATAGCTAAAGGACAAATGTAAGGATTTAGAAGCATATTTCACTAGAGAAAAGACAAATACCACCTACCGGAAAATTAAAGACACCTTTGGGTAAAAGAGAATCAGTTGTATGAATATCAACTGCTCAGATAGTAAGCAAAGAAAGGAAAGCTGGAAGGAATGTGTAGAGTGTATATACAAGGGAGATGAAGAGTTGACGCAGATGAAGATGAGATGTGAGATATGATGCTGTGAGAAGAATCTTACAAAGCTTTATACTTCTAAGTCAAAATAAGGCCCTGGGAGTAGACGATATTCCGTTAGAACTACTGATAGCCTTGGGAAAACCAGCCATAACAAAACTCTTCCATCTGGTGTGTAAGATGTATGAGACAGGCGAAATACCCTCAGACTTCGACAAGAATATAAGAATTTCAATCCTAAAGAAAGCAAGTGTTGATAGGTGTGAAAATTACCGAACTATCAGTTTAACAAATCACGGCTGCAAAATATTAACGCGAATTCTTTACAGACGAATCAAAAAACTGGTAGAAGCCGACCTCTGGGAACATCAGTTTGGATTCCGGAGAAATGTTGGAACATGTGAGCCAATACTGACCCTACGAATTATCTTAGAAGATAGATTAAGGAAAGGCAAACGTACGTTTCTATCATTTGTAGACTTAGAGAAAGCTTTTAACAGTGCTGACTGGAATACTCTGTTGAAAACTCTGAAGGTAGCATTGGTAAAATATAAGCAGCGAAAGGCTATTTACAACTTGTACAGAAACCAGGCGCCAGTTATAAGAGCCGAGGGGCATTAAATGGAAGCAGTGATTGAGAAGGGAGCAAGACAGGGTTGTAGCCTATCCCCGATGTTATTCAGTCTGTACAATGGGTTGTAAAGGAAAGTTAAGAAAAATATGGAGTAGGAATTAAGCCTAGGGAGAAAAAATAAAAACTTTGAGGCTTGGTGATGACACTGTAATTCTGTCAGAGACAGCAAAGAGCTTGGAAGAGCAGTTGAACGGAATGGACAGTGTTTTGAAAGGAAGATATTAGATGAACGTCGACAAAAGCAAAACAAGGATAATGGAATGCAGTCGAATTAAGTCGGGTGATGCTGAGGGAATTAGATTAGGAAATGAGACACTTAAAGTAGTAAAGGAGTTTTGCTATTTGGGGAGCAAAATAACTGATGATGGCCGAAGTAGAGAAGATACAAAATGTAGACTGGCAATGGCAAGAAAAGCATTTCTGAAGAAGAGAAATTTGTTTATATCGAATATAGATTTAAATGTTAGGATGTCTTTTCTGAAGGTATTTTCCTGGGGTGTAGTCATATATGGAAGTGCAACATGGACGATAAACAGTTTGGATAAAAAGAGAATAGAAGCTTTTGAAAAGTGGCGCTACAGAAGTATTGATACATTATATACCTAATGAGGAGGTACTGGGGATACAATGAATTTGTGGCACAGCTTTACCAGAAGATCGGTTGGTAGGACCCATTCTGAGACGTCAAGGGATAACAGATTTAGGATTGGAGGGAAGTGGGCATGATAAAAATTGTAGAGGGAGACCAAGAGATGAATACAGCAAGCAGATTCAGAAAGATGTATGTTGCAGTAGTTATTCGGAGAGGAAGAGGCTTGCAGAGTAGAGTAGCATGGAGAGCTGCTTCAAACCAGTCTCCGGACTGAAGACGACGACAACAACAAATAGAGTCATACCGACAATTGATGTTGCACATGAGCAGGAGTCAGTAAGTAGGGTAGAATGCTCCAAATTTTTGGGTGTACATATGGGTGAAACCTTGAACTCAAATTAAAATGGCTCAAAGCACTATGGGACTTAACATCTGAGGTCATCAGTCCCCTAGACTTAGAACTACTTAAACCTAACTAACCTAAGAACATCACACACATCAAGGCCCGAGGCAGGATTCGAACCTGCGATAGTAGCAGCAGTGCGGTTCCGGACTGAAGCGTCTAGAACCGCTCGGCCACAACGGCCGGCAAACCTTGAACTGTAAGAAGCATATTACGGTGCTCCCCAAACAACGGAGTTCAGCTACTTTGGCTTTCTTATAACTGCTAATCTTGGAAACAGACTAATTATCCTCTTGACATATTTTTGCAGTTTTCCACTCCATAACCACTTACAAAGAAAGCACTGAATGCGCAAAAACGAGCAGAGTGAATGATATGTGGCTGTAAAACATAGAAGACAACACGAATAATCCGGTGTCCCCCCTCAGTAAACATGTAGTCACAGTGCTAAATTTCTGAAATTTTAGGTGCCAGTAATCACCTCTTTAACCATACAACGCCCCCTCCTTTCCAGACATAAAAGTCACATGTTTCGAGTTTTGAAAACATGTGAAAAATTAACAACGGAAAATCATTTTTTACAAAATATTCTTCCGAAATTCTGGTTTGTAAAACACATTTTCCGATAATGAAAACAATTAAAAAACGAAATTTAATACAAACAAAATGCCCTACCGTCTGCTCCCCTAGCCGTGCCACTTTCCCCTCTAGTTCTGCTCGATACATGCCGACCCAAGTCGATGGTCCTCGTTACGTGTGATTTAGTGAACGCGTAGTATTTTAAATCTCCGGTGCAGACTTGTTCCAGCGAGTTAAAAAGAATTCCTGGGAGGTGCCGGCACGCTTTTCAGCCGCATCCAGGCCGAAATTGAGCCCTGATTGCAGGTACCTTGTCAAGAAGTTAAGCGTTGTAACTGTACCAACAAAGTACCCATATTCGTTAACGAAATTCTTCATAAATAATCCATCACTGTTTAGTGAGATTCATACGTACAAAAATTAAAAATTAAGTTTAATACCCACTATTACAACTGTCGTTGGCTCAGAAACGGTTTCAGTACGCAACAGCGGTTTTTGATGATCGCCCAACAACAGAAGACGCCAAGTAGCAAAGCAAATTTTAAATCTAACCTAAAATCATTTCCCCTTGACAACTCTTTCCATCCCGTGGAAGAATTTCTATTTAAAAACTAGCTGCCTGTAAAAAAAACTGGCCACTTGCGAGTAGGTCTCGCGCAGCGAGGCTCCCGTGCAGAATTACAGTTCATCCAAATCCGGTAATCGAGAATCTTGTCGATTTTTGCCTGTTATCGACCTTGATAGTCGCAAGACATCTTTCGCAGGGATTCAAAGTCCTTCGAGAATGTTTTAATTTGAAGATTGACGACAGATAACAAATGTGAAAAGAAATATTTTTTCGTACGATATGATTACAAATTTTAAAAAAGGTTCAAATGGCTCTGAGCACTATGGGGCTTAACATCTGAGGTCATCAGTCCCCTAGAACTTAGAACTACTTAAACCTAACTAACCTAAGGACATCACACACATCCATGCCCGAGACAGGATTCGAACCTGCGACCGTATCAGTCGCGGGGTTCCGGACTGAAGCGCCTAGAACCAGGCGGCCCCCGCGGCCGGCATTACAAATTAACAATTTTGTGTTTTTTCCCTTTACTCAGACTGCGAAACGTTGCTTCTTGGCAAATTTCATGATTCTACGTTAACGGGGATTGCCCTATAGGTTCTAATGATTGAGTTTGCGAGTGACGAAGATGTGACATAAATGTCCATACCTTCTGATTGCACTGACGTAGAAGCTTAACAGTTATTACATTAGCAAGGGATCACACATCTTAGTGTGAGACGTAAATTTCAACATGATATGTCTGTCCGTTCCTGAGAGAAACGGGTCTTAACAGACGGACGAAGAAACAGACAGTCTTATACGTACGTGATATATCTACAAAACAACAATTTTCGGATTTTTTACCCTTGTTTATACTGGAAAATCTTGCCTCTTGCCAAATTCCATGATTTTAGATCCACGGGAAGTAGTCTAGAGGTTCTGTGAGTGAGTTTGTTTTAAAATATGTGACATAAATGTCCCTATCATTTGAGTGAATTTATTTACAAGCTTCAGTCTTTTACATCGCCAATGGACGTGGTACAAAATTCAACTCCATACATCCACCTATCCCTGAGAAAAAAAGTGGTCTTAACAGTCGGACGGATAGACAAACAGAGGGACAGAAACAATTCTATAAGGTTCCTTTTTTACCAGTTGAGGTACGGATCCGTAAAAATGACCTTTATTACCCATTACTGAAGCTGTGAGTAGCTGACAAAGAAGTTCCATATGAGGCAACAAAAATCCTTGGTAACTTCCCCAATAACATAAAACGTCTGCCAGCTATCAAAGCAAGTTTTAGCTTCGACATAAAATCATAGACAACTCCATATTCCGTCGACGGATTTCTATTTCAAAACTGGTACAGTATAACTTAAAAAATTATGTGTTTATTAATGTTAACAGTAATCGTGTATCCATATCGTGAGAACTGTCTCATTACACATCATCTCGATAAAAGAATCGTTGAAACGATCTGTGGCCAATGTAACTACCTGACTGATAGAGAGAATTACAGAGAAAGGTCGCCGATGAAGCTGAAACTGGCAAAAGATGCGAGAGAGTAAGGGAGCTAGTGTGATCGAGCCCGCCGACTTTGGAGTTGAGGAGGGAAGTTGCGCCCATCGCTTCGCCGCTTACCTGGTCCGCTCTATCTTGACGACGAGCTGCAGTTTGTCGCACAGAGCTTCCTGGAACGCCCTTCCTCCGGCACTCGCCATCGTCGGTCTTCCAGCCGCCGCACGGAGCGGCGGGTCCGAACACGGCAGAAGAACACGGAAGGCACCTGCGCCCTAGCTAAGGTTCCGCGGAAGTGCCCCAGCTAGGCTGTCGCTACTTAAAGGGGTCCGCGTTCGCTACCGCGCATGCGCGAATCTGACCAATGGCAGCGACTCGAGCAGCGGCACCAGCCATTCACAGGCCGCCTTCATATCCACAGGTGGCACCCGAGACTCGTGAGAGAAAGACAGAGAGAGAGAACTTCCTAATGGAAATTGCGCAACGAATTATACTATCAAATATATACACGATGACTGAAAAAGATGCGCACGAATTGAAGAAGCTGAAGGAGGAATTGAAATAAATGGTTCATTCGTGTTCAAAGCTCTGTATTTTCCAAAGAACGAGGGTTGTTTGAAAAGTTCTCGGTACGGAATAGAAAAACAGAACTTACTAAAACTTTTTTTTATTTTTCAGTACAGTCTCCTTGTAGATTAATGCAGTTGTTCCAACGATGCTCCAGTGCCTTGATCCCATCTCGAAAATGAGTTTCCCCCAGGCCTGCAAAATAGTTGTCAACTCCGGCTATCAGTTCTTCGTTTGAAGAGAATCTTCGTCCACCAAGAAAACTTCACAGTTTCGGGAAGAGATGGAAGTCTGACGAAGCCATATCAGGTGAATAAGGCGGGTGTGGCAACAATGCATACCTTAGTTCGTGTAACTTTGCCAAGTCCATTCTCATGCGTTTTTGATGCAGCGTCAGGAGTCGCGGTACCGATCTTGCAAGTAATTTTTTCATTAATATTATCTTGGAACTCTTCCATTTGGTCCGTGTTTGCATAGAAAAACAGTAATATCACAAACTGAGTCCACCTTGGTGCAAAACACCGTGTTATTTATTTCTTTATTATCCCAAACTAGTTTCGGCGACAAATATCACCATGATGGTGATATTGGACGGTGTGTGGCTGCTTTAGTAAACGAAAACACAACACTCTGCAACAACACACTCTTTACCTCTCTGAGAGAACTGACCAAGGACACAGAACAGAAAGCACACACACGCAAAAAAAACTTTCCCGTAAAACACAGAGACATAAATAATGAACAGAAGTCGTCGTAATTCGCGCTACAGTTTTTCATAGCCTTTCTCGCCACTTGCGATACGCCTCTCGCGACACGCGCGAACAGCAAGATGGCGTAATATTCTGGATCAGAAACAAAGTGCAAAAGTTTTTTTTCTTTCTGTGTAAAAAGCAGCCACACACCATCCAACGAACGTGAGCACACGAATAGCGAAACAACAGCTCAATGCACACTAAAATAACTGGTTTCCACAACACTGCCACAAACCCAAGTACATACTGCTGACATGCGAAGTTCACCTTTGAGTATTTGTTTACTAACAGCCGCTCACATGGTTCCAGATGACATGATGTTCGCTAAGTAATAAAGACGGCAACAGAAAAGAGCACAGAAAATGTCACAAACAGCGCCAATAATAGCTTAAAACATGCTGTAGCATACAATAAATAAGGTAGTATGAAAGTATCAATATAAAACTATATTTCGAAAGACGATTTGTAAAAATGTAATAATTTTTTACTGTGTTTGTACAACCATACCATATTCTGCATGTTTTAGATTTTAAAAAAACCCACTGATGATGGTATTTGTCGCCGAAACTAGTTTGGGATAATAAAGAAATAAACAAATAACACGGTGTTTTGCATCAAGGCGGACTCAATTTGTGATATTACTAATTTTTTCATTTCTAATTCTTCAGATGACATCTGGCAATCGTGACAATTTCACATGCTTCCAATCGGCGATCCTCCATGACCATTTTGTGCACTTTTGCAGTGATTTCTGGAGTAGTGACACATCTTGGCCGACCACTGCGCGGACCGTAATCTAAGCTCTCCCGACCAAATTTAAATTCATTTGTGCACTTGGCAACAGTTGAATATGAAGGAGCAGAGTCCCCCAGTGCATTCTGGAAATCGGCGTGAATGTCCTTTGCTTTCATACCTTTCTTTACGAAGTACTTAACCACTGCTCTAATCTCGATTTTTTCCATCTTCGCAAATCACTACGAGGGAACAACAACAGAGCCACGTCACCGCCTCAGCTCCCTTCCAAGAGCACTGACGTGGCACTTGTTTACAGGCGACAGTCCAATGAATGTCACGTGAACAACACGTTGCGCTACCGCTGACCTCTAGTGCTGATTTAGAGAACTTTACAAACCACCCTCGTACTATTAAATATGCTCACAAATGAAGGAGCTCTACATCTACACATACAGGGTGTTTCAAAAATGACCGGTATATTTGAAACGGCAATAAAAACTAAACGAGCAGCGATAGAAATACACCGTTTGTTGCAATATGCTTGGGACAACAGTACATTTTCAGGCGGACAAACTTTAGAAATTACAGTAGTTACAATTTTCAACAACAGATGGCGCTGCAAGTGATGTGAAAGATATAGAAGACAACCCAGTCTGTGGGTGCGCCATTCTGTACGTCGTCTTTCTGCTGTAAGCGTGTGCTGTTCACAACGTGCAAGTGTGCTGTAGACAACATGGTTTATTCCTTAGAACAGAGGATTTTTCTGGTGTTGGAAATCCACCGCCTAGAACACAGTGTTGTTGCAGCAAGACGAAGTTTTCAACGGAGGTTTAATGTAACCAAAGGACCAAAAAGCGATACAATAAAGGATCTGTTTGAAAAATTTCAACGGACTGGGAACGTGACGGATGAACGTGCTGGAAAGGTAGGGCGACCGCGTACGGCAACCACAGAGGGCAACGCGCAGCTAGTGCAGCAGGTGATCCGACAGCGGCCTCGGGTTTCCGTTCGCCGTGTTGCAGCTGCGGTCCAAATGACGCCAACGTCCACGTATCGTCTCGTGCGCCAGAGTTTACACCTCTATCCGTACAAAATTCAAATGCGGCAACCCCTCAGCGCCGCTACCATTGCTGCACGAGAGACATTCGCTAACGATATCGTGCACAGGATTGATGACGGCGATATGCATGTGGGCAGCATTTGGTTTACTGACGAAGCTTATTTTTACCTGGACGGCTTCGTCAATAAACAGAACTGGCGCATATGGGGAACCGAAAAGCCCCATGTTGCAGTCCCATCGTCCCTGCATCCTCAAAAAGTACTGGTCTGGGCCGCCATTTCTTCCAAAGGAATCATTGGCCCATTTTTCAGATCCGAAACGATTACTGCATCACGCTATCTGGACATTCTTCGTGAATTTGTGGCGGTACAAACTGCCTTAGACGACACTGCGAACACCTCGTGGTTTATGCAAGATGGTGCCCGGCCACATCGCACGGCCGACGTCTTTAATTTCCTGAATGAATATTTCGATGATCGTGTGATTGCTTTGGGCTATCCGAAACATACAGGAGGCGGCGTGGATTGGCCTCCCTAATCGCCAGACATGAACCCCTGTGACTTCCTTCTGTGGGGACACTTGAAAGACCAGGTGTACCGCCAAAATCCAGAAACAATTGAACAGCTGAAGCAGTACATCTCATCTGCATGTGAAGCCATTCCGCCAGACACGTTGTCCATGGTTTCGGGTAATTTCATTCAGAGACTACGCCATATTATTGCTACGCATGGTGGATATGTGGAAAATATCGTACTATAGAGTTTCCCAGACCGCAGCGCCATCTGTTGTTGAAAATTGTAACTACTGTAATTTCGAAAGTTTGTCTGCCTGAAAATGTACTGTTGTCCCAAGCATATTGCAACAAACGGTGTATTTCTATCGCTGCTCGTTTACTTTTTATTGCCGTTTCAAATATACCGGTCATTTTTGAAACACCCTGTACATCCACATGGATACTCTGCAAATCACATTCAAGTGCCTGGCAGAGAGTTCATCGAACCACTTTCACAACTCTCTATTATTCCAACCTCGTATAGCGCGCGGAAGGACTGAACACCTACATCTTTCCGTACGAGTTCTGATTTCCCTTATTTTATCGTGGTGATCGTTCCTCCCTATGTAGGTCGGTGTCAACAAAATATTTTCGCATTCGGAGGAGAAAGTTGGTGATTGGAATTTCGTGAGAAGATTCCGTCGCAACGAGAAACGCCTTTATTTTCTGATGTCCACGCCAAATCCTGTATCATTTCAGTGACACTCTCTCTCCTATTTCGTGATAATACAGAACGTGCTGCCCTTCTTTAAACTTTTCCTTGTACCCTGTGAATCCTACCTGGTAAGGAACCCACACCGCGCAGCAGCGTTCTGAAAGAGGACAGACAAGCGTAATGTAGGCAGTCTCCTTAGTAGATCTGTTACATTTTCTAAGTGTCGTGCTAATAAAACGCAGTCTTTGATTAGCCTTCCCCACAACAATTTCTACGTGTTAAGTTGTTCGTAATTGCAATTCCTAGGTACACTACTGGCCATTAAAATTGCTACATCACGAACATGACATGCTACAGACGCGCAATTTAACCGACTGGAAGAAGTTGCTGTGATATGCAAATGACTAGCTTCTCAGAGCATTCACACAAGGTTGACACCGGTGGTGACACCTACAACGTGCTGAAGTGAGGAATGTTTCCAACCGATTTCTTATACACAAACAGCAGTTGTTCGGCGTTGCCTGGTGAAACGTTGTTGTGATGCCTCGTGTATGGAGGACAAGTGCGTACCATCATGTTTCCGACTTTGATAAAGGTCGGATTGCAGCCTATTGCGATTCCGGTTTATCGTATCGCGACATTGCTGCTCGCGTTGGTCGAGATCCATTGACTGTTAGCAGAATATGGAATCGGTGGGTTCAGGAGGGTAATACGGAACCCCGTACTGGATCCCAACGGCCTCGTATCTCTAGCAGTCGAGATGACAGGCATCTTATCCGCATGGCTGTAACGGATCGTGCAGCCACGTCTCCATCCCTGAGTCAACAGATGGGGACGTTTGCAACACAACAAACATTTCTACGAACAGTTCGACGACGTTTGCAGCAACTTGGAGACCATGGCTGTGGTTAGCCTTGACGCTGCATCATAGACAGGAGCCCCTGCGATGGTGTACTCAACGACGAACCTGGGTGCACGAATGCTTAAAACGTGATTTTTTCGGATGAATCCAGGTTCTGTTTACAGCATCATGATGGTCGCATCCGTGTTTGGCGACATCGCGGTGAACGCCCATTGGAAGCGTGTATTCGTCATCGCCATACTGGCGTATCACCCGTCGTGATGGTATGGGGTGCCATTGGTTACACGTCTCGGTCACCTCTTGTTCGCATTGACGGCACTTTGAACAGTGGACGTTACATTTCAGATGTGTTACGACCCGTGGCTCTACCCTCCATTCGATCCCTGCGAAACCCTACATTGCAGCAGGATAATGCACGACTGCATGTTGCAGGTCCTGTACGGTCCTTTCTGGATACAGTAAATGTTCGACTGCTGCCCTGGCCAGCACATTCTCCACATCTCTCACCAACTGAAAACGTCTGGTCAACGGTGGCCGAGCAACTGGCTCGTCACAATACGCCAGTCACTACTCTTGATGAACTGTGGTATGGTATTGAAGCTGCATGGGCAGCTGTACCTGTACACGCCATCCAAGCTCTGTTTGACTCAATGCCCAGGCGTATCAAGGCCGTTATTACGGCCAGAGGTGGTTGTTCTGGGTACTGATTTCTCAGGATCTATGCACCCAAATTGCGTGAAAATGTAATCACATGTCAGTTGTAATGTAATGTATTTTCCAATGAATGCATTTCTGCTTGGTGTAGCAATTTTATTGGCCAGTAGTGTATTTAGTTGAATTTACGGCTTTTAGATTAGACTGATGTATCGTGTAACCGAAGTTTAACGAGTTCCTTTTAGCACTCATGTGGATGACCTCACACGTTTCGTTATTTAGGGTCAACTGCCACTTTTCGCACCATTCAGATATCTTTTGTAAACCCTTTTGCAATTTGTTTTGATCTTTTGTTTTGTTTTGATCTTCTTTACCATCTGCAAACTACCGAAGACGGTTGCTCAGATTGTCTCCCAAATCTTTTTTATAGATAAGGAAGAGCAAAGGGCCTATAACACTGTCTTTGGGAACGCCAGAAGGAGGAATTGAAATAAATGATCCATTCGTACACAAAGCTCTGTATTTTGCAAAGTATTACTTGCACCAGTATGGCTAATGCATGAACAGAGTGTTAAACGCACCGGAAGAGTGAATTCTGCACGCTACAAATGTTCTAAGACTTTCCCTTTAGTCTCACGACACACGTCCAAACCGCAGTCATGTTCGACCCATACCTTACGTAGTAACACCCTGAAAATGGCAATCGCACCAGTGTTGATGCGATCTCTGAGCTGTACCAGTGTTAATTTTAATTTAAAAAATCAACAGCCTCAGTTGCACAGATTACCTAGATTTACCTAGGTTTCAGTCGGAATAACCCAACCTTCTTCAGAACAAAAGTAACTACCGTTTGTCCATAGTGGACATCGTCAAGCTAAAACTACAAATCCATAAATTATGGTCAGACTGTAAAAACTTATCTGGAACTGCCTCAGCCCCACTTCGCGACCGCGCTGCGGCAACCACGAGTGCTGTACCGGAACTCAACAAACGGTAGTTACTCTTATTCTGAAGAAGGTTGGGTTATCCCGACTGAAACCTAGGTAAATCTAATCTGTGAAACTGAGGCTGTTGATTTTTAAAATTAAAACTAATATTTATACAGTTGCTGACAGGGCCGCGAAATGTTGAAAATATTCTGTTCCAGTGTTCTTGACAGCGGGGATGCGTCAACACAGTCCTTAATACAGCCCCAAAGGAAAAAAAGTCCAAGTCGTTAGGTCAGGAGATCTGGGTGGCCAAGGGTAGAGGAACGGCCACGCAAAATTACAGACCAATATCCCTAACTTAGGTTTGCTACAGAATCCTTGAACATAAGCTCAGTTCGAATACAATAAACTTTCTTCAGACTGAGAACCTTACGCCCACGAATCAGCATGGTTTTAAAAGCTCAGCTTGCCCTTTTCTCACATGATATACTGTGGACTACGGTTCAAGAGCAACAGGCAGATGCCATATTTCTAGATTTTCGGAAGGCGTTTGACACGGTGCCTCACTGAACACTGTTAAGGACGGTACGAGCATAGGGAATAAGTTTCCACTCGTATGAATGGCTCGAAGACTTCTTAAGTAATAGAAGACAGTATGTTGTCGTTGACGGCGAGTGTTCGTCAGAGACAAGGGTATCGTCTGGAATGCCCCAGGGAAGTGTGACAGGACCGCTATTGTTCTCTGTATACTTCCATTTATCGCGAATCTCTTGCCCAACGTAACGTCCCGAGCGACTGGAAAAAAGCGCAGGTGACGCCTGTATATAAGAAGGGTAGAAAGACGGATCCTCAAAATTACAGACCAATATCCGTAACATCGGTTTGTTGCAGGATTCTCGAACATATTCTCATTTCGAATATAATGAATTTCCTTGAGACAGAGAAGTTGCTGCCCATGCATCAGCACGGCTGTAGAAAGCATTGCTCCTGCGAAACGCAACTCGCCCTTTTTTCACATGATATCTTGCGAACCATGGATGAAGGGTGTCAGACGGATGCCATATTCCTTGACTTCCGGAAAGCGTTTGACTCGGTGCCCCACTGAAGACTCCTAACTAAGGTACGAGCATATGGAATTGGTTCCCAAGTGTGTGAGTGGCTCGAAGACTTCTTAAGTACTAGAACCCAGTACGTTGTCCTCGATGGTGAGTGTTCATCGGAGGTGAGGGTATCATCTGGAGTGCCCCAGGGAAGTGTGGTGGGTCCGCTGTTGCTTTCTATCTACATAAATGATCTTTTGGATAGGGTGGATAGCAATGTGCGGCTGTTTGCTGATGATGCTGTGGTGTACGGGAAGGTGTCGTCGTTGAGTTACTGTAGGAGGATACAAGATGACTTGTGATTGGTGTAAATAATGGCAGCTAACTCTAAATATAGATAAATGTAAATTAATGCAGATGAATAGGAAAAAGAATCCTGTAATGTTTGAATACTCCATTAGTGGTGTAGAGCTTGACACAGTCACGTCGATTAAATATTTGGGCGTAATATTGCAGAGCGATATGAAGTGGGACAAGCATGTAATGGCAGTTGTGGGGAAGGCGGATAGTCGTCTTCGGTTAATTGGTAGAATTTTGGGAAGATGTGGTTCATCTGTAAAGGAGACCGCTTATAAAACACTAATACGACCTATTCTTGAGTACTGCTCGAGCGTTTGGGATCCCTATCAGGTCGGATTGAGGGAGGACATAGAAGCAATTCAGAGGCGGGCTGCTAGATTTGTTACTGGTAGGTTTGATCATGACGCGAGTGTTACGGAAATGCTTCAGGAACTCGGGTGGGAGTCTCTAGGAGGCGTTCTTTTCGTGAATCGCTACTGAGGAAATTTAGAGAACCAGCATTTGAGGCTGACTGCAGTACAATTTTACTGCCGCCAACTTACATTTCGCGGAAAGACCACAAAGATAAGATAAGAGAGATTAGGGCTCGAACAGAGGCATATAGGCAGTCATTTTTCCCTCGTTCTAGTTGTTGTACGAGGTACCCTCCGCCACGCACCGTATGGTGGATTGCGGAGTATGTATGTAGATGTAGATGTAGATGTGGATGTAGACATGTAAATGAATTGGCGGACAGGGTGGCCAACAATCTGCGATTGTTTGCTGATGTCTCCTTGGTGTACGGTAAGGTGTCGAAGATGAGTGACTGTAGGAAGATACAAGGCGACTTAGACAGAATTTCTAGTTGGTGTGATGAATCGCAGCTAGTGGAAAAACGACAGTTAATGCAGATGAGTAGGAAGAAGAAACCTGTAACGTTAGGATACAGTACTACTAGTGTCCAGCTTGACACAGTCAAGTCGTTTAAATATATGGGTGCAACGTTGCAAAGCAATATAGGATGGAACGAGCAAGTGAGAACTGAGTCAGGGAACGCGAAAGGCCGACTTCGGTTTATTCGGAGAACTGTAGGAATGAGTGGTTCACCTGTAAAACAGACCGCATTTAGGACGCTGGTGCGACCTATTCTTGAGTACTGCTCGAATGTTTGGGATCCGTACCAGGTCGGATTGAAGGAAGAGCTCGAAGTGTTTCAGAGGCGGGCTGCAGGATTTGTTACCGGTAGGTTCGAACAAAACGTAATTGTTACGGGGATGCTTCGGGAACTCAAAATGGGAATCCCTAGAGGGAAGGCGACGTTCTTTTCGAGAAACACTAGCGAGAAAATTTGGAGAACCGGCACTTGAAGATGACTTCCGAACGATTCTACTGGCGCCAACATACATTGCGCGTAAGGACCACGAAGACCAGATATGGGAAATTAGGACTCATACGGGAGCTGTATACATGGAAGAAGCCTGGAGATACTGACAGGTTTCAGATAGATTATATAATGGTAAGACAGAGATTTAGGAACCAGGTATTAAATTGTAAGACATTTCCTGGGGCAGATGTAGATTCTGACCACAATCTATTGGTTATGAACTGCAGATTGAAACTGAAGAAACTGCAAAAAGGTGGGAATTTAAGGAGATGGGACCTGGATAAACTGAAAGAACCAGAGGTTGTAGAGAGTTTCAGAGAGAGCATTAGGGAACAATTGACAGGAATGGGGGAAAGAAATACAGTAGAAGAAGAATGGGTAGCTCTGAGGGATGAAGTGGTGAAGGCAGCAGACGATCAAGTAGGTAAAAAGATGCGGGCTAATAGAAATCCTTGGGTAACAGAAGAAATATTGAATTTAATTGATGAAAGGAGAAAATATAAAAATGCAGTAAATGAAGCAGGCAAAAAGGAATATAAACGTCTCAAAAATGAAATCGACAGGAAGTGCAAAATGGCTAAGCAGGGATGGCTAGAGGACAAATGTAAGGATGTAGAAGCTTGTCTCACTAGGGGTAAGATAGATACTGCCTACAGGAAAATTAAAGAGACCTTTAGAGAGAAGATAACCACTTGTATGAATATCAAGAGCTCAGATGGCAACCCAGTTCTAAGCAAAGAAGGGAAAGCAGAAAGGTGGAAGGAGTATATAGAGGGTTTATACAAGGGCGATGTACTTGAGGACAATATTATGGAAATGGAAGAGGATGTAGATGAAGATGAAATGGGAGATAAGATACTGCGTGAAGAGTTTGACAGAGCACTGAAAGACCTGAGTCAAAACAAGGCCCCGGGAGTAGACAACATTCCATTAGAACTACTGATGGCCTCAGGAGAGCCAGTCATGACAAAACTCTACCATCTGGTGAGCACGATGTATGAGACAGGCGAAATACCCTCAGACTTTAAGAAGAATATAATAATTCCAATCCCAAAGAAAGCAGGTGTTGACAGATGTGAAAGTTACCGAACTATCAGTTTAATAAGTCACAGCTGCAAAATACTAACGCGAATTCTTTACAGACGAATGGAAAAACTGGTAGAAGCCGACCTCGGGGAAGATCAGTTTGGATTCCGTAGAAATGTTGGAACACGTGAGGCAATACTGACCTTACGACTTATCTTGGAAGAAAGATTAAGAAAAGGCAAACCTACGTTTCTAGCATTTGTAGACTTAGAGAAAGCTTTTGACAATGTTGACTGGAATACTCTCTTTCAAATTCTGAAGGTGGCAGGGGTAAAATACAGGGAGCGAAAGGCTATTTACAATTTGTACAGAAACCAGATGGCAGTTATAAGAGTCGAGGGGCATGAAAGGGAAGCAGTGGTTGGGAAAGGAGCGAGACAGGGTTGTAGCCTCTCCCCGATGTTATTCAATCTGTATATTGAGCAAGCAGTAAAGGAAACAAAAGAAAAATTCGGAGTAGGTATTAAAATTCATGGAGAAGAAATAAAAACTTTGAGGTTCGCCGATGACATTGTAATTCTGTCAGAGACAGCAAAGGACTTGGAAGAGCAGTTGAACGGAATGGACAGTGTCTTGAAAGGAGGATATAAGATGAACATCAACAAAAGCAAAACGAGGATAATGGAATGTAGTCAAATTAAGTCGGGTGATGCTGAGGGAATTAGATTAGGAAATGAGACACTTAAAGTAGTAAAGGAGTTTTGCTATTTAGGGAGTAAAATAACCGATGATGGTCGAAGTAGAGAGGATATAAAATGTAGACTGGCAATGGCAAGGAAAGCGTTTCTCAAGAAGAGAAATTTGTTAACATCGAATATAGATTTAGGTGTCAGGAAGTCGTTTCTGAAAGTATTTGTATGGAGCGTAGCTATGTATGGAAGTGAGACATGGACGATAACTAGTTTGGACAAGAAGAGAATAGAAGCTTTCGAAATGTGGTGCTACAGAAGAATGCTGAAGATAAGGTGGGTAGATCACGTAACTAATGAGGAGGTATTGAATAGGATTGGGGAGAAGAGAAGTTTGTGGCACAACTTGACTAGAAGAAGGGATCGGTTGGTAGGACATGTTCTGAGGCATCAAGGGATCACAAATTTAGCATTGGAGGGCAGCGTGGAGGGTAAAAATCGTAGAGGGAGACCAAGAGATCAATACACTAAGCAGATTCAGAAGGATGTAGGTTGCAGTAGGTACTGGGAGATGAAGCAGCTTGCACAGGATAGAGTAGCATGGAGAGCTGCATCAAACCAGTCTCAGGACTGAAGACCACAACAACAACAACGGAGGCGTACAGACAGTCGTTTTCCCCTCGTTCTGTTTGCGAGTGGAACAAGAAAGGAAATTACTAGTAGTGGTAGAAGGTACTCTCCGCCAAGCACCGTACGGTGGCTTGTGGGGTATCCATGCAGATATGGATGTAGTTCTGACCAGAGCCACACCATCTTCGCCACTACACCCAGTCCAGCGACGCGGAAGTGCGTCGTTGAGGTAGCGACGAATGTCGGTGCTCCAATGAGTGAGTGCTTCGACTTGTTGGAAAATTAAATTCTCGGAATGAGTAGTCAGTTGTGGAAACGACTCTACATCAGAGGCACCCGCCATAGTTTTCTCACAGAAGGAAAACGGCCCGCGCCACTTCGTCTGTGACACTACACTACAGGTGCTGAAATCTTTCCGTCTCCTCTATATCTCTTTTGTTACGCAACCTTCCCTTCTACAATAACCTATGAAACCTTCCCTTAGGATTTCTATCTCTTGCTTAATAATAACAAATGAAATCTTCCCTTTGAAATTAATTCTCTTTCTCAATTTTCGCATACAAATTTAAATGCTGCTTATTAAAAGTGATTTTCTGATTATTTCGACAAAACATAAAATGTGTGGTCGTCGTGGCCCTCAGTCGTTACATTTTTTACTGTTACTGGATCGCCATCTGACTGCTACATCGAACTGCGACATGAATATACTTACTCTGGTTTACCATACTCTATTAGCTGCTGGTGGGCTGTCATAATAAGTGGCTGTATTTATTACCAAATCTGACGTTATTCTTTAATAGCAAAGTTGACGTTATTCTTTAATTAATTTGACTGAAGTTACGTAATTCATAGTTAAACTTTTTCTTGACAACAATAAAATTTTGCAAAGTTTTACGTTGATGGTTTTTGGGATAGATTATAATCAGTAATGCAATATTGCTGGCAAAATTTAATTATATTCTGAATGAAATGATTTTACAAACGTTCAGATGGGACTTACTTTTTACAATAATCTTACAACTAGCATTGCGCAAACATACCTTCAGTAGTCTTGAGTTTCTCAAAAAAATAATTCAATAATATTAGTTCTTCTTGTGATGATAGTTAGCTGATGTCTCTGTACATCCGTTTATAATCTCTTGTAAATCATAGCTGGTGGCTGGCAGGCACACCGCTCCTCTCAACCTCTCGCTTCAGACCTGCTACCGACTCGCTTCACATCTCGCTTACTACTGACTTCCTACGAACGCTAAAGTGTAGTCTCTCCCGCCATCAATGCTTTCTGTTACAGACAATCCCTGCTACCATTACAAAATGTATCAACGCGCGGTCTTTCCCGCTCTTTTCTTAAAATGTATCCACACACAGTCTCTCCCGCCCTTTTTAAAATTATATCAACGTGCGATCTCTCCTGCCAACAATACTTTGGTGCAGACATTCCCTGCTACCACAATTATTTCCAACGTGACAAATATTAATTATTCCTACTTAATCCTATTAATAAAATATAATCGCCGGCCGGGGTGGCCGAGCGGTTCTAGGGGCTACAGTCTGGAACCGTGTGACCACTACAGTCGCAGGTTCGAATCCCGCCTCGGGCATGGATGTGTGTGATGTCCTTAGGTTAGTTAGGTGGGGCTCTGAGCACTATAGGACTTAACATCTATGGTCATCAGTCCCCTAGAACTTAGAACTACTTAAACCTAACTAACCTAAGGACAGCACACAACATCCAGCCATCACGAGGCAGAGAAAATCTCTGACCCCGCCGGGAATCGAACCCGGGAACCCGGGCGTGGGAAGCGAGAACGCTACCGCACGACCACGAGATGCGGGCGTTAGTTAGATTTAAGTAGATCTAAGTTCTAGGGGACTGATGACCTCAGAAGTTAAGTCCCATAGTGCTCAGAGCCATTTGAACCATTTGAACCAAAAAATAAACATCCTTCATAAATTGTGGTTTGACAATAGAAAATAGAAATATACACGTCTTGCAGTGCGTACGAAACTTTCCGTCACCCTGTCCACGGCTGCGTGTGGCACGCTTCGTAGACCGATGCTTTTCTGTTTACAGAGACAAGCAGGTCACTAAGTTGCCATTACCAATTTGCACTGATTGCACGGCGGTTCTTTTCTACAATTCCTTCTGAATGTTCGCTGCACTGTTTAAACAGCTAAGCACCTCGCAGATTGCAACTTACAAATACTGTTCTCTCGCTTTGTCGTCATTTCGTCAAGGCACTGCAGCGCCAGCGCCAACTGGTGGGCACACCGCAAAGCCGTTCGTGCATCAGTCCTGTTTGTGAATATAATTCTTTCGAAAATAAAGAACTTTGAAAACGAATAAAAATGTCGTGTGGTGAGGGTCTCCCGGTGGGTTGACGGGATCGCCTGGTGCAAGTCTTTTGAGATGGCGCCACTTCGGCGACTTGCCCGTCGATGAGGATGAAATGAGGATCTATTGCTACGTAATCAGCATGGTTTCAGAAAACATCGTTCTTGTGCAACGCAGCTAGCTCTTTATTCGCACGAAGTAATGGCCGCTATCGACAGTTGATCTCAAGTTGATTCCGTATTTCTAGATTTCCGGAAAGCTTTTGACACCGTTCCTCACAAGCGACTTCTAACCAAGCTGCGGGCGTATGGGGTATCGTCTCAGTTGTGCGACTGGATTCGTGATTTCCTGTCAGGAAGGTCGCAGTTCGTAGTAATAGACGGCAAATCATCGAGTAAAACTGAAGTGGTATCAGGTGTTCCCCAGGGAAGCGTCCTGGTACCTCTGTTGTTCCTGATCTATATAAATGATCTGCGTGACAATCTGAGCAGTTCTCTTAGGTTGTTCGCAGACGATGCTGTAATTTACGGTCTAGTAAGGTTATCCGAAGACCAGTATCAGTTGAAAAGCGATTTAGAAAAGATTGCTGTATGGTGTGGTAGGTGGCAGTTGACGCTAAATAACGAAAAGTGTGAGGTGATCCACATGAGTTCCAAAAGAAATCCGTTGGAATTCGATTACTCGATAAATAGTAAAATTATCAAGGCTGTCAATTCAACTAAGCACCTGGGTGTTAAAATTACGAACAACTTCAATTGGAAAGACCACGTAGATAATATTCTGGGGAAGGCGAGCCAAAGGTTGCGTTTCATTGGCTGGACAGTTAGAAGATGCAACGAGTCCACCTAAACAGACAGCTTACACTACACTCGTTCGTCCTCTGTTAGAATATTGCTGCGCGATGTGGGATCCTTACCGGGTGGGATTGACGGAGGACGTCGAAAGGGTGCAAAAACTGGCAGCTAGTTTTGTATTATGACGTGATAGGGGAGAGAGTGTGGCAGATATGATACGCGAGTTGGGATGGAAGTCATTACAGCAAAGACGTTTTTCGTCGCGGCGAGATCTATTTACGAAATTTCCGTCACCAACTTTATCTTCCGAATGCGAAAATATTTTGTTGAGCCCAACCTACATAGGTAGGAATGATCATCAAAATAAAATAAGAGAAATCAGAGCTCGAACAGAAAGGTTAAGGTGTTCGTTTTTCCCGAGCGCTGTTCGGGAGTGGAATGGTAGGGAGATAGTATAATTGTGGTTCGATAAACCATCTGCCAAGCACTTAAATTTGAATTGCAGAGTATTCATGTAGATGTAGATGTAGATGTAGATTAAGGCTAAACAAACACCCAGTCCCTGGGCGGAGAAAATCTCCAACCTAGCCGGGAATCGAACCCGGCATGACAAGAAGGCCACTCTTTTTAATCTCATTTTGTTAGTGTTCGTTCTATTTGTTCGGGGCGGCCGTCCTATGACGCTTGTTCCAGTTCATTGTTGATCCATTAACTGAGTTTTTTTTTATTATTACAGAGGACAGCTAACCCTCTGATGGCACACGCTGGGTTAACGTGCCGGCTACATTCAGCTAGGGTGGCGAACTTGAAACGAATGGATCATTTATAGTAGTTCTGTACCAAAACTTTGGAATAGTAACTTCTGCGCATTTATATTGTTATTGTTATTGCCTTTTATGCTTTTACAAAGGAGATTAACGTGTATTATTGGTTTTCAAATGGTGTATGGAAACTGCCAATTAAACGCGCGTTGTGTGTGTTCTGTCGTGTGGTAATATGTTGGTCAAGAGCTGTGGCAGATTTTTTGTTCTGTATCTACATCTACATAGGTACTCTGCAATCCACATTTAAGGGCCTGGCAGAGGGTTCACCGAAGCATCTTCCCAGTTGTGTATTGTTCCAATCTCGTATAGCGCACGGGAAGAACGAACACATATATCTTTTCGTACGAGCTCTGATTTCCCTTATTCTGTCATGGAGATCGTTTCTCCTTATGTACCTCGGTGTCAACAAAATATTTTCGCATTCGGAGGAGAAAGTTGGCGATTGGAATTTCGTGAGAAGGCTCCGCCGCAACGAAAAACGCCTTTGTTTTAATGATGTCCACCCCAAATCCTGTATCATTTCAGTGACACTCTCTCCCCTATTTCGCGATAATACAAAACGTGCTGCCCTTCTTTGAACTTTTTCGATGTCCTCCGTCAATCCTATCTGGTAAGGATCCCACACCGCGCAAAGGTATTCTAAAAGTGGACGGACAAGCATAATGCAGGCAGTCTCCTCAGTAGATCTGTCACATTTTCTAAGTGGCCTGGCAATAAAACGCAGTCTTTGGTTAGCCCTCCACACAACATTTTCTGTGTGTTCCTTCGAATTTAAGTTGTTCTTAATTGTAATACCTAGGTATTTAGTTGAATTTACGGCCTTTGGATTTGAATGATTTATTGTGTAACCGAAATTTAACGGATTCCTTTTAGCACTCATGTGGATGACCTCACAGTTTTACCGGCTGGGGGGGCCGAGCGGTTCTAGGCGCTACAGTCTGGAACCGCACGACCGCTACGGTCGCAGCTTCGAATCCTGACTCGGCATGGATGTGTGTGGTGTCCTTAGGTTAGTTAGGTTTAAGTAGTTCAAAGTTCTAGGGGACTGATGACCTCTGATGTTAAGTCCCATAGTGCTCAGAGCCATTTGATTTGAACTTCAGCGACTTAGTGTAGCTGAAACTTTCTACAGTTTTTAGAACGACTGAGAAGAGTAAATATTTACGTTCGAGTCTCATCTAATCATTTATCAGAGATGAGCCTTCGTTTATTTGTTCTTGAGTACAACTTTTGTTACCGAGACGTGATACATAAAATTAATTATTATAACTTCTCTTCGTTTTTTATCAGAGTAATAACAAAATTGGAGTCATTAAAATTACATTCAACAACAGAGATAATAAGAGGCAGAGATAACGCAATGATGATGTTCCGTTTCCTTATGCAGTTTCTACGCAAAGCGCAGTATCTGACAGAGCTATTTCCGTAATAAAATGTAATATTACACTTTTCAGTAGTTGCAGGGGCAACAGTCTGGATGATTGACTGATCTAGCCTTGTAACACTAACCGAAACGGCCTTGCTGTGCTGGTACAGCGAACGGCTGAAAGCAAGGGGAAACTACAGCCGTAATTTTTCCCGAGGGCATGCAGCTTTACTATATGGTTAAACGATGATGGCGTCCTCTTGGGTAAAATATTCCGGAGGTAAAATAGTCCCCCATTCGGATCTCCGGGCGGGGACTACTCAGGAGGACGTCGTTATCAGGAGAAAGAAAACTGGCGTTCTACTGATCGGAGCGTCGAATGGGGGAATAATCGGCCAGGTAGGTTAGAACATTTAAAAAGGGAAATGGATAGGTTAAAGTTATATATAGTGGGAATTAGCGAAGTTCGGTGGCAGGAGGAACAAGACTTTTGGTCAGGTGATTACAGGGTTATAAACACAAAATCAAATAGGGGTAATGCAGGAGTAGGTTTAATAATGAATAAAAAAATAGGAGTGCGGGTAAGCTACTACAAACAGCATAGTGAACGCATTATTGTGGCCAAGATAGACACGAAGCCCACGATTACTACAGTAGTACAAGTTTATATGCCAACTAGTTCTGCAGATGACGAAGAGATTGAAGAAATGTACGATAAGATAAAAGAAATTATTCAGATAGAGAAGGGAGACGAAAATTTAATAGCCATGGGTGATTGGAATTCAATAGTAGGAAAAGGAAGAGAAGGAAACGTAGTAGGTGAATATGGATTGGGGGTGAGAAGAATATTGCACAGAGCAAATAGCTAACACTTGGTTCAAGAATCCTGGAGATACTGACAGGATTCAGATAGATTATATACTGGTAAGACAGAGATTTAGGAACCAGGTTTTAAATTGTAAGACATTTCCAGGGGCAGATGTGGACTCTGACCACAATCTTTTGGTTATGAATTGTAGATTAAAACTGAAGAAACAGCGAAAAGGTGGTAATTCAATGAGATGGGACCTGGATAAACTGAAAGAACCAGAGGTTGTACAGAGTTTCAGGGAGAGCATAAGGGAACAATTGACAGGAACGGGGGAAAGAAATACAGTAGAAGAAGAATGGGTAGCTTTGAGGGATGAAGTAGTGAAGGCAGCAGAGGATCAAGTAGGTAAAAAGACGAGGGCTAGTAGAAGTCCTTGGATAACAGAAGAAATACTGAATTTAATTGATGAAAGGAGAAAATATAAAAATGCAGTAAATGAAGCAGGCAAAAAGGAATACAAACGTCTCAAAAATGAGATCGACAGGAAGTGCAAAATGGCTAAGCAGGGATGGCTAGAGGACAAATGTAAGGATGTAGAGGCTTGTCTCACTAGGGGTAAGACAGATACTGCCTACAGGAAAATTAAAGAGACCTTTGGAGATAAGAGAACCACTTGTATGAATATCAAGAGCTCAGATGGCAACCCAGTTCTAAGCAAAGAAGGGAAGGCAGAAAGGTGGAAGGAGTATATAGAGGGTTTATACAAGGGCGATGTACTTGAGGACAATATTATGGAAATGGAAGAGGATGTAGATGAAGATGAAATGGGAGATACGATACTGCGTGAAGAGTTTGACAGAGCACTGAAAGACCTGAGTCGAAACAAGGCCCCGGGAGTAGACAACATTCCATTAGAACTACTGACGGCCTTGGGAAAGCCAGTCCTGACAAAACTCTACCATCTGGTGACCAAGATGTATGAGACAGGTGAAATACCCTCAGACTTCAAGAAGAATATAATAATTCCAATCCCAAAGAAAGCAGGTGTTGACAGATGTGAAAATTACCGAACTATCAGTTTAATAAGTCACAGCTGCAAAATACTAACGCGAATTCTTTACAGACGAATGGAAAAACTGGTAGAAGCGGACCTCGGGGAAGATCAGTTTGGATTCCGTAGAAATGTTGGAACACGTGAGGCAATACTAACCTTACGACTTATCTTAGAAGAAAGATTAAGAAAAGGCAAACCTACGTTTCTAGCATTTGTAGACTTAGAGAAAGCTTTTGACAATGTTGACTGGAATACTCTCTTCCACATTCTAAAGGTGGCAAGGGTAAAATACAGGGAGCGAAAGGCTATTTACAATTTGTACAGAAACCAGATGGCAGTTATAAGAGTCGAGGGACATGAAAGGGAAGCAATGGTTGGGAAGGGAGTAAGACAGGGTTGTAGCCTCTCCCCGATGTTATTAAATCTGTATATTGAGCAAGCAGTAAAGTAAACAAAAGAAAAATTCGGAGTAGGTATTAAAATTCATGGAGAAGAAGTAAAAACTTTAAGGTTCGCCGATGACATTGTAATTCTGTCAGAGACAGCAAAGGACTTGGAAGAACAGTTGAACGGAATGGACAGTGTCTTGAAAGGAGGATATAAGATGAACATCAACAAAAGTAAAACAAGGATAATGGAATGTAGTCGAATTAAGTCGGGTGATGCTGAGGGAATTAGATTAGGAAATGAGACACTTAAAGTAGTAAAGGAGTTTTGCTATTTAGGGAGTAAAACAACTGATGATGGTCGAAGTAGAGAGGATATAAAATGTAGACTGGCAATGGCAAGGAAATCGTTTCTGAAGAAGAGAAATTTGTTAACATCGAGTATAGATTTAAGTGTCAGGAAGTCGTTTCTGAAAGTATTTGTATGGAGTGTAGCCATGTATGGAAGTGAAATATGGGCGATAACTAGTATGGACAAGAAGAGAATAGAAGCTTTCGAAATGTGGTGCTACAGAAGAATGCTGAAGATAAGGTGGGTAGATCACGTAACTAATGAGGAGGTATTGGTTCAAATGGCTCTGAGCACTATGGGACTCAACTGCTGTGGTCATAAGTCCCCTAGAACTTAGAACTACTTAAACCTAACTAACCTAAGGACAGCACACAACACCCAGCCATCACGAGGCAGAGAAAATCCGTGACCCCGCCGGGAATCGAACCCGGGAACCCGGGCGTGGGAAGCGAGAACGCTACCGCACGACCACGAGATGCGGGCTGAGGAGGTATTGAATAGGATTGGGGAGAAGAGAAGTTTGTGGCACAACTTGACTAGAAGAAGGGATCGGTTGGTAGGACATGTTTTGAGGCATCAAGGGATCACAAATTTAGCATTGGAGGGCAGCGTGGAGGGTAAAAATCGTAGAGGGAGACCAAGAGATGAATACACTAAGCAGATTCAGAAGGATGTAGGTTGCAGTAGGTACTGGGAGAAGCTTGCACAGGATAGAGTAGCATGGAGAGCTGCATCAAACCAGTCTCAGGACTGAAGACCACAACAACAACATTTGTTGCATCTTGAACAAGTTCAAAATGGCTCAAACGGCTCTGAGCGCTATGCGACTTACCATCTGAGGTCATCAGTCCCCTAGAACTTAGAACTACTTAAACCTAACTAACCTAATGGCATCACACACATCCATGGCCGAGATAGGATTCAAACCTGCGACCATAGCAGTCGCGCGGTTCCAGACTGAAGCGCCTAGAACCGCTCGGCCACCACGGCCGGCCTTGAACAAGTGCGTGACACTTTTTTGTCATGATTTCTTGAGCAAAAGTTTCATCTTTGGCGCTTTTTAGGCCCATATGAGTGTAATCGCTCGAACTGCTCTTCCAAACGAAATGCTGAATTAATTTATGTTTTCAAACTTGTTGATAGAGTTGGTACGGTAGCATGTTGTTTCATGTGCTTTTCATTTAGAGTTGTTGACAGTTCTTTCATATATTCACAACGTGACATCTTTGTGTTAGGTTGGAGTACTGCCATACTACGTAACTGTTAACAATAGCAATATCCATTATAGCCCACCATGTGGCTAGTGGCCACCGTTTGCATCTTCTTCCACATTTATACACTTTTGATCGAAAGCATCCACGCCCCCCTTTGCAGAGTTGTAAAATACGAGGTGCATTCAAGTTCTAAGGCCTCCGATTTATTTTCTCCTGACTGGAAAGAGCAGGCCCCCACAACCGCACGAGTGGTCGACTGTGAAGAGCGGACAAGTTGAATAGCTGGCCGGCGGCCATTAGAGTGGTAAACTGACGCGCGGAGTTCGAATGTTTATACATCGCTTTTGGTTATAAAATGCCTTCGGTTGAGTTAGGTCGCAAACATAGTGCCTCATTTAAATACGTTACGACAATATACTTTTTAATTTATGAACAAACAGCAGCTAGTCACTGTTTATGAATTTATCTTACGTACTACATGGAATCAGCCGTAGCTAAAAGTTACGTACTGGACCCCTAGCATTTCTCGTAGTTCATTTACGATAGATGTACGCAAAATGCGTCAAAATACTCGAAGATTTGCCCACTATATTAATACATATTTTCTGACTCTACCTTGCTTTAGATTTTATGACGAGAAGTGCGTTATATATGGCATAGTGCTTTGGCAACTCACGACCAAATTATCAATTTTCAACCTAATCTAGACCATGAAAACACTATCGATCAGCAAACTTTCTTCAAAATGATAGGAACATACAAAATGGTTTTCTGTCGGTCGGAAATCTTGCCTCCTGACAGCGTGTAACCATTCTTGTAACAGCTGTGGTTTTGAGAAAGGAAACCTGCAAATAGATGCACAGACATTATGCTAATACCGTGTTACAAAAACATTTATTAAGCAAGTGCACTGACATACAAAACAACTTAAAATATCCACATACCTGTGAAATGTAATATTCGTTCCTTTCTCGAATTTAATTGTACAATTAATCGTTGCACAGCTCTTCACCATTGTACTTCTTTTGATTGGAACGTACAGACAGTAGAATTACGAGTAACAAATACTGTATGTACGCCCCAACAAATATACAACGTTGAATCAGGGTCTTCATAAACAACAATACTAGACAACACATCAGACTGCAACCACTATAATGGCGTCCAGCGGAAGGTTCAAATTATCCCGCGACTGGAGCGCCATCAGTGAGTCTAGTTATTTTTTACAAGGTCTTTGGGAAAGAGATAGAAACATGCGCATTGTTTTAAAATAAGGCCGCGTTCATTGTCAATACGTCCCAGAGATGGCAGCACCGTACGGCAGATGGAATTTTACCGCCAGCGGCGAGAATGAGAACTGTTTTAAATACTTAAAATGACGTTTTCCTTACTTGAACAGCGTGCAATCATTCGTTTTCTGAATTTCCGTGGTGTGAAACCAATTGAAATTCATCGACAGTTGAAGGAGACATGTGGTGATGGAGTTATGGATGTGTCGAAAGTGCATTCGTGGGTGCGACAGTTTAATGAAGCCAGAACATCGTGTGACAACAAACCGAAACAACCTCGGGCTCGCACAAGCCGGTCTGATGACATGATCGAGAAAGTGAAGATAATTGTTTTGGGGGATCGCCGAATGACTGTTGAACAGATCGCCTCCAGAGTTGGCATTTCTGTGGGTTCTGTGCACACAATACTGCATGACGACCTGAAAATGCGAAAAGTGTCATCCAGGTGGGTGCCACGAATGCTGACGGACGACCACACGGCTGCCCGTGTGGCATGTTGCCAAGCAATGTTGACACACAATGACAGCATGCATGGGACTTTCTTTTCGTCGGTTGTGACAATGGATGAGACGTGGATGCCATTTTTCAATCCAGAAACAAAGCGCCAGTCAGCTCAATGGAAGCACACAGATTCACCACCACCAAAAAAATTTCGGGTAACAGCCAGTGCTGATAAAATGATGGTGTCCATGTTCTGGGACAGCGAGCGCGTAATCCTTACCCATTGCGTTCCAAAGGGCACTACGGTAACAGGTGCATCCTACGAAAATGTTTTGAAGAACAAATTCCTTCCTGCACTGCAACAAAAACGTCCGGGAAGGGCTGCGCGTGTGCTGTTTCACCGAGACAACGCACCCGCACATCGAGCTAACGTTACGCAACAGTTTCTTCGTGATAACTTTGAAGTGATTCCTCATGATCCCTACTCACTTGACTTGGCTCCTAGTGACTTTTGGCTTTTTCCAACAATGAAAGACACTCTCCGTGGCCGCACATTCACCAGCCGTGCTGCTATTGCCTCAGCGATTTTCCAGTGGCCAAAACAGACTCCTAAAGAAGCCTTCGCCGCTGCCATGGAATCATGGCGCCAGCGTTGTGAAAAATGTGTACGTCTGCAGGGCGATTACGTCAAGAAGTAACGCCAGTTTCATCGATTTCGGGTGAGTAGTTAATTAGAAAAAAAAAATCGAAGGCCTTACAACTTGAATGCACCTCGTAGAATAATATCAGGTATACCACTCTGCTGATCAATGCGCTTGTCATGATGCATTGATGATAGCATGGCTACTGATTTACTTTTCTTGGGGACATAGGAGCATGTTGTTAAACCCTTTGTGAAACCAAATTTTGTGTGTCCCACTTCATATGATTTGTTGGGCAAGAATTCTGCCGAAGTGTACCAACGTATGTCTGGTCAATCTCTTGCAATTCATTAGCCAGTTTTACGTAGGTAAACCGGTTATCTCCACTTACGTTTCTGTTTGTCTTAGCAATAGGTTGAACCAGCTTCAGAACAGATTTTGTTGGGATGCTTAGTTTTGATGGATTTTGCGCTATCGCCTTCCCTAAATAAAAAAAAAGCATTTAGCAGATAGTGGGATTTTGGACAACACAAACACATAATTTTTATCCCATATTTTTGGGTTTGTTTTGTAAATACACTCTAAAAGAACAGCGTCCACGAAAATCTAAGCATTTCAACTGTTGCAAATTGTGAGCAGCTACAATTGGCTGTGGACTTGGATATAAACTTGTTAAACAACTCAGAAATAACTGCTATTTGTCACCTGATTGTCTTCTCTGTTTCCTTGTTGCTCGGTTATCAAATCTGATAAGACAGAAGAAAAAGAAACCATTCCTTGGACATTGCTGCTCTAAATATTGGGCTTCCTGTTAGGTCCGTAGCAAAAAGCGAGTCTGCAGTCTCATGATTAGATTTACAAGTACCTGCGAGATAAATCAATCCGAAAAAAATATCGCATTTCTTCTAGAGACACATGATCAACATAAGCCGCCGTCACACCATAATTTGCACTCACTTCAAAAATGTACGCGTTTGTGTGATCTACTATAGTGTTCTGCATATTATCTGTAATAAGCAGAGACCATGCTTCAAATGGCGTAGAAGGCTTACATTGCCGAGCATATTAGGTTAGGTTAGTGTTATTTAACGTCCCGGTCATTAGAGACGGAGCGCAAGCTCGGGATAGGGAAGGACGAGGAAGGAAGTCGGCCGTGCCCTTTCAAAGGAACCATCCCGGCATTTGCCTGAAACGATTTAGGGAAATCACGGAAAACCTAAATCAGGATGGCTGGAGACGGGATTGAACCGTCGTCCTCCCGAATGCGAGTCCAGTGTGCAAACCACTGCGCGGATTTCACGACCATTTGAACCCGTTTTTCCATAATAGTAACTACCAGAATCATATTCAGAGATTTCGTCTTCTGAGTCATCCAAATCAGAAATTGTTCTGTCTGTATTGGGAGCACTATGTTCACTTTCGCAATCACTTTTATCGAAATCATGTTCCTGGTTTCGTTCTTCTTTGTCAGATTCATTTTCTTTATTATCTAAATATCCATAATCTCTTTCGCCGTCATTACATGTGCGTCGATGTGAATATATTCACTACCCATTGTTAGATCACACATGCATCTCAGAAAAGACAATGGAATATTCAGAAATGATGTGCACGTAAGTACTACACTGGGGTCTTCAGTGACCCCAAAATCCAATTACTCTGTAACAAACAATGTCACGACATGCTCTATTACGTTTCCTTAAAACAATTGACTTCTAAGAGAGTACCTACAATCTTTAGCGCGAGTGCGGCGTCATTCCAGAGATAAATAAGATAATTTTTATACTGGGGTCAAAAATTACCCAACGATAGTAACTGGGGGTTAAGTTAGATTAGTGTGTAAGCTTAGGGACCGATGACCCCAGCAGTTTGATCCCTTAGGAACTTGCCACCACCACCACCACCACCCACTGAATGGGTCCTGACCCCTTTGGAGTGTAGTGCGACCGCAATTTTTGCTCTGACACACAAGGTGGAACCACTAGGGACAGCTCAAAACCATAAGATTGAACTTGAACGTGACGTGAAGAAGCAAAGGGTATTTATGCTTTTTCTGCCTTCCAGTTTTATGCACTTCTGTGGAGTGATCTCAGGGGGATGCAACATTAACCTGTGCACGAATAACACAGCAAAAGGTCCGTCTTGGACCCGCCACTTTGTCAACACTCTCAATGCCACCAACACACCTTTGTTGAGCGTGTTACAAATGTACCTGTCAGAAACTTCTACACATATTCATCCTCATGGCTGTGCGGCGGCGCGGTTCCTTCCGTTCCTTTGCGACGAACCTGCATCAACCTGTGAACATTGTCTCAGCATATCAGTAGGAAAGCCGTGCGAAACCTACTGTACTTCGACGTGAACCAGGCTGCAATTAAAGTCACTAAATCTACGTTTCGGGAAAAATTTTCACACGAAATGAAAGGTTGGAAATTTTTTCCTTAATTAATATATTCTGAAACTTAGGTGAACAAGTATCACTGCCAAGCCCGTGCTAGTCTTAACGCAGTCACTCACTATCCCTTCCACTCACGTTAGCAAGTTTGTGGTGTTGCATTTCCCGAAAACGTAATAGCTACAAAAATACGTATTGTTTTTGGTTGAGAATGCTCGCCAAATATTAAGTCTGTCGGTACCTAATGCAGTCACAGTTTTTAGCCACCGACCTGCTCAATACGCCACGCGTAATATATGTCTTTTCTCGTCACAAAATTCACTTAAAAATTCCGAAATTTCTACACACCCATCGGAATAATTATGCCGTTACTTTGCCACACTTTTGATGTATGAAACATTGCTAGATCCGGCAACTTATCATTTCCATCTACACACGTCCGAACTGTTTCATCTACTACTCTCCTGAATACTCGAAGTCTTCTCTACCAGCAGAGTACAGGCGCGCGAAGAATACTGCTTTACCATTGGTCAGTTTACTCAACAGCCAATAGCAAAACAACATTCTCCCGCGTCAGTCCGCGCTTTTCATCAATAACCAATCGCAAAATAGTAAACCTAACGACTGCACTTTTTACCAACGTAATTATCTAATATGCTGAATTTTTGTTTATGCATAAAGTTCGTTACTATTGTTATTTATACCTGAATTAACTCTCCCTTTACAATAAACTTACTTTACAAATATATTCTACAAAAATCCCTTTTGTCCACATCCATACTTCTTCGAAATGTTCCCACACTAAATCCCACTACATAACTCGTTAAACAATTATCTTCCTATTAACCTTAAACCACACTTACGCATCATTCATATTGCTAAAACACATTTATAACATTTTACATATACAAAAAGACATAATAACACTTTATGAAAATACTAGAACAGTTTATGAAAAACATTCTATTATTTTAGTGCACTCTAGTGGGCACGCCGGCCGCGGTGGTCTAGCGGTTCTAGGCGCTCAGTCCGGAACCGCGCGACTGCTACGCTCGCAGGTTCGAATCCTGCCTCGGGCATGGATGTGTGTGGTGGCTCAGTCCGGAACCGCGCGACTGCTACGGTCGCAGGTTCGAATCCTGCCTCGGGCATCGATGTGTGTGGTGTCCTTCGGTTAGTTAGGTTTAAGTAGTTCTAAGTTCTAGGGGACTGATGACCACAGATGTTAAGTCCCATAGTGCTCAGAGCCATTTTCTAGTGGGCACAATCGAAACTAAATCAGTCCCCTATCCAATATTGTCCTCTATCGGCTGATACATAAACTACGTACACGTCCAGTCTCGCGTCACCATTTGTCGCTATCCAGCTCTGAGACACATCTCCCACTTAACCGCCTCCAAGGCAGGATCGGTATACGGCGCTACACCTCAGCTGCGCCAGCGCCTGACAGATAACCCCTTTGACACCTCTTAAGTAGGATTGTCTACCTTTAGGCTCTAGGCTGAACGTGTGTCGAAGTTTCTGACAGGTACATTTGTAGCACGCTCAACAGAAGTGTGTTGGTGTCACCGAGGGTGTCACCGAACTTGTGGTGTCGTAGAGGGGAACTTTTGCCACTTTATTCACATGGATGCTAAAATTACATCTTCCCATGATCAAGCCACAGGACGGCGCGAAGCAGGAGGGCTGAAATACGATGAACACCATTTGCTGTCTTAGATCACATTCAAATTTTTGTCGAATGGCTTTGAACTGTCCATTATGGTCCCACCCTGTATACCATAGCAAAAATTGCACTCGTACTACATTGCAAAGGGGTCAGATCCTGTTCGCCGGCCGCGGTGGTCTCGCGGTTCTAGGCGCTCAGTCCAGAACCGCGCGACTGCTACGGTCGCAGGTTCGAATCCTGCCTCGGGCATGTATGTGTGTGATGTCCTTAGGTTAGTTAGGTTTAAGTAGTTCTAAGTTCTAGGGGACTGATGACCGCAGCTGTTAAGTCCCATAGTGCTCAGAGCCATTTGAACCATTTTTTTCAGATCCTGTTCTGTGAGGCTCCTGCTCCACAATTTCCTTAGAATAGGACTGAAACGCCCAAGGTGTGGCAGCAGTGTCCAATATTGTCAAGACCATTGTCCTGTTGGTCATCGCACTGAGAACTGCCTTTTTAGACCACGAAATGTATGAGAATGAACGGCCCAAAGAGAGGTGGCTTCATTGACGCCCTTTATGCCAACACCTGAAGTGTCAGTTTCCTCGGCCACCCACAAGTAAACAGCGTCGTTTCGAGTCTGCATGTCGTAGTTCTGACCTCCATTGAAGAGGCGTCAAAAGCAGTGACGAAATGTGGGTAAGAGGGGCTCTGACAACCTTCCCATCGTTTGACACGTCCAAGAAGACGGTGGGCAGAATTGTGGTGCAATTTGGCGGCAATATGACAGCATTAAACCACCTAACACCTCTCACACAAACTTCTGAACAATGGGCTTTCTTTTCGCACGTGTCCTCGCCTTGCTGTTTTGAAGCGTCGTTTAGCCCGAGGATGATGTCGCAGGGCCTTTGCACCATTGATTGTAGGCACCTTCGGAACAAAATTTCAAACTAATGCGCCGCAATGGAAGACAGTTACGGGGTTTCGAAAAAATCATATTTTAACTGTGTTGTGCAGTGTATTTTCCGCTCTTCTGCTCCTTCCGGCTCCAAGTTAACCACTCCTGGATGCTGCAGTACGAGGGTTATTCGGAAAGTAAGGAACGATCGGTCGCGAAATGGAAAACACAGTGAAAATCTGACGAAGCTTTGCACAGGTGCGTTGGGTACTGTGTCTAGTACGCCCGTCGATCACATCATGTCGTTCTTTTTGCAGTATTGAGCTCACAGTGAGAACGTAAAGATGGCTAGAAATTAGCGTCTCCCGCCAAGTATGACGGCCTGGCGAAAGATTTCGCCTGAAGCTATGCAATCCACATAACATAACTATCGTGCGGTTCGTTCTACATGACAATTCTCAACCGCACTCTGCAGGGGCGATGAAGATGTTCCTGCAGCGTTTTCGATGGGAAGTGTTTTATCACTCACAATACATCTCGTAATTGGTTACCCCTGAGGTTCATCTCTGCTCAAATGAACCGCTGGCTATGAAGAAAATATTTTGCCACAGACAACGAGCTGCAGTCCAGAGTAGAAAATTGTCGAAAAGCACTTGCGGCTGTCTTGTATAACGAGGGAATTGAAAAGTTCGTGCAACGCTACGACAGATGTTGAATCTGAGCGGCGACTGCGAAGAGAAGTAGCTGGAAGCTGTAGCTACCCGTTGCAAATAAAGGAAGTTTTGAGTTTCACTGTGGTTTCCATTTCGCGACCTGTCGTTCCTTACTTTTCGAATAGCCCTCGTAGTTGTTCCACTGACCTGTCACTTCTTCCTCCAGGAGTCTAAAATATGGCTCTGAGCACTATGGGACTCAACTGCTGTGGTCATAAGTCCCCTAGAACTCAGAGCTACTTAAACCTAACTAACCTAAGGACATCACACACACCCATGCCCGAGGCAGGATTCGAACCTGCGACCGTAGAGGTCGTGTGGTTCCAGACTGTAGCGCCTCCAGGAGTCTACCACACACTTTTCTCCCCACCTGTTCCTTTCAGTACTTCTTCATTACATAACTAATGTTCCACTTATTTTTAACTTTCTTCTGTAGCAACACTTTTCACATGCTTCCAGTTTCTCCTGTACTTCCCCATGTCCCACTGCGTGGTCCACTTTCCACTTCCTCACAGTGCTGTTCTCCGGCCGACACTTTCAGGAAATCCTAATTTTCATATAGTCATCTAACAATAGTAGAACTCTTTTACGGACAGAATCCGTCCTGCGCCAATCTTCTTCGGGCATCTTTCTTCTTTTGGTTGTCCTGTGTAGTCTTGCTATCGTGTCAGGAGAATTCTCTCACTGCCTTCACTCATCTGGTGTTAAGGAAGCCGCTATTCTCTTTCCTGTTACCGCTCATACAATTGCGTTATCTCTGTGTGGCGTTAAGACCAATTTCTCATTCAGATGAGCAAAAAATAGGCAAAGTTTGGAAATTTTGTGAGACAATGGAAAGACAAGCAAAGGATCTGTTTGGGGATTGTTTGATCATACTTTGAACTTTATCTTAGACTTTCTATAAAAAACAAAATGGCGCCCTTAATTACGGGTTTTCAAGGGCCTAAGAGTATGAAGTACTCAAACTGGATGCCGTGCAACCCCTCAGAAGTTACGTGAAGCCAAAAATTGATAACATCTGTAGATACTGCATTAAATTTATGGGAGCTTATACCTAACCACAATGAAATAATTTAAATTTAACGATATGGTACTAAATCGAACTTTCAGTTCGATTTTTGGGTTTTTTCACTCTTTATGGTTTTACAGGAAATAGTTAATAGTAACAAATTTCATATGCTTTAGACATAAGCTCCCGAGAGAAGTGTTTGCTTTTCCAGGGTCAAAGACAGGTTGAATCGTTTTCATTTTATGCTGGACACAGTTTTGAAAAAAATCGTTCCTCGAGAAAAATCTGTTTAAAGTTTAGGGAAAACCTTTATACATACGAGGGTAATCCCAAAAGTAAGTCCTCCTATTTTTTTATAAGTACATAGACCTGTTTATTTCTACAATGGTTTACATCAGTTTACAGCTTGAACATTTAGCTATTTTTCAACATAATCGCCATTTCTGTCGATGCATTTTTATAGACGCTGTGGCAGTTTTTGTATGCCCATGTTATGCCAGATCGCCGCGATTCTGTTCAGAAAGTTATGAACCGTCGTGATTGTTGCTTGGTCTCAGGTGTAAAGTGGTATGCCCAGGTTTCGTCACCCGTGACAATTGAGTCCAGAAAGTTGTCCTGTTCGGCTGCAAGGCGGTGAAGAACTGCATCAACTCGTTGCCGCATGTGGTCCTCAGTCAGCATGCGTGGCACCCATCTTGCGCCCACCTTCCGGTAGTTCAATGTTTCCGTTAAAATTCTGTGAGCGGTGCTTCGGGAAACCTCGGGAACCAACGTGCAGAGATCATCCAGGGTGATCCGCCAATCTTCACGCGTGCTTTGCTCAACCTTCAACACTGTCTCCTCAGAAGTTGACGGTCTCCCGATCCTTTGTTCGTCGTGAATTTCGGTCCGACCAGCTGCAAACTCTCTACACCACTTGCGAACATTTTTGACATCTATGCACGGCTCACCGTACACTTCCGTCAATTGGCGATGGATTTCAATCGGCGCAGTGCCCTTTGCGTTCAAAAACCCAACAACTGCGCGCAATTCGCACTTGGCGGTAGCATCCAACGGACCTCCGTTCTCATCGGCTGCCCAGTCAAGACTGAGCGCCTGAGCGCGGCGTGCGCATGTTTACACACAGCGCGTGAAGCACACTTCGTAACAGTGTGACCAAATGCCACACAGAGTTCTGTAATTAATAAAAAAAATAGGAGACCTTACTTTTGGGACTACCCTCATATATTACTAGTTCAGTTTCGATAAAAACAGTATGTTATTATATACTTTTGATGCCGCTGAACAAACAAATCTGAACGTACAATGTAAGCTTTCACGGCCGGTATTGTCTTCACTTAAAACTTCCGGGCTGATAGGCCGTGGTCGAAGTATAAAACACTCTCCTGACGTTTCGTCTCCAACTGCGGGAGACATCCTCGGAGGTAAAACGGCGAACTGCGAAGAGAACTCGAGGAAGCGCTGATTACATAAGCAGTACAGAGGGCGCCACAGTCGATCACGTGGCGTCGGCTACCAGATTGTCTCTAGTGATGCCAACATTCTCGATTGAAAGTAATCGATCGTCACGCTTGCGGTGCAACGCTGACGTCCAAATTTTATCCAGTTTAACACCTTCGTCTTTCCTGTTAAAATTATTACGATGTTTATCAATCTCGATAGCCTCTCTATACAAGCGTGCATAATAATGCGAGGTTATTGATATGACGCTTGTCTCGCTGAATTTTATTTCGTGATCACCTTCCTGGTAAACATGTTCTGCTACGGCCGATTTATCCGTGTGACCCAGGTGGCAATTCCTCCTATGTTCAACAAGACGGGTGTTCACACTTCTCTTTGTGGTACCAATGTAAACCTGTCCACAACTACAAGGAATTTTATATACCCCCGGTGTAGCCAAAGGGTGTCGTGCATCTTTTGCCGACCCTAAAAATTCTTTTATTTTCCTAGTGGGTCTGAAAGTAGTTTCCACCCCATACTTGCCTAAAACTTTCCCAATGCGATCTGTGACCTTACTAATGAACGGAAGAAAAACTTTGTCCTTGGGCGACTGCTGTTCGTCGTTGCTCCTAATTCTCTGCCTCGAGCGAAGTGTTCGATCTATATCCTTGCTGGAATAGCCATTCTTCAGGAAAGTTGACCGTAGATGTTCAATCTCATCTTTTAAATAAACAGGTTCACAAAGTTTGTACGCCCTGTTTATCAAAGTTTTCATTACACCTCTTTTTTGTCTAGGGTGGTCCTTTGAATCTTTATGTAGGTAACGAACAGTATGTGTGGGCTTTCTATACACCTTATGGCCCAACGTTCCGTCCCGTCGTTTAATCACAGACACATCAAGGAAATTCAATTGCCCATTCCTTTCCGTCTCCATAGTGAATTGGATTTTCGGATTAATGCTATTTAAATGTGTCAGGAAGGCATCCAACACCTCTGCTCCGTGTGTCCATACTACGAACGTGTCATCGACATAGCGATACCATCTGGCTGGTCTCTTACTGGCAGTCTGCAACGCCCGTTGTTCAAAAGTCTCCATAAATGTTTGTAAAACAGATGCGTACCCACCTAGACTTTATGGCTTACCCAAAGGTCATAAACCTGGGATTCCGTAGAGGCCAATTGTCAGCGCTATAGGTGGACCAACACACGAGTTAGCTAGACACCTTGCCTCAATGCCGCAGCCTTATGTTGGTAGGACGGATCCTGAGAAATCTGTACCCAGAACAACCACCTCTGGCAGTAATAATGGCCTTGATACGCCTGAGCATTGAGTCAAACAGAGCTTGGATGGCGTGTACAGGTACATCTGCCCATGCAGCTTCAACACGATACCACAGTTCATCGAGAATAGTGACTGGCGTATTGTGACGAGCCAGTTGCTCGGCCACCATTGACCAGACGTTTTCAATTGGTGAGAGATTTGGGGAATGTGCTGGCCAGGGCAGCAGTCGAACGTTTTCTGTATCCAGACAGGCCCGTACAGGACCTGCAACATGCGGTCGTGCATCATCCTGCTGAAATGTAGGGTTTCACAGGGATCGAATGAAGGATAGAGCCACGGGTCGTAACACATCTGAAATGTAGCGTCCACTGTTCAAAGTGCCGTCAATGCGAACAAGAGGTGACCGAGACGTGTAACCAATGGCACCCCATACCATCACGCCGGGTGATACGCCACTATGGCGAAGACGAATACACGCTTCCAATGTGCGTTAACCGCGATGTCGCCAAACACGGATGCGACCATCATGATGCTGTAAACAGAACCTGGATTCATCCGAGAAAATGACGTTTAGCCATTCGTGCACCCGGGTTCGTCGTTGAGTACACCATCGCAGGCGCTCCTGTCTGTGATGCAGCGTCAAGGGTAACCGCAACCATGGTCTTAGAGGTGATAGTCCATGCTGCTGCAAACGTCGTCGATCTGTTCGTGCAGATGGTTGTTGGCTTGCAAACGTCCCCATCTCTTGACTCAGGGATCGAGACGTGGCTGCACGATCCGTTACTGCCATGCGGATAAGATGCCTGTCATCTCGACTGCTAGTGATACGAGGCCGTTGGGATCCAGCACGGTGTTCTGTATTACCCTCCTGAACCCAGCGATTCCATATTCTGCTAACAGTCATTGGATCTCGACCAACGCGAGCAGTAATGTCGCGATACGATAAACCGCAATCGCGATAGGCTACAATCCGACCTTTATCAAAGTAGGGAAAGTGATGGTACGCATTTCTCCTCCTTACACGAGGCATCACAACGTTTCAGCAGGCAACGGCGGTCAACTGCTGTTTGTGTATGAGAAATCGGTTGGAAACTTTGCTCATGTCAGCACGTTGTAGGTGTCGCCACCGGCGCCAACCTTGTGTGAATGCTCTGAAAAGCTAATCATTTGCATATCACAGCATCTTCTTCCTGTCGGTTAAATTTCGCGTCTGTATCACGTTATCATCTTGGTGTAGCAATTTTAATGGCCAGTAGTGTAGTTAAAAGAATAGGTGAAATTCCACAACCTTGCTTTAGACTCGCGTCAACGGAAATACACCAGACTCAGATTCATCGGAAGAATGTTAAGGAAATGTAACTCATCCACGAAAGAATGGGTTATAAGGTGCTTGTTCGCCCGATTTTTGAGTATTGTTCATCTGTCTGGGATTCCTAGCAGTTGGACTGATAGAGGAGATAGAGAAAATCCAACGAAGAGCGGCACGTTTCGTCACGGGATCGTTTAGGTGGCGAGAGAGCGTTACGGAGATGCTGAACAAACTCCACTGGCAGTCGTTACAAGAGAGGCGTTGTGCATCACGGAGAGATTTACTACTGAACTTTCTGGACAGCACTTTTCGGGAGGAGTCAGCAACATATTACTTCCCCCCATTTACATCTCGCGTATTGACCACGAGGAGAAAATTCGAGAGATTAGAGCCAATACAGAGGCTTACCGAGAATCATTCTTCCCACGCAGTATTCGCGAGTGGAGCAGGGTACCGAAAGTACCCTCCGCTACACACCATTAGGTAGCTTGCAAAGTATGTTGTAGATGTAGATGTAACTCTATTAGCAACATATGCCGCTGAATGTACATACACAAATATATCACTGTCCCATTTTAATCCTTACTTTTGTGTTCTTGTACAAATTTTTAACCAAGTTAATCCATTCCTGTGTCTGATCAACGCTTCTCATTGCCTCACAAAACTGCATTCTGGAGGCACTGACATATGCTTTCTGCAAGCACAAAAAGGAAATGTATACGATGTTATTTTTATTTCTGAATTTTTCCAGTATTGTCCGATACAGTGAACGTCAAAAGGCATGATCTTCCTTGCCTAAAAATAGTTTGCTCTTAACTTGAAGCCGACGTATCCTTTTGTGTTTTCTTACTCAAAATGCTGGAATAAAGCCTAGTTGTTGCTGGGATAACATTAATTCCTCTATAATTTTTGCGTTCCGTCTTCTCACCTTTTTTATATATCGAGGAGATATATGATAAATTCCACTTGCAGAGACACAATGACTTTTATCTCAGGCTATATGGTTCAAATGGCTCTGAGCACTATGGGACTAAACATGTGAGGTCATCAGTCCCCTAGAACTTAGAACTACTTAAACCTAACTAACCTAAGGACGTCACAAACATGCATGCCCGAGGTAGGATTCGAACCTGCGACCGTAGCGATCGCACTGTTCCAGACTGAAGCGCCTAGAACAGCTCGGCCACACAGGCCAACTCAGACGATATAATTCATCTGAATGGGCAGTGATGTTGAATGGAACAGAAAACAATACGTTAATAATGAGAAAGGAATTCGTATAGTGTGGGGTCATCATTATTTAGTAACGATCATCGGCAACTTTCGTTGAAAAAAGAAGAAGAAGAAGAAAGTGTCTCTGCCAATTTTTCGTAGTTTTTTTGCCTTCCTTTTTTGACTCCTTCCTTTTTCTCTCTTTTTGATACAGACAGACATATGCGGTGCATGTAAGTCTGTTGTTTTTTTAATAATAACTTAAAAATCAAATGGAATCCATCGTGTTGTGGTTCTATTCATTTTAATCACAGCATTACATTTCAAGAGCTTACCCGATGGAAGAAGCGACGGGTTTTTGTAACCAGAATTAGGCAACTTGGTCGCGATCCGTTCAGCCATCGTTGCAGCCATCTCACTGAGATAGGAGGTACTTTACAGAACCTGTTCGTTTTATGTTGACGAATTCCGAAGTACAAGTACGAACAGAAATTGGCGCACGTGTTCTCTTAAATTTCGCTTTCGTAGAATGCTTTAAGTCAACACAATTAGTTCTAAAGAAGTATCTCGTGTTTCTTGTTCTTTAACGAAGATGAGAGGAAAACGTAGGTAATAATGGCAATATTATTATCGCTATGAAATGGTTAAACTCAGTTTTCTCTGCCTACAATGTAACGGTGTTTTTATGCGGTCTGAAACCACAGTTCGCTATTGAGTCAGTCCGACTTTGGTCATTGTTTAAACGTAACGAAGTTTTGCAGTTCTTTTACTGCTCAGGTCACATCTAAGTCCCGTTACACACTTCACCGATTTTCCCAAAAAGTTACGGTAGACATGTTATCACTATACTTACTCCGTACTTCAGAAGTTCCATTCGTTTATTTCCTGGTCGTGGGGTTGTATTTACTTTTGCTTTAGACAGCGTTGCTTTCACATCCTCCTCCGTTAATTCTGTGCTGCTTTCTTCTAAGATCTTAAATTCGGCTCGTTTGTAGTCCAAACGAGAAGAAAAAGCTAAGATCTTACAAGAAAACAACATAGAAATAACGGAGGAAGATGTGCAAATAATGTTATAATTGCTTGTTTGCTACATTTCCCTTTCGCACAGCTTCCTACGCCATTTTCCAGGCCTCAAGTTTTTTTTCTGTTATGTTGTTTTAGCAGTTGCCTCTTTTTATAGAAGGATTCTTCTGTGTCGTGCAGTCATTGCATACACCTATTTTATTTATTCAGCTTCCGAGAGCGTCATCTTCTTCAAGAAACTGTCGTTAGAGGACCAACTGCTCTTCTCCTAACATACGAGGGTTGTCCAGAAAGTAAGTTCCGATCAGTCGCGAAATGGAACCCACTGGGAAAATCCGGTAAAGCTTTGCACAGATGTGTTGGGCAGGGTCTCTAGGATGCCCGTCGATCGTGTCGCGTCGCTCTTTCCAGTTTTGAGTGAACAGTGAGCACGTAAAGATGCATAGGGAACAGCGCCTTCCGCCAAGTATGAGGGCCTGGTTAGAGATTTCGCCTGTGTCATGTACCCCAAATAACACAACTGTCGAGCAGTGCCAATTCTCGGCCGCACACTGCAGGGGCAATGAAGACGCCCCTGCAGCGTTTCCGATGAGAATTTTTAGCATATTGCAGCCCCGTCAGCAACTATGATTGACTAATATTTTGATGAATCAGCCTCAGTTGCACAAATTTTCTGGTCTTTACCAGGTTTCGGCTAAATTACTCTAGCCTTCTCCAGAAGCATAAAATTACTATAACATGCCAGAGTAAGGCACAGTCAACATTAAAATTGAAACCTATAGTACCGTGGTAGCTAAGTAGTTTTATTCGACATGGTACCACGGTACTATAGGTACAGGCGGCTGCTTTCTATGACGAGGATACTGGAAAGTTGATACAACACTACGACAACACTCGAAGTTGGAGCGGCGACTATGTAGAGAAGTAGGTGGAAGGTGTATATAACTGTTGCAAAGAAAACGTTTCTGGTTTTCACTGTGGTTTCCTTTTCGCGATCGATCGGAGCTTACTTTCTGGACAACCCTCGTATAAGGAGTGATCAAGAAATTCGCGTTTGAGGGCGTTACTACTGCGTATATGCAACGTAACCGGATTCCGATACGGGTATATGAGCACCGACATGAAGGAAAGGGGCATTCGTTTCTTTACGACGTGTGTGCGGTAAATGCCGAAATGTGAACTGTGGTACCGTTGTCACAAATGTGTCCAACCAGGACCAACGTGCTGTTATTGTTTTCTTGGCTGCCGATGGGCGAACGCTAATAGACATCCATTGGAGAATGAAGAATGTGTATCGACAAGCAAAAAAAAAAAAATGGTTCAAATGGTTCTGAGTACTATGGGACTTAATGAAGTGTTGGCAGAAGAGCCAACACCTTGTAGCTAGAGGAGGCCGGAAGGCACGCGTTAAAGCTCACGCAGACTGGCGTGAGGTCTGGAACAGTTAACGGAAATTATAGTAGCAAATAAAGTACGAAGCTCTTGGAATACTTAACTTTAATCCACAATTGTAGAACATAGCTCTTGTTACTGTACAACTGGCTTCAAAATAATAATTATCAAATGCTATGGCGCCTTGCTAGGTCGTAGCAAATGACGTAGCTGAAGGCTATGCTAATTATCGTCTCGGCAAATGAGAGCGTAGTTGTCAGTGATCCATCTCTGGCTAAGTCGGATGTACAACTGGGACGAGTGCTAGGATCTGTCTCTAGACCTGCCGTGTGGCGGCGCTCCGTCTGCCATCACTGACAGTGGCGACACGCGGGTCCGTCGTATACTAGCGGACCGCGGCCGATTTAAAAGCTGCTACCTAGCAAGTGTGGTGTCTGGCGGTGACACCACACTTAACATGTGAGGCCATCACTCCCCTAGACTTAGAACGGCTTAAACGTAACTAACCTAAGGACATCATACACATCCATGCCCGAGGCAGGATTCGAACCTGCGACTGTAGCAGCAATGCGGTTCCAGACTGAAGCGCCTAGAACCGAACGGCCACAGCGGCCGGCTATGGAGCAGCAAGTCTGCCGAGAGCATGTCTGTGGAATGGTGCGTCTGTCGAAACCCACCGTTGTGATAAGTTGCGCCAAGTTCTGTGCAGCAGGCAGTTACGGACTTCTTCACGCAGCAGAGCACAGTGTTTTATCAAGTGGCTAGGCCTATATCCAGCCCGGTGCGTCGGTAGGATGACTGTCTCCGTGTTGAGGACGATGCATCATACAGGCTTCGAACAGAAACTTTTTGATAGTTCCTCATACGTTCAAATTTCACTTCCCATCTTCAACATGGTAGTCTTGTTACAATTTTTAATGTACACCACTGGTCATTAAAATTGCTACACCACGAAGATGACGTGCTACAGACGCGAAATTTAACCGACAGGAAGAAGATGCTGTGATATGCAAATGATTAACTTTTAAGGGTATTCACACAAGGTTGGCGCCGGTGGCGACACCTACAACGTGCTGACATGAGGAAAGTTTCCAACCGATTTCTCATACACAAACAGCAGTTAACCGGCGTTGCCTGGTGAAACGTTGTTGTGATGCCTCGTATAAGGAGGAGACATGCGTACCATCAGCTTTCCGACTTTGATAAAGGTCGGGTTGTAGCCTATCGCGATTGCGGTTTATCGTATCGCGACATTGCTGCTCGCGTTGGTCGAGATCCAATGACTGTTAGCAGAATATGGAATCGGTGGGTTCAGGAAGGTAATTAGGAACGCCGTGCTACTAGCAGTCGAGATGACAGGCATCTTATCCGCAAGGCTGTGACGGATCGTGCAGACACGTCTCGATCCCTGATTCAACAGATGGGGACGTTTGCCAGACAACCATCTGCACGAACAGCTCGACGACGTTTACAGCAGCATGGACTATCAGCTCGCAGACCGTGGCTGCGGTTACCCTTGACGCTCATCACAGACAGGAGCGCCTGCGATGGTGTACTCAACGACGAACCTGGATGCACGAATGGCAAAACGTCATTTTCTCGGATGAATCCAGGTTCTGTTTACAGCAGCATGATGGTCGCATCCGTGTTTGGCGACATCGCGGTTAACGCACATTGGAAGCGTGTATTCGTCATCGCCATCCTGGCGTATCACCCGGCGTGATGGTATGGGGTGCAATTGGTTCCACGTCTTGGCCACCTCTTGTTCGCATTGACGGCACTTTCAACAGTGGACGTTACATTTCAGATGTATTACGACTCGTGGCTCTACCCTTCATTCGATCCCTGCGAAACCCTACATTTCAGCAGGATAATGCACGACCGCATGTTGCAGGTCCTGTACGCGCCTTTCTGGATACAGAAAATGTTCGACTGCTGCCCTGACCAGCACATTCTCCAGATCTCTCACCAATTGAAAACGTCTGGTCAATGGTGGCCGAGCAACTGGATCGTCACAATACGCCAGTCACTACTCTTGATGAACTGTGGTATCGTATTGAAGCTGCATGGGCAGCTGTACCTGTACACGCCATCCAAGCTCTGTTTGACTCAATGCCCAGGCGTATCAAGGCCGTTATTACGGCCAGAGGTGGTTGTTCTGGGTACTGATTTCTCAGGATCTATGCACCCAAACTGCGTGAAAAATCACATGTTAGTTTTAGTATAATATATTTGTCATATGAATACCCGTTTATCGTCTGCATTTCTTCTTGGTGTAGCAATTTTAATGGCCAGCAGTGTACTTAATTATTCCTAATTTTTCAAAATCTGACGGAAAATTTCACAGTTACATAGATTTCATTCACAAATCACCATTTTTAGGGTTCCGAACCTTAGTCGGCAAAGCAGAACCTTTATAGGCTCACTTTGTTGTCAGTCTGCGATTCCGTCTGTTAGCACCTCTTTTTCTCGGGTGCTTGTAGAGGCGGCAAGCCGGAATTTATGTCAAATATTAAGGTCTATGGTCCCGTGTCGATGTATTAAATGTAAGCTTCTCAGTCAATGCAGTCAAAAGATACTACCATTTAAATGGTTCAGATGGCTCGAAGCACTACGGGACTCAACATCTTAGGTCATCAGTCCTCTAGACTTAGAACTACTTAAACCTAAATAACCTAAGGACATCACACACATCCATGCCCGAGGCAGGATTCGATCCGGCGACCGTAACAGCCTCGTGGTGCAGGACTGAACGGCCATTTATGTAACGTATTTTAATCCTCGTAAGCCAACATATCGTTGAACATTCTACTGGGTGGCCCAGACTTCTGTTAACATTTGAAAGCCCAATTCTTTACGGAATAATATAGGTAGAGAGGTAAAAATTGACACACATGCTTGAAATGGAGTCTTATTGAAACAAAGAAAGGACAGAAAATGATTTTTATCAAATACGATGATCTCTACAGCAAAGGGTCTGCATGTCGGTCGGCATTCGTCAACAATACCTGTAGTCGCGGACAATGTTGCGAAACAGTACTGTACAGCTTACCAGTAGGTATGGTGAGAAATTGCCTTCGGATGTTGTCTTTTAGCGTCCCTAAAGAGGTTCGATAATCGTGTTAGACGTTTCCAGAATGAGATTTTCACTCAGCAGCGGAGTGTGCGCTGATATGAAACTTTCTGGCATTCTGGAAACATCCCCCAGGCTGTGGCTATCCATGTCTCCGCAATATCCTTTCTTCCAGGAGTGCTGGTTCTGCAAGGTTCGCAGGAGAGCTTCTATGAAGTATGGAAAGTAGGAGACGAGATACTGGCAGAAGTAAAGCTGTGAGGACGGGGCGTGAGTCGTGCTTGGGTAGCTCAGATGGTAGAGCACTTGCCCGCGAAAGGCAAAGGTCCCGAGTTCGAGTCTCGGTCCGGCAGACAGTTTTAATCTGCCAGGAAGTTTCAATCGTGGTAGACTTGACACTTCAACCAATAATCACACTGACTGAGGTCTGGAAACCTGGGAGTTCAAGCATGAGGGAAGTGGCTGCTCAGCGCGCGATCCTCACCAAACGATGTGCCCAAGAGATCTCTCACACGTGTAGCAGTAAGGGGTGGAGCGCCATTCTGTACCTACCGGCCGGTGTTTATCAGCCAGACTTGGGACGATGCGATTCTATCTCGTACCCGTCGCGCTGACGGTTTGAGAAGCAGCACTCCTCATTTTCTCGACGAAACGGGGTCTGATCACGACTGAGGTGGTAGATCCACACCGCACCGTAACTTTCTCGTCGAGCAGTGGGGTTTCCACGACAGTTATAGGATTTTCGGTAGCCCGGGTTCTCCAGTTGCGGATGTGGACAGACGCTCGGAGTACGAAACGAGCTTAGTTAGTCCACAACGCGCTAGACAACCAATCGTCATCCTCCGTAAGTTTTTGAAGAGCCCACAGCGCAAATGCTTTACCCATTGTATTGGTACGTAAGAAAAGCACTGACAAAAAACATTAGCGCGACAGCTGTACGCGTCAGCAAAAGATGTATTTTACTATGACGGAAGGCGCTAACAAATGAGGGAAACCTCATTCTTTTTTTTTTTTTTTCGTCAATTAATAAAGAGACTCTGTCTTTAGTTCTCGAATGGAGAAGACGTATTTTTGTAACATGTGTGTGGTAGCCATCTGTGTTGTCTGAATAATAATTATTATTGGAGCAAAACCAAGAAGCTATTCAGTTATCTTCCGCGCAATACGGAAACGGCATGTCACGAGTGCTACCTGTAAAAGTCCGATAAATGAAAAATACGTTATATTCACGGTCAAAAATTAGAAGTTTTGTGCCGGAAGAAGAAGTATTTACACCGAAGTGTGTTAATGGCAACAACATGGAAGTAAGTTCACGTTAAAACGGAAAATTATAATAATCCAACATTTGGGCTTTAATTGAAAATAATTGATTTTTGGTAAAAAAATTAATATATATATTTGCACACCCTCATAAAATCGATGGCTAATAGTTCATGATGACGCCGGATTTGTACGGACAGAATTGGAGGGAACGCCTTAGTGCTCTCCAGACAATAAGGCGCGGAATGGCGGTGGGAAGTACGACTTCACGAGCGCTGAAGTCTCCGTGATCATTTTCTTCACAGCGACACTTGTCACAGGACTTTACCCGCCCGAATATCCTTGTTATGACGATAGAATCGTAAGGCTGCAGTAGCGAATTTTGCATTCTGATAGTAAAGCTTCGCTATCAGTGCCTTTTCTGGTAAAGTTGACACACTTCGCGGTTACTGGCACATATCTCACTGCAGCTCTTTTTATACACTATTATCAAGCGGCGTCGCTGACGTCATACTGCCCAGCGCCATCTGTTGGCAGTTTCATTTCAGGAATATGTGTCAAGTACTGCCTCTCCACCTGCATTATTCCGTGAATTAGTGCATTTTCAAATGTTAACGGACTTTCGGGTCATCCTGTACTTTGACACACACAAACACAAATAAGTACGCGTGATATAAGGTTAACTCAAAATTGTTTAATTCCATTTTTTCTGGATTTTTGCTCATAGATCGCAATTTATCAAAAACGTCCGGCTGATTATTTGTATCTTAAAAGAGCAAAAATGTTATTAGGATTATTTTTCCCAGTGTGCAGTCTTTACAGTTTCACATAATACTTGGCCGTCAAGTTGTTTTCAGGCGTGTTAAGGATCTTTTTAGCCTTTTTTTTTGTCATTGCAGTACCATTTTGGACGAATTTTTGTGGGCGTAAAATGCCAGTTACACGGAGATAGTGCGTCATAAACCGTTATTGGTGAAAAAAAGCTGACTAATAACACATTTTTGGTGACCTCAGAATCCTTGCGATGTTCCTATAACTCTTGGCATTCATTAACTACGTCAGTTAAAACTAGATTTAGGCCGCAGACCAGATACTACATGCAATTTTACGTGCGTAGATATGGTAACTTTGAACCACTGGATATCGGTAATGGATAATGATAATGAAAAAAAAAATTAAGGTTCCTCGAGAACATCATCTTAAGAAAATTTGGTACAATTTTCGACGATTTGCCATTAATACAACTTACATCCTATAACGTCTCCTGGATAAACAATATATGAAATCATGATAAATTGTACTTAACGTCATTTACATTTTTATTCCTTTGTGAAAGTTCAAGGCAAAGGTGTAAACGTGATCGCAGCGGCAGACAGAGAAAGAGACTGACACAGACAATTAATTGATCGCTGAAGCTAAGATGATAAAATTTAATTTTGTTTTTATAGATATATGCGAATTAAAGGTAATAATCTCTCTGTTCTTCTTGACTTGCCGACGAGTGCAGACGCACGTAGAGCGGTATCTTTGCCTATAACAGTCGTTTTTTGTCTGTTGAATCGTTTAGCCGCCATTAGGGGCAAGATTCTGTAAAAACATGTGAAACTTATGCTTTAGGAGATAATCATACATGACAAAGCGTGCTATTAATTTTGTAGATAGCTTGCCCAGCCATAACACCTATTTTTTCAGCAAATTTACCTTTTTTGTCGCGGAGCAAAACGACGGTTGGCGGAAGCTGCCGCCGCTGCGAGAATAGAAATTAAATATTACAGAAACCCGCCTACAGCGCGGGAGAAAGAAAAGTAATAACAGGAAATAACATTAATCCATTTCTCTTTCAGCAAAATTAGCCGACTCGGAGGAGAATATTTTATTTCTTTGTGAATTTTTAGCTAGACATTGACAAAAATGAGCAAAGACTGCACTCCGAATTTCATGCAAAATTTTAAAGCAGATAATTAATTTTGGTAAGATTCCTGGTGGGTAAGGTGTGATAAGAGTATATAAAATTCAAACAATTACCTTTTGAGTCTCATGTTCTAAGAGCAGCATGGCAAAAAAATTTTATCGTGCCATAGAAATCCACTGCATATTTTCAAGTGTAGCGATGTAACATATAACGTGTTTGTACCTGTTAGCAAAAGTTTTAATAACCAAAATCAAGTGATATAATATAGCAAAGAATAGTGAACAGTTACGAATTAATTTACCATGTCCTTATGTAGTCAGACCAGAGAATGCAAATAATAAATTATGTATAATTCGCGCTGAAAGAAAATTGTGGTGTCACCGCCAGACACCACACTTGCTAGGTGGTAGCTTTAAATCGGCCGCGGTCCATTAGTACATGTCGGACCCGCGTGTCGCCACTGTCAGTAATTGCAGACCGAGCGCCACCACACGGCAGATCTAGAGAGACGTACTAGCACTCGCCCCAGTGGTACGACGACTTTGCTAGCGACTACACTGACGAAGCCTTTCCCTCAATTGCCGAGAGACAGTTAGAATAGCCTTCAGCTAAGTCCATGGCTACGACCTAGCAAGGCGCCATTAGCCTTACAGTGCTTGTATTTAAAGAGTCTCATTTATATAGTCAAGAGCGATGTACCACAATGATGGATTAAAGTTAAGTATTATAGAAAATGGTTCAAATGGCTCTGAGCACTATGGGACTCAACTGCTGTGGTCATAAGTCCCCTAGAACTTAGAACTACTTAAACCTAACTAACCTAAGGACAGCACACAACACCCAGCCATCACGAGGCAGAGAAAATCCCTGACCCCGCCGGGAATCGAACCCGGGAACCCGGGCGTGGGAAGCGAGAACGCTACCGCACGACCACGAGATGCGGGCAGTATTATAGAAGCTACGTACTTTTCTTTATAGCATTCATTAAGTATCCTGTTTCAGACCTCACGCCCATCTGCGTGAGCTTAACACGTGCATTTCGGCTACTTCCGAGTGGCGTGGCTGTCTTGCTACGTCACAACAAAAATCATCTCTCCGTAGGCAATATTACAGAGTATGATTTAAAATCGAACATGTATTGTTACGTTGTTAGAAATTCTCTCAATGATATTCATCTGAAATTCTTATTATTTACATCTGTAAGACACGACGTAACGTAAAACACAAAATTAAAATCAAACAAAATGAGACACAGAATAATCCCCACAGCTGATATTTTTGGTACGCAAAAATCATTGTTTTTCGGGTTTTTCTATAAGGCGCCTAAACTCTGACTTAGACCACACCTAATGCAAAAGAGGCAACCGATTTGCACAACTTGATTAGACTGGAAGAAGTGTGTAATGTTAGAATTTTGACCCTGTATCGTAGGATAGCTGTAGTATGCCTGTTCTTTCGATACGTATACAAATGGTCGCTAGGCCATGGGATATCCAAAACACTTGATCCCGTATCTCTGTGATCAATAGAGCAAGAGATATGACCCCTCACACCGGCCGCTGTGGCTGAGCGGTTCTAGACGCTTCAGTCCGGACGTTCGATACGTCTAGATACGACTCTGGCAGGTGACACGTGCGTAAGCGTCGTATCTGGTCACCTGCAACCATTCATATCCATTACGCATTCAGACTCACTTGGGCAATACCAACAGGACAACGGGACACCCCACACGTCCAGAACTGTTACAGTGCTGTTGCAGGACCGCTCTCCTGGGTTTAAACACTTCCGCTGGCCGTCAAACTCCCCAGACATGAACATTATTTACAATATCTGGAATGCCTTGCAACGTGCTGTTCAGAGGAGATCTCCACCCCCTCGTACGCTGTCGGGTTTGTGGACAGCCCTGCAGGATTCCTGATGTCAGTTCCCTCCAGTACCACTTCAGACATGAGTCGAGTCCATGCCACGTCGTGTTGCGGCATGCATGTCCAAAGGAACTTTGCATCGTAATCAGGATAACACAGACAATGCAGTATCGTATTTCTCTGCCGATACCGGCCAAGCTACTTTCAAATACAACGTCAGACCTGTACGAGAATGTAGTGGATGCACAAGTACAGGTCGTAGACGCACGGCTGACAACATATGGAAGTTCGGGTCTGGCTTGCGTCATGCACGGATAACCAAACTGTTCAGTTCCGCTTCGAGCGCCGAGCGGGAAAGTTCTTGTTTATTTCACTTGCCGCAGCGTCGCTTGTGTGAACTTTTCCTCGTTAGTGTCGTTCTGTCTGCCGAGTGAGTCGCGTAGTGCCTCCGCTCCGCCTGTCTGTGTTTTCGTCTACTTGCAGCGGCGTCGGCCGCTCCGCTATGGCTACCATGGTTTCCACGTGTGTTCCACGAAAAGGTACTGTGAGCTTTACTTCCGATAAAACAACGCGTCAAGTGCAGCCCCGGTCTCTATAAATCCACGATTGGCGTGTCGATACAATTCACGTGAACTCTGATCAGGTGCACCCCGCTTGTTTTGACGCAGACGAGTACGTGTTTTACGTGAAATTTATGGATCCCCTTCACGTTCAAAGATTACTATCGCGACATGGTTTTAAAGTCCCGTTCAAGCTTCGCGATAATTCCGGTAGTGTGGTGTCACTCGAAGATCCTGAAATCGAATATAGCAATGTTCGAGAGTTCAACCTCCCGCCGGAAGTTGATGACAACTTTCTAAAGGACATATTGACTCCATATGGTAACGTGATAAACACCCGTCGTGAACGCTGGTCTACTCGACACAAATTACAGTGTTATAGTGGAATTCATTCCGTGGAAATGCATGTCAAACGCAATATTCCATCACATTTACTAGTATGTGGTTACCGGGTTCGTGTCATGTACACTCCTGGAAATGGAAAAAAGAACACATTCACACCGGTGTGTCAGACCCACCATACTTGCTCCGGACACTGCGAGAGGGCTGTACAAGCAATGATCACACGCACGGCACTGCGGACACACCAGGAACCGCGGTGTTGGCCGTCGAATGGCGCTAGCTGCGCAGCATTTGTGCACCGCCGCCGTCAGTGTCAGCCAGTTTGCCGTGGCATACGGAGCTCCATCGCAGTCTTTAACACTGGTAGCATGCCGCGACAGCGTGGACGTGAACCGTATGTGCAGTTGACGGACTTTGAGCGAGGGCGTATAGTGGGCATGCGGGAGGCCGGGTGGACGTACCGCCGAATTGCTCAACACGTGGGGCGTGAGGTCTCCACAGTACATCGATGTTGTCGCCAGTGGTCTTCGGAAGGTGCACGTGCCCGTCGACCTGGGACCGGACCGCAGCGACGCACGGATGCACGCCAAGACCGTAGGATCCTACGCAGTGCCGTAGGGGACCGCACCGCCACTTCCCAGCAAATTAGGGACACTGTTGCTCCTGGGGTATCGGCGAAGACCATTCGCAACCGTCTCCATGAAGCTGGGCTACGGTCCCGCACACCGTTAGGCCTTCTTCCGCTCACGCCCCAACATCGTGCAGCCCGCCTCCAGTGGTGTCGCGACAGGCGTGAATGGAGGGACGAATGGAGACGTGTCGTCTTCAGCGATGAGAGTCGCTTCTGCCTTGGTGCCAATGATGGTCGTATGCGTGTTTGGCGCCGTGCAGGTGAGCGCCACAATCAGGACTGCATACGACCGAGGCACACAGGGCCAACACCCCCAACACCCGGCATCATGGTGTGGGGAGCGATCTCCTACACTGGCCGTACACCACTGGTGATGGTCGAGGGGACACTGAATAGTGCACGGTACATCCAAACCGTCATCGAACCCATCATTCTACCATTCCTAGACAGGCAAGGGAACTTGCTGTTCCAACAGGACAATGCACGTCCGCATGTATCCCGTGCCATCCAACGTGCTCTAGAAGGTGTAAGTCAACTACCCTGGCCAGCAAGATCTCCGGATCTGTCCCCCATTGAGCATGTTTGGGACTGGATGAAGCGTCGTCTCACGCGGTCTGCACGTCCAGCACGAACGCTGGTCCAACTGAGGCGCCAGGTGGAAATGGCATGGCAAGCCGTTCCACAGGACTACATCCAGCATCTCTACGATCGTCTCCATGGGAGAATAGCAGCCAGCATTGCTGCGAAAGGTGGATATACACTGTACTAGTGCCGACATTGTGCGTGCTCTGTTGCCTGTGTCTATGTGCCTGTGGTTCTGTCAGTGTGATCATGTGATGTATCTGACCCCAGGAATGTGTCAATAAAGTTTCCCCTTCCTGGGACAATGAATTCACGGTGTTCTTATTTCAATTTCCAGGAGTGTATATTGGTCAAGAGGGAACCTGCTTCCTATGTAATGAAAGTGGACACGTTCGGTCTAATTGCCCGCGGAGGGTTTTTGTACTAAAGCCGTCATTAGTGCAGCGTCGCAAATTGACGGTTGCTGATCTTATTCCTTCCCTTCCCGCCGTCGGATCTGCTTGTGCTTCGGATTATAATGAACATACGGTCAGTTCTGATAATCGTGTCAATTGCTTTTTACCTTTACTTCCGCGACAGGTTCAGAATCCTATTTCCCCCAGGACAGAACCTGTAACGGTGACAAACAAGCGACGTCGGAGTCAGGATGGTGATGGTGAGGATCTGGCTGTGCCTTCTGCGCCAACCTCCTCCTCATCGATTGTGTCCCCTGCTCATCTAGATGCTACGGTACCTCCCGTCTGTGGTACGGTGAATGGCGAAGAAGTTACCACCAGCATCCCTCCTGCTCGCGAACTGGCTCCTCCTGAGCTGCCTGTGTGTGGAGAGGGAGCGGAGTCCATCCCCTAACGCCTCCCTCCCTCCCCCCCCCCCCAGGCCCCATCGTCATGGTGTCCCCCGTTACAGTCTGAGCCGATGCAATGTCCTCCTGCTCCTTCGTCTTCAGCCGCCGAAGGTTTCCTGAATTCGTCAACTACAGAAACTCCCGAGGAGAATAAAATTAGCGACCAAGTATCACCCGTTACATAGGAAGTTCCACAGAATGCTTCCGCCTTAGTGCTGGAGCTGCATTGCATGATCCTAATTCTGAGGGACAGGAAGCTGTGTCGATGACCCCTCCGTCTGTAGAAGTCGCGACACCACGTAGCCGACAGAAACAGCGTATACAACCTGACCGAGTGGTGGCACGTAAGAAATGTAAGAAAAAAGGTTGCGATGACCGGGGTTCTGGTCCCCCGATGTCTGAATCCTCTGTGGACTCCGCAATGAGCCGGCCGTTGTGGCCGAGCAGCTCTAGGCGCTTTACTCTGGAACCGCGAGACCGCTACGGTCGCAGGTTCGAATCCTGCCTCGGGCATGGATGTGTGTGATGTCCTTAGGTTAGTTAGGTTTAAGTGGGTCTAAGATCTGGGGGAATGAAGACCTCAGATGTTAAGTCCCATAGTGCTCTGAGCCATTTCAATTTGACTCCGCAATGGACTTTGACTCTCAGCTGTCTACCTAATTCTGCTCGGACGTTCCCTGCATCCCTGTACAGCTGTGATCAATGACCCAAACCTGCACGTTCCTTTCCTTAAACGTTAATCGTTTGGAATCAGAACTGCGATTGGCTTCGCTGCGTCAGTTCATTTATGATTCATGTGCGGACATAATCTTCTTACAGGAGGTGTTATTTAGCCATTTCTCCTTACCTGGTTTTCGTGTGATCTTTAATGTAGCACCCGAATATTTTACGCATACCGCCTTATTCTATCGCTGAGGTGGAAATGTTAGATTCTGGAAGGGACATAGGTTGTCAACTTTTTAATATTACACTAGTGGCCATTAAAATTGCTACACCACGAAGATGACGTGCTACAGACGCGGAATTTAACCGACAGGAAGAAGATGCTGCGATACGCAAATGATTAGCTTTTCAGAGCATTCACACAAGGCTGCGCCGGTGGCGACACCTACAACGTGCTGACATGAGCAAAGTTTCCAACCGATTTCTCATAAACAAACAGCAGTTGACCGGCGTTGCCTGCTGAAACGTTGTTGTGATGCCTCGTGTAAGGAGGAGAAATGCGTGCCATCACGTTTCCGACTTTGATAAAGGTCGGATTGTAGACTATCACGATTACGGTTTATCGTATCGCGACATTGCTGCTCACGTTGGTCGTGATCCAATGACTGTTAGCAGAATATGGAATCGGTGGGTTCAGAAGGGTAATACGGAACGCCATGCTGGATCCCAACGGCCTCGTATCACTAGCAGTCGAGATGACAGGCATGTTATCCGCATGGCAGTAACGGATCGTGCAGCCACGTCTCGATCCCTGAGTCAACAGATGGGGACGTTTGCAAGACAACAACCATCTGCACGAACAGTTCGACGACGTTTGCAGCAGCATGGACTATCAGCTCGCAGATCGTGGCTGCGGTTACCCTTGACGCTGTATCACAGACAGGAGCGCCTGCGATGGTGTACTCAACGACGAATCTGGGTGCACGGATGGCAAAACGTCATTTTTTCGGATGGATCCAGGTTCTGTTTACAGCATCGTGATGGTCGCATCCGTGTTTGACGACATCACGGTGAACGCACATTGGAAGCGTGTATTCGTCATCACCATACTGGAGTATCACCCGGCGTGATGGTATGGGGTGCCATTCGTTACACGTCTCTGTCACCTCTTGTTCGCATTGACGGCACTTTGAACAGTGGACGCTACGTTTGAGATGTGTTACGACCCGTGGCTCTACCCTCCATTCGATCCCTGCGAAACCCTACATTTCAGCAGGATAATGCACGACTGCATGTTGCAGGTCCTGTACGGGCCTTTCTGGATACAGAAAATGTTCGACTGCTGCCCTGGCCACCACATTCTCACCATCTCTCACCAATTGAAAACGTCTGGTCAATGGTGGCCGAGCAACTGGCTCGTCACAATACGCCAGTCACTACTCTTGATGAAGTGTGGTATCGTGTTGAAGCTGCATGGGCAGATGTACCTGTAAACGCCATTCAAGCTCTATTTGACTCAATGCCCAGGCGTACCAAGGACGTTATTATGGCCAGAGGTGGTTGTTCTGGGTACTGATTTCTCAGGATCTATGCACCCCAATTGCGTGAAAATGTAATCACATGTCAGTTCTAGTAAAATATATTTGTCCAATGAATACCCGTTTATCATCATCATTTCTTCTTGGTGTAGCAATTTTAATGGCCAGTAGTGTACCTTGGTTCTTTTATATGCTCCTTCTGGCACTGGTCGCGCAGTGGATCGTTGGCGTTTTTATAAAGAGGATATTGTTTATTTGTTGCGTAAGAGTCCTCTGGGTATTCTGTTGGGTGGTGATTTTAACTGTGTGTTGCCTCCTGCAAATCAGTCTCCAAATTTTAATTTCTTTTGCAAATTATATGAATTGGTCCGCTCCTTACGCCTGAAAGACGTCTGGTCATGTAAATAACCGACATTAGCTAAATTTACTTACTTTACTGCGACTTCTAGTAGCCGGTTAAATAGGTTTTACTTATCAGACTGCCTGCGCGACTGCATTCTTAATGTTGAATTCATTCCAGCTTCCTTTACGGATCACTGGGCTGTGACAGCAACCCTCAATCTAGAGCGGCAACGAGTTACATTGTTTCTCACTCCGTGGATGTTAAACGTCGCTCACCTGGCTGACCTCTCCCTCGATGACGTGATGCGACCCGTGTGGGAGTGTACTCTACAGTCCATTGGGAAGTATTCTTCTATCCTCGACTGGTGGACACAGGTGGCAAAACGGAGGCTCAGGCAAACTTTGATGCTTTTTTGTGCTGCCAAAGCGCGAGAATTTCGGAGTTGTTGTTGTTGTGGTCTTCAGTCCTGAGACTGGTTTGATGCAGCTCTCCATGCTACTCTATCCTGTGCAAGCTTCTTCATCTCCCAGTACCTACTGCAACCTACATCCTTCTGAATCTGTTTAGTGTATTCATCTCTTGGTCTCCCTCTATGATTTTTACCCTCCACTCTGCCCTCCAATACTAAATTGGTGATCCCTTGATGCCTCAGAACATGTCCTACCAACCGATCCCTTCTTCTGGTCAAGTTGTGCCAAAAACTTCTCTTCTCCCCAATCCTATTCAATACTTCCTCATTAGTTATGTGATCTACCCATCTAATCTTCAGCATTCTTCTGTAGCACCACATTTCGAAAGCTTCTATTCTCTTCTTGTCCAAACTATTTATCGTCCATGTTTCACTTCCATACATGGCTACACTCCATACAAAAATTTCGGAGAACATACGAACATTACTAGTCCATCGTGCGTGAAATTTATGATGCTGCAGATGACGCCCTCTGCGAATAGCGGATGTTAGGCGTGTAAAGACAAAATTGTTGACCTTGAAAAGAATACAAATGGAAAGGTTGAACATGCAATCCAAACCACAATGATTGGTGACGGAAGAACTGACTATCCGGCCGGAGTGGCCGAGCGATTCTAGGCGCTACAGTCTGGAACCGCGTGGCCGCTACGTTCGCAGGTTCGAATCCTGCCTCGGGCATGGATGTGTGTGATGTCCTTAGGTTAGTTAGGTTTAAGTAGTTCTAGGTTCTAGGGGACTGATGACCTCAGAAGTTAAGTCCCATAGTGTTCAGAGCCATTTGAAGCCGACGCGCTTGTATACATTCTCTCACGGCAAATAATAGACGTATCGTATCGGAGCGCAACCCCTTGCAGCTCACTAGCCAGCATCTTGGATATGACAGTTACACCTGAACATAGTGAAACTCTATTAGCTGCATTTCAGCCTCAGGAAATTTACAAACTACTTGTGGGATCGCCTCCTCAAAAGTCTCCGGGTCTGATTGGACTTGCCAAGGAATTTTACGTGCGCTTTTGGCCGCTGTTGGGTGCTGCCTTTACGACTCTTTTGTACGAAGTGTTACAGGGTAGAGTGGTGCCGACCTCGTTCAGAGTGGGAAAAATTGTTTTAATCCCGAAACGCCCTGAACGATCTTCTCCTGATAGCTTTCGCCCAATTACTTTGTAAAACTTTGATTATAAGACTGTGGCGAGGTCAGTTAATAGTAGGATGTCGGCTCTGATGGAGACGATTGTTGCCAAACATCAAAGCTGCGTACCTGGTCGTAGAATTCTTACACCTTTAGTCGAGTTTAGGGATGTGGTTTCGGTTGCTGCTGTCACGTCCGTCCCTTGTGCCCTTGCTTTCCTAGACTTTGATAAGTAAGGCATTTGATCGTGTTAACCACGACTTTTTGCTTCGGATTCTGGAGGCAGTTGGTTTCACTGTTGGCACACGGCAAGTGCTCTCAAATCTATTTACGGGTCCAGAATGAGATTTTCACTCTGCAGCGGAGTGTGCGCTGATATGATACTTCCTGACAGATTAAAACTGTGTGCCCGACCGAGACTCGAACTCGGGACCTTTGCCTTTCGCGGGCAAGTGCTCTACCATCTGAGCTACCGAAGCACGACTCACGCCCGGTACTCACAGCTTTACTTCTGCCACTATCTCGTCTCCTACCTTCCAAACTTTACAGAAGCTCTCCTGCGAATCTTGCAGAACTAGCACTCCTGAAAGAACTTCTGTAAAGTTTGGAAGGTAGGAGACGAGATACTGGCAGAAGTAAAGCTGTGAGTACCGGGCGTGAGTCGTGCTTCGGTAGCTCAGATGGTAGAGCACTTGCCCGCGAAAGGCAAAGGTCTCGAGTTCGAGTCTCGGTCGGGCACACAGTTTTAATCTGCCAGGAAGTTTCATATCAGCGCACACTCCGCTGCAGAGTGAAAATCTCATTCTGGAAACATCCCCCAGGCTGTGGCTAAGCCATGTCTCCGCAGTATCCTTTCTTTCAGGAGTGTTAGTTCTGCAAGGTTCGCAGGAGAGCTTCTGTAAAGTTTGGAAGGTAGGAGACGAGGTACTGGCAGAAGTAAAGCTGTGAGTACCGGGCGTGAGTCGTGCTTCGGTAGCTCAGATGGTAGAGCACTTGCCCGCGAAAGGCAAAGTTCCCGAGTTCGAGTCTCGGTCGGGCACACAGGTTTAATCTGTCAGGAAATTTCATATCAGCGCACACTCCGCTGCAGAGTGAAAATCTCATTCTGGAAACATCCGCCAGGCTGTGACTAAGCCATGTCTCCGCAGTATCCTTTCTTTCAGGAGTGCTAGTTCTGCAAGGTTCGCAGGAGAGCTTCTGTAAAGTTTGGAAGGTAGGAGACGAGGTACTGGCAGAAGTAAAGCTGTGAGTACCGGGCGTGAGTCGTGCTTCGGTAGCTCAGATGGTAGAGCACTTGCCTGCGAAAGGCAAAGGTCCCGAGTTCGAGTCTCGGTTGGGCACAAAGTTTTAATCTGCCAGGAAGTTTCATATCAGCGCACACTCCGCTGCAGAGTGAAAATCTCATTCTGGAAACATCCCCCAGGCTGTGGCTAAGCCATGTCTCCGCAGTATCCTTTCTTTCAGGAGTGCTAGTTCTGCAAGGTTCGCAGGAGAGCTTCTGTAAAGTTTGGAAGGTAGGAGACGAGGTACTGGCAGAAGTAAAGCTGTGAGTACCGGGCGTGAGTCGTCCTTCGGTAGCTCAGATGGTAGAGCACTTGCCCGCGAAAGGCAAAGGTCCCGAGTTCGAGTCTCGGTTGGGCACACAGTTTTAATCTGCCAGGAAGTTTCATATCAGCGCACACTCCGCTGCAGAGTGAAAATGTCATTCTGGAAACCTCCTCCAGGCTGTGGCTAAGCCATGTCTCCGCAGTATCCTTTCTTTCAGGAGTGCTAGTTCTGCAAGGTTCGCAGGAGAGCTTCTGTAAAGTTTGGAAGGTAGGAGACGAGGTACTGGCAGAATTAAAGCTGTGAGTACTGGGCGTGAGTCGTGCTTCGGTAGCTCAGTTGGTAGCGCACTTGCCCGCGAAAGGCAAAGGTCCCGAGTTCGAGTCTCGGTCGGGCACACAGTTTTAATCTGCCAGGAAGTTTCATATCAGCGCACACTCCGCTGCAGAGTGAAAATCTCATTCTGGAAACATCCCCCAGGCTGTGGCAAAGCCATGTCGCCGCAGTATCCTTTCTTTCAGGAGTTCCAGTTCTGCAAGGTTCGCAGGAGAGCTTCTGTAAAGTTTGGAAGGTAGGAGACGAGGTACTGGCAGAAGTAAAGCTGTGAGTACCGGGCGTGAGTCGTGCTTCGGTAGCTCAGATGGTAGAGCACTTGCCCGCGAAAGGCAAAGTTCCCGAGTTCGAGTCTCGGTCGGGCACACAGTTTTAATCTGCCAGGAAGTTTCCTATTTACGGGCATTTCAGCTTCGGTGGTTGTTAATGGCCAACTGACGCGCCCGATAAATATCCGTCGGGTAGTGCCTCAAGGAAGCCCGCTGCCAATGACTTTATTTGCGTTGTCTCTGGACCCCCTACTTCGGATGCTAGCATCCCAGCTGAAAGGTTGGACGCTTTCCGGAGGAACTATAGCTGTTCCTGCACACGCGGACGACGTGATGATTCTACTCCGCAATTCTGCAGAGATATCTCGACTGAAGGCTGTAATCGACGATTACTGTCGGAGTACATGTGCTCTACTTAATAAAGGTAAATGCAGGCTTCTTACTTTGTGAGGTTTTGAAGACGCCGTTTTTTCATGGGCTCCTGCGTTGCATCGGCATACGTCTCTCGGTATCACCATTGATCGTTGTCCACTTTCAAAATGACGCTCCACTGGAAGACTGTTACGGAAAAAATACAGGGATTGATACTAGAACAGGAAAGGCGTTCTCTTACTCTGCTCCAGAAAGTCCGGATACTGGATACATATGTCTCATGCAATGCTTATTACCTGCCCCAAGTTTCCCTCGATGATGGCGAAGAAGCTACAGCAGCTGTCCGGCCGTTTCTTATGGAAAAGCCATATCTTTCGCTTACGGTATGAGGTAGTCACGAAACCTCGTTGCTCTGGGGTGTTGGGCCTGGCTGATATACGCAGGAAGACTCAGATGCTGTATGTGCGACGTACTGTTTTGATAATGCAAGAAACTCACACATTCACGTCTCGTTTATTTCTCTGTGTCCGTCCTGCTAGGCCTGAACCTCCTATTGATGTTGATCGCATAAATTATAAGTTAAAACACATTCGTGACTTCTATCTTGCGGTGAGCTGACATTTTATGGAGACCCGTCCTCACCGTGAAATTCCTACAGACTCGTCGGAAAGCAGTGCATTGTCCGAACCTCGTTGAAAGAGGATCGCCGCAAAAAAAACTGGGCGACAGTTTGGTGCAATATCAGGCTTCCGATATTGCCGATGCGTGTAGCGTCCTCTTGTTCTAGGTAGTCAATAACTTGATTCCAACGAACGAGCGACTTTTCCGTACTGGTGTTAACGACACGGACTTATGTAGTCGTTGTATGTCTACATATACGATTCGACACCGCTTTACTTGTGGAGCCAAAAATGGTTCAAATGGCTCTGAGCACTATGGGACTTAACATCTATGGTCATCAGTCCCCTAGAAGTTAGAACTACTTAAACCTAACTAACCTAAGGACAGCACACAACACCCAGCCATCACGAGGCAGAGAAAATCCCTGACCCCGCCGGGAATCGAACCCGGGAACCCGGGCGTGGGAAGCGAGAACGCTACCGCACGACCACGAGATGCGGGCTTGTGGAGGCCATGTGGCAAATTGGTCTTGGATTAGGACGCAATTGGCCTTCCGTACTCGATCTTCTGAGACTTTATACACTACGGAAATCATATTGCGACAAGATTCTTCCTTCTTTCCACGGTCTAAAACCCATACCGTTATGTGGCTACCGCGACACTTCATTCATTATGCTGTAGAAGACGAGGGGCAAGATCACATAAACTTAATGCAGTACATGATCATGGACTATTGGACACGCTTGAGAATGCCTCTATATCGAGACCTCTTCGCCAACATGTTAAATCTTGTTTTCCGTCAGCAAGGTGTTGGTTAATTTCATTTTTCTGTTAATAGGTGTTTTCCTTGTCGTGTATGTTTCCCATCTGATTTGCTTCGGCTTTTTCTCTCCTAGTTGTAACGTCTCTTAGCAAAACACATATTATATGTGGTAAAAAAGGAGAAAAGAATAACTGAACTGGATGATTGTAATTGCGTGGACAACAATTGTGTGAATTTTATGTAATAAAGAGAAAGCATTGTGTGTCATGTTTTATACTTGTACAGAATTATGTACCGATTTTTTTAAAGATAATATCTGTGTCGGCGAGTACTGAAACCGCCACAGATGATACTTACTAAATATCAAACAAAGATGACAATATGTCACAAGGAGTATAAATAGTAGTGACCGAGCATTAATTTCTCTGTCTTCTTGGAGTTACGTGAGTAGGAAGAGCCTGTGACGTTATATTGTATGCTTGTGTAGCATTCTTTTGTCAAGATTGAGAGACGTACGCCATTAGGTACTGATTTGTAAAGGTGTGTAATAATTTAATCTGTCTAAATGTTTTGAATAGAGTTACTTAGTGAAAACTTACATTATGATTTGTAACAAGCTTGCCTGGTATTTTATCCCATCCTATTAAGACGTTTTCAGCTATTTAAATATTATTCGTGGTGCTGAGTTGCGCTACGAACGAACCGGCCGCTGCCGCGGCGCATTCAAACTACATTAAATGAAACCAATCATACCGCAAGGAAGCGGACAGGTAATAGTGAACTAAAATTATTTCTTTCAGCTTTCGGAATTGCAGAGCAGAGCAGTAGATTTTATGATGTGTTTTACAGGTGAACGCGGGGTGCGGATAATATATTATGAATAGTGCAAAAACATAATTTACCTTCATAACATAAAAGAAATCTTGCTGTGCTTAGCCGAGCGGTCTAAGGCGCTGCAGTCAGGGACTGTGCGGCTGGTCCCGGCGGAGGTTCGAGTCCTCCCTCGGGCGTGGGTGTGTGTGTTTGTCCTTAGGATGATTTAGGTTAAGTAGTGTGTAAGCTTAGGGACTGATGACCTTAAGTCCCATAAGATTTCACACACATTTGAAATCTTGCTGTGCGTAATTCTGGTCTGGCAAACATCATAGTAAAAACACCTTTTTCTCTGATAATAGTCTCATGTTCTCGTGTTAGTCGTGGTACTTATTGGTGTTTTACTGTTAACAAAAATCCACTGCAAAATTTTGATGTTGAACAAACATTGCGTACTGTAACCTCAGTATTGATAACGAAATAATTTTCAGTAATCTTTTCAATAACTGTGAAATAAGGAAGATATGATGAACTTTATAGTGATACACAGTAACGAAACAATGTTCTTTTTATAGAAAGCCAGATCCAGAATAATAAGAACATGATATATTTTGTTTTGTTGAAAATTAATGATCCAAAGAAATTCACAGCACAGCATCCCTAAAAAGTATTTCAGGGCTCTTTCCGTAGCAACATATTTTAACTAATGTGTTAGTTTTTACGCGAGCAATAACAAAGCAGAGAGCCAGCGAAATAGTTTACCTGCTCGTTTTGTTTAGTGTTTTGACTCAGTGTCGCTACAGTTCTATCGTAAAATGTGAATAGGTGAAGTATATATACACATGAGCGTATACACTCCTTGAAAAGATATTGGAATTTTTTTTAGTTTGCCATTTAGAATATAATCTGATTCGTTTGTCTTTCTGCTTTTAGATTCTATATAAAAGCTAATACATATTTTGTTGAATTTTTGTTATATACATGTATATTAAATAAAAATTATATATATAATAAATAAAAATTCAACAAAAACCTAAAAAATATAAAAAACTATATATATATATATATATATATATATATATATATATATAATATATATATAAAACAAAAATTCAACAAAAGTACTAAAAATATATAAAAAACTAAAAAAATATAAAAAACTAAAAAATATAAAAACTAAATTTTTTTATATACATCATGAGAGCTTGGTGGTGGTTTTTCGGCTATGTTCTCGGTTTTTTCCCCTTTCTCCTTCTGTTATTATTTTGTTATCATAATTAATTTTTCTCCCATTTACAGCTTATGTTACATGATGATTTGACTATGCTCTGCTGAAGTTTTATGGTAGTACCAAGTCACTCTGATAATTAAAAAAATGGTAAGGTGGCCGCTCACGAGAAGCAGGAAATCCAGGTTCTAGTCCCGGTCCGGCACAAATTTTCATTGTCGTCATTCCATTCTACTGATGATTGTTGTCCCTATTCGCAATTGCGAATACATTTAAATTATAAAATAAAACGAACGTTTGCGCCAACGTGTGGTCGATGTATCTACACAGCGCAACAAGATAACACGATCTTTTTGTCGAAACCCTGTAATTGTCTCCGATTGAGGCGTATAAGGTTGAAATTCGTCTCAAAGGCGCCTGCAACGTTCCTCCATAGTGGCAGAAAAGCTTTGCGCACTGCAATGTCACCCTCGGGCTCTGCGACGCTTCTATCAGCAAAGTGTCGACACGTGCCGAAAAAAAGGCCACTTAGCTCCGACATAATGCACTCCCAACTACCCAGAACACTGTTCTGATCGCGACTGAGCCTTACAAAGTATTGAGGACGCTGCGCAGGTCCCGTTCGTAGTCAAATACAACAGCACAACCTGCAGATTTGTGTTCAAGCATTTTTTTTCTAGCCCTGTTTCCGTATTTTTGTACAACCCCTGTATCTTTCTGTGTACCCTAACGCTGCACAAGACTTCACCAGAAAACCTTAACTGAAAGCACTACATTTTAGATAAAGATAAACTAAACGGCAACCCAAAAGTCGCGTGTAAATGAATGCCACCACGAGCCACCTGCTCGGAATGTTGGTTCCAATATAATGACGTCATATTGATAATGCTGTTGATGAGTATATTGGAATTTGGGCTCTCGATAGCATGATGATCAATATCATGCAGGGTGTATCAAAAGGAATAATCCGACTTGGCACGTCCATATTTCTGAAACTAATAAACATATACAATGAATTTTTTTTGTGAACGGGAAACTCAAAAAGTTTTTTTCATACGTTGTCATAGGTGTTCAATATGCCCCCCTTGAAATGCAAGGCCCATATGTCAATGCGTTATTCAAATTGTTCCCACACTGCAGCGAGCATGTCTTGAGTTACAGCTTCCGCAGCTGCTGTTATGCGATGTCCCAGTTAATTCATTGTTGTTGGTAACGAAAGCACATAAACAGTCATTTGTAAACCCTCACAAGAAATAATCAAATACAGTCATGTTCGGTGACCTTGGAGGCCAGTTGTGTAAAGTTGAATCATTTGGTCCAGTGCGACCGATCCATCGTTCTGTAATCCTTCGATTTAAACATTCCCGCGCTTCCAGACGCATGTGTGGCGGTGTCCCATCCTGCTGGTAAATGAAATCGTTCGAATCAGTCTCCAACTGTGGGAAAAGAAAGTTCTCAAGCATATCGAGATATGTGCTTACTACACCAGTTTTCCCAGCTAAGAAAAATGGACCATACACCTTTTGCCGTGAAACTGCACAAAACACATTAAATTTTGGAAAGACTCACGTGGTTGTTCCGTACCCCACATTCTCACATTATAACGGTTCACCTTTCTATTTAAATGGAATGTTTCCTCGTCACAAAACACTAAACATGGAAGAAAACTGTCATCCTCCATCTTATCAAGAACGAAATTACACAACTCCACACGTTCTTGTTTGTCACTTTCACGAAGAACTTGTTGTAGCTGAATTTCGTATGGTTTCATGTGTAAACGTCGACGCAACTCACGCCAGACGGACATCGGGGGCATGTTGAGCTGTCGAGCTGCACAGCGAACGGATTTCTGCGGACTCCTTGTGAAACTATGGCGGATGAGTCCGACGTCTGTGTCAGACACTCGGGATTGGCCCGGCGATTCGCCTTTAAACAAACAACCAGTTTCTCGAAATTGTTCGTGCCATCGTCTAATGCTCTGTGCTGTAGCTGGATCCACACCATACCTGGTACGAAAGTCACGTTGAACAAAACGTAGAACACAAAACGCTTTCTGTTGTCGAAAAACCATTTTTCCTAAAACTGAAGTGGGCGCACACTGCAGCCACCCGACGGGAACCATGTAAAACTCGAGAAAAACTCGAAAATTAGCTCTTTCTTCTAGTACGTTGTCGACGCACAATCTCAAATGACATAATAGTTCAGATTCTTGCAATCGGATGGTTCTTTTTGATACACCCTGTATATCATATCGACCCCCAGACCTCGAGATTTGGAGAATGCCTATTATCAGAAGCGAAACTGCTCTGACAGCTACCGAGGAACACACATAAGCAGTTTTCCTCAGAAAAAAAACATGCTTATAATACACTGTCGATTATATGGATGGCTCATTACACTCCACAGACTTCACATATTGTCACATCATCCCGTCGAGGAAGGAAACTGTAGGTTTTTACTATCAAAAACCGCCTTGATCACAATTCATTTATTACCGTGACCGGTTTCGACCTCTACTGTGGTCATCTTCAGACCCACAAGTCGTATACAAAGCTTTAACTAGAGGGCTAATACATTAAAGAAAATACATTAAGTTATAAAACGATGAATTACCAATGAGTAAGAACCTTCTTCTGGTGGTAAATTGGTTGGTTTAAGGATTAAAGGGATCAAACTGCAGAGGTCATCGGTCCCTTTTTCCAAAATACTAAAAATACCCACAGAGAAAAAAAAATGTTCAACAGAATAGGAGACAGACGACACAGAACAAAAGAAACATAGACAAGGACCAGACAAAACGAAATAAAATCACACGGAGTGTGACGGTGGTTGGCCGACCATAGGAACAAAAAAAGGAAAAGCCAACCACCGAAAACACTTCTGACGGAATGATGTCTTTACTAACCAATGGGTTATAGGTCGCACAACAATGTAAAATTTCTTAGTTAAAAGAATGTCGTCAAGAAAGGAAAATAAACACACACTAATCTTAGCTTGTTAACAGCTATTGTCAATTAAGAAGCGTTAAAAATATTTAAACATGTAGTATAAATGACCTACACTACTGGCCATTAAAATTGCTACACCACGAAGATGACTTGCTACAGACGCGAAATTTAACCGACAGGAAGAAGATGCTGTAATATGCAAATGATTAGCTTTTCAGAGCATTCACACAACGTTGGCGCCGGTGGCGACACCAACAACGTGCTGACATGAGGAAAGTTTCCAACCGATTTCTCAGACACAAACAGCAGTTGACCGGCGTTGCTGGGTGAAACGTTGTTGCGATGCCTCGTATGAGGAGGAGAAATGCGTACCATCACGTTTCCGACTTTGTTAAAGGTCGTATTGTAGCCTATTGCGATTACGGTTTATCGTATCGCGACATTGCTGCTTGCAGATCCCATGACTGTTAGCAGAATATGGAATCAGTGGGTTCAGGAGGGTAATACGGGACGCCACGCTGGATCCCAACGGCCTCGTATCACTAGCAGTCGAGATGACAGGCATCTTATGCGCATGGCTGTAACAGATCGTGCAGCCACGTCTCGATCCCTGAGCCACCAGATAGGGACGTTTGCAAGACAACAACCATCTGCACGAACAGTTCGACGACGTTTGCAGCAGCATGAACTATCAGCTCGGAGACCATGGCTGCAGATACCCTTGACGCTACATCACAGACAGGAGCGCCTGCGATGGTGTACTCGACGACGAACCTGGGTGCACGAATGGCAAAACGTCATTTTTCCGGATGAATCCAGGTCCTGTTCACAGCATCATGACGGTCACATCCGTGTTTGGCGACATCGCGGTGAACGCACATTGGAAGCATGTATTCGCAATCGCCACACTGGCGTATCACCAGGCGTGATGGTATGGGGTGCCATTGGTTACACCTCTTGTTCGCATTTACGGCACTTTGAACAGTGGACGTTACATTTCAGATATGTTACGACCCTTGGCTCTACCCTTCATTCGATCCCTGCGAAACCCTACATTTCAGCAGGATAATGCACGACCGCACGTTGCAGGTCCTGTACGGGCCTTTCTGGATACAAAAAATGTTCGACTGCTGCCCTGCCCAACACATTCTCCAGATCTCTGACCAATTGAAAACGTCTGGTCAATGGTGGCCGAGTAACTGGCTCGTCACAATACGCCAGTCACTACTCTTGATGAACTGTGGTATCGTGTTGCAGCTGCATGGGCAGCTGTATCTGTGCACGCCATCCAAGCTCGCTCTGACTCAATGCCGAGGCGTATCAAGGCCGTTACCACTTCCAGAGGTGGTTGTTCTGGGTACTGACTTCTCAGGATCTATGCACCTACATTGCGTGAAAATGTAATCAGATGTCAGTTCTAGTATAATATATTTGTCCAATGAATGGCCGTTTATCATCTGCATTTCTTCATGGTGTAGCAATTTTAATGGCAAGTAGTGTACATTAGTATCCCTCTCTGCTGACTTTCCGTGGGCACTGCAGTGAGCTTTGTGCCTGCACTGGTAGATATTTCGTTTCTGGGCCTGCTGTGCTGTCTTACAAGGACTTCACAGTGTCTTCAACAAGACTGCCTTCAGTTGCGAACGCCCGTGATTGACTGAGGGGTTGCAGACATCTGATCAGGTGGGAAAGTGTTGTAACCGCCTGGTAGTCGATTCTCCCGCACATCAAGCAGGCTGTGCGGGCAGCCGCCCCGCAAGGATGACGTGGGTATACGGCTCTCATCAAAACAGAGATGTTTTCCAAGTACGGTCTGAGATGTTTACCATGGAGTTCCGTGTCGTCTCCACAGCTCCTGGGGGCGCCAAATCTCTCCGACAGGCAGCGCGCCTGTCGCAGCAGGTTGTCCTGTCGGCAGCGCACTATTTTGCTATGGCCATCGCCAGACTGCCCTACGTCAGTTACGCCCCACACCTCTAGTTGGCAGTACCAGCAGTTCCTTCCAGCTGCATCAGGAGTTCAGTCCCAATACTACAAGCTGGCAGTAGCAGCGGTTTCGTCGCAGCTCTCCACGCCGGTAGATCTGACCCAGTTCTTCGTGGTCTTCACCACCAGCACATCAGCCGTCGTATGCCTAGCAGTACCTGCCCAGTAACGTCCCAGGTCTTCACGCTTGTTCATATTTGGCACTGCCTTTTTAGCCATCGTCATTCGTTCAGTGGCGCTACCCCGCCGTTATGTTCGCATTGCACCCAAATTTTGATTGTCCACCACTTCCTGCTGGATTGTCCTTTTTTTTTAACAATTTACGTTTCAGCTTGGGTTTGCCGTCTGATTTATCAGACGTTTTCAGCGAATGACGCGCGCGCTGTCGACCGCGTTTTATTTTTTATCTGCACAAGCAATATGGCGAAGGCCACTTAATTTTTAGTTTTGGACCTTCTAGTATGATAAAAAAAAATAAGTTAAATATATTTCAATTTTTTCAATTTTAGTCTGATAATTTTATATATACACTCCTGGAAATGGAAAAAAGAACACATTGACACCGGTGTGTCAGACCCACCATATTTGCTCCGGACACTGCGAGAGGGCTGTACAAGCAATGATCACACGCACGGCACAGCGGACCACCAGGAACCGCGGTGTTGGCCGTCGAATGGCGCTAGCTGCGCAGCATTTGTGCACCGCCGCCGTCAGTGTCAGCCAGTTTGCCGTGGCATACGGAGCTCCATCGCAGTCTTTAACACTGGTAGCATGCCGCGACAGCGTGGACGTGAACCGTATGTGCAGTTGACGGACTTTGAGCGAGGGCGTATAGTGGGCATGCGGGAGGCCGGGTGGACGTACCGCCGAATTGCTCAACACGTGGGGCGTGAGGTCTCCACAGTACATCGATGTTGTCGCCAGTGGTCGGCGGAAGGTGCACGTGCCCGTCGACCTGGGACTGGACCGCAGCGACGCACGGATGCACGCCAAGACCGTACGATCCTACGCAGTGCCGTAGGGGACCGAACCGCCACTTCCCAGCAAATTAGGGACACTGTTGCTCCTGGAGTATCGGCGAGGACCATTCGCAACCGTCTCCATGAAGCTGGGCTACGGTCCCGCACACCGTTAGGCCGTCTTCCGCTCACGCCCCAACATCGTGCAGCCCGCCTCCAGTGGTGTCGCGACAGGCGTGAATGGAGGGACGAATGGAGACGTGTCGTCTTCAGCGATGAGAGTCGCTTCTGCCTCGGTGCCAATGATGGTCATATGCGTGTTTGGCGCCGCGCAGGTGAGCGCCACAATCAGGACTGCATACGACCGAGGCACACAGGGCCAACACCCGGCATCATGGTGTGGGGAGCGATCTCCTACACTGGCCGTACACCACTGGTGATCGTCGAGGGGACACTGAATAGTGCACGGTACATCCAAACCGTCATCGAACCCATCGTTCTACCATTCCTAGACCGGCAAGGGAACTTGCTGTTCCAACAGGACAATGCACGTCCGCATGTATCCCGTGCCACCCAACGTGCTCTAGAAGGTGTAAGTCAACTACCCTGGCCCGCAAGATCTCCGGATCTGTCCCCCATTGAGCATGTTTGGGACTGGATGAAGCGTCGTCTCACGCGGTGTGCACGTCCAGCACGAACGCTGGTCCAACTGAGGCGCCAGGTGGAAATGGCATGCAAGCCGTTCCACAGGACTACATCCAGCATCTCTACGATCGTCTCCATGGGAGAATAGCAGCCTGCATTGCTGCGAAAGGTGGATATACACTGTACTAGTGCCGACATTGTGCATGCTCTGTTGCCCGTGTCTATGTGCCTGTGGTTCTGTCAGTGTGATCATGTGATGTATCTGACCCCAGGAATGTGTCAATAAAGTTTCCCCTTCCTGGGACAATGAATTCACGGTGTTCTTATTTCAATTTCCAGGAGTGTATATATATTGTGTTTCATACTACACTCCTGGAAATGGAAAAAAGAACACATTGACACCGGTGTGTCAGACCCACCATACTTGCTCCGGACACTGCGAGAGGGCTGTACAAGCAATGATCACACGCACGGCACAGCGGACACACCAGGAACCGCGGTGTTGGCCGTCGAATGGCGCTAGCTGCGTAGCATTTGTGCCCCGCCGCCGTCAGTGTCAGCCAGTTTGCCGTGGCATACGGAGCTCCATCGCAGTCTTTAACACTGGTAGCATGCCGCGACAGCGTGGACGTGAACCGTATGTGCAGTTGACGGACTTTGAGCGAGGGCGTATAGTGGGCATGCGGGAGGCCGGGTGGACGTACCGCCGAATTGCTCAACACGTGGGGCGTGAGGTCTCCACAGTACATCGATGTTGTGGCCAGTGGTCGGCGGAAGGTGCACGTGCCCGTCGACCTGGGACCGGACCGCAGCGACGCACGGATGCACGCCAAGACCGTAGGATCCTACGCAGTGCCGTAGGGGACCGCACCGCCACTTCCCAGCAAATTAGGGACACTGTTGCTCCTGGGGTATCGGCGAGGACCATTCGCAACCGTCTCCATGAAGCTGCGCTACGGTCCCGCACACAGTTAGGCCGTCTTCCTCTCACGCCCCAACATCGTGCAGCCCGCCTCCAGTGGTGTCGCGACAGGCGTGAATGGAGGGACGAATGGAGACGTGTCGTCTTCAGCGATGAGAGTCGCTTCTGCCTTGGTGCCAATGATGGTCGTATGCGTGTTTGGCGCCGTGCAGGTGAGCGCCACAATCAGGACTGCATACGACCGAGGCACACAGGGCCAACACCCGGCATCATGATGTGGGGAGCGATCTCCTACACTGGCCGTACACCACTGGTGATCGTCGAGGGGACACTGAATAGTGCACGGTACATCCAAACCGTCATCGAACCCATCGTTCTACCATTCCTAGACCGGCAAGGGAACTTGCTGTTCCAACAGGACAATGCACGTCCGCATGTATCCCGTGCCACCCAACGTGCTCTAGAAGGTGTAAGTCAACTACCCTGGCCAGCAAGATCTCCGGATCTGTCCCCCATTGAGCATGTTTGGGACTGGATGAAGCGTCGTCTCACGCGGTCTGCACGTCCAGCACGAACGCTGGTCCAACTGAGGCGCCAGGTGGAAATGGCATGGCAAGCCGTTCCACAGGACTACATCCAGCATCTCTACGATCGTCTCCATGGGAGAATAGCAGCCTGCATTGCTGCGAAAGGTGGATATACACTGTACTAGTGCCGACATTGTGCATGCTCTGTTGCCTGTGTCTATGTGCCTGTGGTTCTGTCAGTGTGATCATGTGATGTATCTGACCCCAGGAATGTGTCAATAAAGTTTCCCCTTCCTGGGACAATGAATTCACGGTGTTCTTATTTCAATTTCCAGGAGTGTAGAATGGCGTGTTCCCAGTTTGGCACAGCTTTGCCACAGGACACACGAAAGCGATCGAAGACGTCCGTCCTCTGGTCGGCTCCTGATCGTTGTCAGGAGGAGGCTAGTTTTTTGATTACACAAGGGCTTCTATTATTTGGGAAAGAACAACCCGGATTTCTTTACGTAATCAGTATGAAATTTATAATCACCTAAGGGACCTTTAACAATGAACAATAAAAAAATTGCATTTTCAAATGAAATCATTAATAAATGGGGCAGCTATGAGTTGTATAGAAGACAAGGAGCCGCCCTCTGTCTACGACCAGGATGCCGCAGTAATGTCTGCTGTAGTAAAGGCCGTTTGACACTTATAAAAAAAAATATGACATGGAGGTAAAAAAAATAAAGGAAAAGAGTAGAATAAGAAATCTGGTAAACACTAAATATACTCAAATAATTCCCACAAGCAATTAGGGCTTATTTATAAACAGTATAACTTACATAAGTAATTTTCTGACTGTATGGTGCGATCAGATTTCAGCCTGTCCTGTGTTAGCTTCTTGGTTCACGTTTTTGTCACAAATTCCTTCGAGACAATTCTTGCACCGTTCAACACCTTCATAACAATAACTTGCCGGTTTACAGTATCGAACATAAATTATTTGAATTTTATTAATTAATAACTGTTGTCTGCACGCTGGCAAGACCGCTCACTTTTATGGCTTAAAGACGACCTCCTTTACGCTTTCACATTACAAGAAGAAGTACGATAAAATCTGAAGATCTACAAAGGTTTTTACTGTCATCTTTTATTTAGATCGAAGCGGAACGTTCAGTTCAGCTTCTGTTAAAATGTTTTTCTGACTGCGCAATCGATGTATTAGCGTCCGCGCTAGATGCGCATTTTTACAGTTACGTAAATTATATAAAACAAATGTCTTTCAAAGAATACGTCTCATCTCATAAGATGATCATTTAATACACAGCTAGGTGAATGCCTTTCCAACGATACTCCCAGCTTTCATACGACGGAAACCCCAATAATATTACAACCTCCATTTTTGTATGGTCTTTTTTTAGCCCTTTTTCCACGTGCCTGTTTTTAGCTGTCTCCTGTTCTGTCCATTGGGACTGACTTATAGTCGTTTCCCTCTTCTGTGTGTTCGTGTTCTATACAGTTTTGACTTGGGCGAATATGACCCCAGTTGTTCTTTGCACCCTAAAACAAAACAAAACAAACAACCAACACTCTGGGATACTTCATGTAGGTCCATCATAGACAATCTCACAGGAGAAATATTTCTGTTAGTTTTGTCGATATCATCCAAAGACATCATAATTGAATTCTGGTTTGTTAATGAACTGTTATTCCATCAAAGTGTCTTCGACCATTCCTCAGTACGAGGGTACGTCAGGAAGACCTGCAGAGGTTCGAAGAGTGCTGCAAGGGCCGGCACTTCGCTCTTAACGTAAGTAACCGTAACGTATTGTTCCTGAGCAGGTGAGGCCATAAACCACCGTTAGATTACTGTACTGGCGATATATCACTGCGAACTGTAACAGCCATAAAATGGTGACACAGAAAACCGCTTGAAATGTCGAGTGGCAGCCATATACAGTTGCCAGCATTGTGAAACAGGGAGTTGAGCTGTAAAGAATCTCGCCATTCAGTAATCATGGATCAATGGAACGGTCAACAGCATGCCTTTGACACAGAAATGTTTTACGAACACCGCGATAGTTTGGAAAGTGTGCGGAGGGAGTTTTGAGGTTTCTGCAACTTATGGCGTCATGGTCGGACTCCTTCAAATAAGTGATAAAAACTTGGATAATTTTTTTTAAGAGACTGAATCTCCTCTAGAAATAGAATATCAAAGCTATACGCGTTTCAGTCGAACGGAGTCCACAGAGTTAGTCTGTAACCAAGCAGAGGTGTCAGAGTATCCCAAGAGAGTGTGCGCCGAATCCTCTATTTTGAGATTTCCAATAAAAATACCTTTAGTCAGAATTTTTTTTCGTGTGTTATTTTATTACATGACGCATTTCGAACCCTGAGGGTCCAATATGCCTCAAGTACTTTTGACCCTCAAGTACTTTTGACCCTACTATTTTCTTCAAAATGATGTTCATGACAAATTGCTTCCCAGGAAGGGGAAACGTTATTGACACATTCCTGGGGTCAGATACATCACATGATCACACTGACAGAACCACAGGCACATAGACACAGGCAACAGAGCATGCACAATGTCGGCACTAGTACAGTGTATATCCACCTTTCGCAGCAACGCAGGCTGCTATTCTCCCATGGAGACGATCGTAGAGATGCTGGATGTAGTCCTGTGGAACGGCTTGCCATGCCATTTCCACCTGGCGCCTCAGTTGGACCAGCGTTCGTGCTGGACGTGCAGACCGCGTGAGACGACGCTTCATCCAGTCCCAAACATGCTCAATGGGGGACAGATCCGGAGATCTTGCTGGCCAGGGTAGTTGACTTACACCTTCTAGAGCACGTTGGGTGGCACGGGATACATGCGGACGTGCATTGTCCTGTTGGAACAGCAAGTTCCCTTGCCGGTCTAGGAATGGTAGAACGATGGGTTCGATGACGGTTTGGATGTACCGTGCACTATTCAGTGTCCCCTCGACGATCACCAGTGGTTTACGGCCAGTGTAGGAGATCGTTCCCCACATCATGATGCCGGGTGTTGGCCCTGTGTGCCTCGGTCGTATGCAGTCCTGATTGTGGCGCTCACCTGCACGGCGCCAAACACGCATACGACCATCATTGGCACCAAGGCAGAAGCGACTCTCATCGCTGAAGACGACACGTCTCCATTCGTCCCTCCATTCACGCCTGTCGCGACACCACTGGAGGCGGGCTGCACGATGTTGGGGCGTGAGAGGAAGACGGCCTAACTGTGTGCGGGACCGTAGCGCAGCTTCATGGAGACGGTTGCGAATGGTCCTCGCCGATACCCCAGGAGCAACAGTGTCCCTAATTTGCTGGGAAGTGGCGGTGCGGTCCCCTACGGCACTGCGTAGGATCCTACGGTCTTGGCGTGCATCCGTGCGTCGCTGCGGTCCGGTCCCAGGTCGACGGGCACGTGCACCTTCCGCCGACCACTGGCCACAACATCGATGTACTGTGGAGACCTCACGCCCCACGTGTTGAGCAATTCGGCGGTACGTCCACCCGGCCTCCCGCATGCCCACTATACGCCCTCGCTCAAAGTCCGTCAACTGCACATACGGTTCACGTCCACGCTGTCGCGGCATGCTACCAGTGTTAAAGACTGCGATGGAGCTCCGTATGCCACGGCAAACTGGCTGACACTGACGGCGGCGGTGCACAAATGCTACGCAGCTAGCGCCATTCGACGGCCAACACCGCGGTTCCTGGTGTGTCCGCTGTGCCGTGCGTGTGATCATTGCTTGTACAGCCCTCTCGCAGTGTCCGGAGCAAGTATGGTGGGTCTGACACACCGGTGTCAATGTGTTCTTTTTTCCATTTCCAGGAGTGTATTTCCAATAAAACAAAAGTTCAGCATACACAGAAAAAAACACCTACACAGGCATAACAATTGACAACTCATCATGCCATCCTACTGCACACAAACACGCTGCCGGGCGGGATTAGCCGAGCGGTCTGAGGCGCTGCAGTCTTGGACTGTGCGTCTGGTTCCGGCGGAGGTTCGAGTCCTCCCTCGCGCATGGGTGTGTGTGTTTGTCCTTAGGATAATTTAGGTTAAGTAGAGTGTAAGCTTAGGGACTGATGACCTTAGCAGTTAAGTCCCATAAGATTTCACACACACACATTTGAACAAATACGCTGCCATTGTGTCCATGCTACTCAGACCACATCACTTGACTTACAAGAACTGGACCGAACTGAAAACGATAAAAAATATTGCTACACACTCAAAACAACTGATAACTTTCACAGACAAATAACAAAAATTAGACGACAAATTGCCACAGTAAGAAAGAAGAGAAAATATTTGCCATCCTCCCACACCAAGGCCCCATATCACAAAAAATTTGCTAACCTGTTAAAAAAAACAACGTAAGAACTGCATTCTCCACTGATAACAACTTAGGACACTTATTTGCCAACAACATAAAAGCAGATAGCCTAAAATTCAACAACAGTGAAGTGTATAAAGCATCATATCCCACATATTTCAAAACACTGTTCCAAGAACACATAGATGCTTTCAGACTCAACCACTTAGAAAAATCAGTTATTGCACGGTATATGCTAAAAACTAAGCGTGTTATCAACATGATAGAAAACGATTTGCTAATACTACACAGTGAAGCCAATGCTAAAATCCTAAATCTATTAGAACTACTGGAAACGCATACGTTATGCAGCTGATAAGTATACCTGCTTAAAGGAAGTCCCTCTAACTAAAGGATCACCTTCAGAGGACGTCATATTTCCAAATAGAGAAGGAATCAGCATATTTCATCAAAACGTCTGCAGTTATGTTAAATGAACAGATAGTCCGCCCCGGTAGCTGAGTGGTCAGCGTGACAGACTGTCAATCCTAAGGGCCCGGGTTCGATTCCCGGCTGGGTCGGAGATTTTCTCCGCTCAGGGACTGGGTGTTGTGTTGTCCTCATCATCATCATTTCATCCCCATCGACGCGCAGGTCGCCGAAGTGGCGTCAAATCGAAAGACCTGCACCAGGCGAACGGTCTACCCGACGGGAGGCCCTAGCCACACGACATTTCCATTTCCAACAGGTAGATTCACCAGCCATCGTTATTTTAGTTTTTAAGTTATTTGACGAAGTTATTTGTGCACTGTTGTACAGTTATTAAATTTAATAGTTTTCAACGGTGTTTCGTGCTGTTTGTGGCGAAATAACAATTTAATAAAATTCTGAAAACGTTCGCTCGCTGTTTTTTTATGCTTTCTGTGTGTTGAGGTGGTTTAGTAAATTTCGTGCTTTAGTTTTCAGCTGACGTTTTTTATTGTTTCTAGTGAATTATTTCAGTAAAATTTTCATTCACTGTTGTAACTTCGTTGAGGGTTCCAGTGGCCGCTTGAAATTTTGGTTTTAGCTAATAATTTTCTGAAGTTTTGTTGGTACTGATAAAGTTATGGTTTCGTAGTATTAATAAAAGTAGTTGCTTTCTTAGTGGAGAGAGTATTTCGAGACCGCTATTGTTAGTTCCATAAATAGTTCTATTGGTGTAACTGAACTTGGGTAATGTAGACGTTCTTTTTTTTCAGTAACTGTAAATTTTCCCATGAGTGCGAAGTCTGGGCTCTGTCGTAGGTTTGTGAGTAGTGCGTTACGGTGTGGGATATGTTTAAAGTATTTTCTTTGGGGGGAATGCAGTGGGGAGCCAGTGGGCATTCTAGCGAAATCCTCTCCTGCGAATGAAGAACATGTAGTAGGAATAAGTTGATAGAGGAGCAGGAGCGTAAGATCTGTGCCCTTCAGGTGCAGTTACTATATGCAAAGAAGGAACTAGATAGGTTGAGGAGGGTGAAGGGTACTGGGAAATAGGAAATGGTAGTTGGCAAGAAAGCAGCTAGGAGGAGGGGGCATTCAGACAGTTTTACTTTGCGTATATGCGATAGGTTTGACCAACTGTCAGAGTTGAGTGGAGAGGAGCCTCTTGTAGCTGTAGGTGTAGGAAACATGCAGCAGTCCTCAGCAGTTAGGATGCCTAGCTTATCTGCAAAACAGAAGGAATAAGATTCTGCTGCTAGGTAGTTCGTATGGTAGAGGTGTGGGCCAGCAGTTGCAGGAAGCGTTGGAGAGTGAGTACCAGGTCAACAGCATTGTGAAGCCTAGTGCAGGGTTGGCTCAGGTGACTGACAGCGTTGGGGAGTTACGTAGGAATTATACGGAGGAGGATCAGGTAGTGATAGTGGGTGGAGCAGAGGATAGGCTTGACAGGGACGGGGAATATGATGTAGGTGGTGACGTGGTAGATATAGCTACTCAAACTGGTGGCACTAATGTGCATTTCGTGCAACTATTTCAGCGTCAAAATCGGCCTCATCTTAATGCAGCTGTGAGGCGCGTTAACATGGGGCTGGAGAAGGCAGCTATGGCAGATGACATGGGTCACATTTCAGTGGTGTCAGCTGAGTCTGTCAGTAGATCGGGTTTCGCTAGGCATGACCTGCACCTCAATAGGTATGGGAAGGGGAGGCTGACAAAGATTATATCTGGCAGTGTAGTGGGTGGTGGTGGGATCACTCATGGAAAAATTCTTGTAGTAGTTGGTGTTAGAGCTGCACCTTTTTTAGATTGAAGCCATCTGATAGGTATACCGGCTTAAAGGAAGTCCCTATAACTAAGGGCTCACCTTCAGAGGACGTCATGTTTCCAAGTAGAGAAGGAATCAGCATATTTCATCAAAATATAAGAGGTATTAGAGATAAAGTTGTGAACCTTTTCCAACAGACAACTCCATAAATTTGTGGAAAATAGGAGCCATTGGCACACTAACATAAAGGTGAGCATGGTGTTGGGGGGGGGGGGGGGGGGAGGCGGAGGAACATAAATTTAATGGACATTAGCTTAAAGATAGAAGACAGTAACCATAAATTTAAAATTTACCGAAAAGATTCATTCACTGACACTTTCATCCCAGCTTCCTCTGAACATCCTACAACCTACAAACTTGCAGCATTCCATCACATGATCCACCGTCTCCTTTCAATCCCTATGTCCCAAGAACACTTTGACCAGGAACTTAACACAATAAGAACAGTAGCCATAAATAATGAATTTGACCCCACCACCAGTGATAAAATTTTAGGGAAGAAGATGAAGAAGCAAGCCCGGTGCCTACTGTCCTTAATGAAAAACACAGACAAACAGGAAAAGAAATGGTGCAGATTACCTTTTACAGAGAAAACACCAAATAGCATAAGTAACATCTTGAAGGCAAAGGGTTTCTCTGTGTTTTTTCTATGTTCCTCAGACAATAGGTGGTTTCGTGTTCAATGCAAACGACCAACAACCAGCTATCACAAAATGTGGAGTTTATAAAATCACATGCCGAGAGTGTCAGTCTCGCTACAGTGGACAGACGCGGAGGTCAATCTGCACCAGGTTTAAGGAACACCACAGAAGCTGGAGATTGAGGAAGCCTGATTCAGCCTTTGCAGAACACTGCATAAGAAATAATGACAAATACACAATAGATGTACAGGTCCTACACACAGAGAAAAAGGGGCCGAAACTTGACCAATTAGAAATTTTAGAAATTAAAAAAAATAGATGTTTGTATCGCCATATCTATTATTAAACGAGCAAACCTAATTTAATTATTCACCTCTTTCAGATGAGATCACAATCCCGTGATAGAAGCAAAACTTTCGATCCCAGTCTATCGTAGTTAAAAATATCTGAGTTGATGCGTAACTTTAGTCCGGTTATTGCAGTATAATTGGTGACTGTAATAATGGACGTAATTTGTAAAAAAAAAATGGTCATTGATGCAAGTGTACGTTAAGCTATGGATCGATACCTAAGAAGCTGAGATTATTTTTGCCTTGTCATCATGCTTATCTATGTAGTATCATCTTTGGCAATCAGTAATGTACTTGATAATCGGCTTATAACCAGAAACCTACGTTGTGCAGTAACATTAATAATAAATTGTAAAACAAGGCTAAAAACAGTGTTGGCTTAGTTAATTTACAGTGTTTCACAAAGAACCCACAGTTGATTCAAATAAAAAGATTTTTATTTTGTATAAGATTAGTGTTCCTTAACTACCATTGTATAATCTATCTGATACCTTCTAGTCTCTCCAGGATTCTTCCATGTATTGTTGCATTGGTAGACTTAGAGAAAGCTTTTGACAATGCTGACTGGAATACTCTCTTTCAAATTCTAAAGGTGGCAGGGGTAAAATACAGGGAGCGAAAGGCTATTTACAATTTGTACAGAAACCAGATGGCAGTTATAAAGAGTCGAGGGGCATGAAAGGGAAGCACTGGTAGGGATAGGAAGCCAGACAGGGTTGTAGCCTGTTATTCAATCTGTATATTGAGCAAGCAGTAAAGGAAACAAAAGAAAAATTCCGTATAGGCATTAAAATCCATGGAGAAGAAACAAAAACTTTGAGGTTCGCCGATGACATTGTAACTCTGTCAGAGACAGTAAAGGACTTGGAAGACCAATTGAAGGGAATGGACAGTGTCTTGAAAGGAGGATATAAGATGAACATCAACAAAAGCAAAACGAGGATCATGGAATGTAGTCAAACTAAATCGGGTGATGCTGAGGGAATTCGATTACGAAATGAGACACTTAAAGTAGTAAAGGAGTTTTGCTATTTGGGGAGCAAAATATTGCAAGGAAAGCGTTTCTGAATTAATAAAAAGTACGATACAGACGAAGCGCTTTTTAACTTGTGGCTTACAGAATTCAAAAATAGACAAAATAGAATGGAAGGCTACTGTAAGAAAGAATTTTTTAGGTTAGAGTGTAACCACATCCTCTATTCCGGCTTGCTGAAAAGCTGCCTCGATGTTTCCAGATCTAGAGGTGGATGGCTGTAGCTGCAGCGTATTCCACCCGCCCATCAACAGACAATTAATAGCATGCACTGTACCCGTTGCTCACCCCTCCACCCTAGTCGAAGCAAGTTTGTGTCGAAGGAACACAGCAACTTTGAAGCCATGTTTACAAACACACTACAAATAGCTGTAGCGACGCCAGCGCTCCGAGCGGTGACATTTCACATTGCAGTGAACAGAAGACGAACGAGTTTTATGATCAAATCTATGGCGAGGCTCTAGATTTGACCATATTTATTTGACGACATGCGAGATTTGACAAAGTTCCCTATTGAAACATCAAATTTCTTTGACATAAATATTTGACATATCAACATTGACAAAGAAATACGACAGTTTGAAACCGGCCTAAATTTTGTGCGAAGGTCGAGAAACTTACTGCGTTCTATAGAATCTGGATTAGTGGCCATAGGAAGCAAATGAAGTCAGAGATGAACACGGGCCGCCGCACGAAGCCAAGGTGGAGGGAACATTGCAGGTAGCGTGAAGTTAAGGGCCCGAAAAAAGCACGTTCTTTGAGAATTTTTTTTCGGGAAGTGCTATAGATATCAATGTGAAATATGGTCAAAATGTTTACTGATATCTCCTCTACAAACTGGAATTTTTTCGACCGGAAATGTTGAAGAGCAAAGGTGGAAGTGCCGTCGAAACGAAACACAATTTCGATGTAGACCTCAACGAGCGGTATGTCACAGGTCAGCCGGCTCGTCTGAAATCAAAATTGAGCTGACGTTAGCGAAGTATATAAGATTCTTTAGGAGTCTCGCTTAAGGTATTTGGACCATAGGAAACAAAATCGCGGCCATTTGAAAATAATAGGGTTTTTTCATAGATTTTTCGACTTCGTCGGCCAAGTAAAAATATTTATAGTTGATCAATCAGAATAAAAGTGGTACAACTCCTAGACAATTTAGTTAGCTTCGTCGGAAACAAAGAATCATGCCAGTCGATTGAGTAGATTTGAAGTTACCACACCGTGCGATAAAAAAAAATAAAAAAAAATCGTCATTTCGAGAAAAACGCGTTTGAAGTTTTGACTACATATAAATGCAATATTATGCAACGTACGTTCAATTTGCTATTCCGGGTCCATAAACTAGTCCTTCCTCTTCCTCATAGAGGGCATTCTGCTCGATCTGGGCCATCCTGCGCTGCTCCAGAGCCGCTCGTACGGCCGGTGACAAGCGGTTTTCGGCCGCTTGAATTCGGTGGTCGTCCGAATACTTGGCGAACTTCGTCGAATAGATTCCCGGGGTGACGTCTATCGTTGTCATGGTCTTCAGAATTGTTGAATACTCTTCGTTGAAGCTACTCACTGCCAGGCAAGTCGCAGTCTCCACAGTCTCCGCACCAGAAAGCAAATGCTTGGGGGCTAACTTCCAAACACACGCGTTCAAACATTCATTTGAATGTTGTGTGTTCAACCGCGAATAACAAACATTTACGTTCCGTATTCGGAAAAACCGTTTTAGGGGTAGATTCTAAACACTTCTATGGATCCAAAAATTTAATTTTTAAAAAATCGATTTTTTGAACAAAAAGATAGTCAACCTCCTCTTAAGCTGCCGGAGAAGGAGCAGAAAGCGAACTTCAGAAAGTAACAGAGAAGAGGGACGCGCCCCATGCTGGCCATCAAAGGAGTCACCGAAGGAGGAGGCATAGAATGGGTGGCCACACATGGCAGGCAAAAGGCGTGCGCAGCCGCTGAGCACATCATCACGTCGCTATGACACCGGTAGTTCAGAAAGTAGTCAGTGGCAGCTGAGTGAGAATTGTACGGTAACCGCGTCATCATAAGATTCGTGAACATTCCCTGCCCACGAGATCACAGGGCTTTTGATTTTTATGACCCCGTGCCTCAATTGATAAGTTCGAAACCCTTTAGGCTCGCTTTGCTGTCTGTCTGTCCAACTGTCCTACATCTACATCTACATTTATACTCCGCAAGCCACCCAACGGTGTGTGGCGGAGGGCATTTTACGTGCTACTGTCATTACCACCCTTTCCCGTCCAGTCGCGTATGGTTCGCGGGAAGAACGACTGCCGGAAAGCTCCGTGCGCGCTCGTATTTCTCTAATTTTACATTCGTGATCTCCTCTGGAGGTATAAGTAGGGGGAAGCAATATATTCGATACCTCATCCAGAAAAGCACCCTCTCGTAACCTGGACAGCAAGCTACACCGCGATGCAGAGCGCCTCTCTTGCAGAGTCTGCCACTTGAGTTTGCTAAACATCTCCGTAACGCTATCACGCTTACCGAATAGCGCTGTGACGAAACGCGCCGCTCTTCTTTGGATCTTCTCTATCTGCTCTGTCAACCCGACCTGGTACGGATCCCACACTGACGAGCAATACTCAGGTATAGGTCGAACGAGTGTTTTGTAAACAACCTCCTTTGTTGATGGACTACATTTTCTAAGGACTCTCCAAATGAATCTCAACCTGGCACCCGCCTTACCAACAATTAATTTTATATGATCATTCCACTTCAAATCGTTCCGTACGCATACTCCCATATATTTTACAGAAGTAACTGCTACCAGTGTTTGTTCCGCTATCATATAATCATACAGTAAAGGACCCTTCTTCCTACATATTCGCAATACATTACATTTGTCTATGTTAAGGGCCAGTTGCCACTCGCCGCACCAAGTGCCTATCCGCAGCAGATCTTCCTGAATTTCGCTGCAATTTACTAATGCTGCAACTTCTCTGTATAATACAGCATCAACCGCGAAATGCCGCATGGAACTTCCGACACTATCAACTAGGTCATTTATACATATTGTGAAAAACAATGGTCCCACAACACTCCCCTGTGGTACGCCAAGGGTTCCTTTAACGCCTGTAGACGTCTCTCCGTTGACAACAACATGCTGTGTTATGTTTTCTAAAAACTCTTCAATCCAGCCACACAGCTGGTCTGCTATTCCGTAGGCTCTTACGAACGCTTTCCCTTAGGAGCGGGGAGACGTATCGTGTTCAAATTGATGTCACATTATGAGGTCGGTAGTCTCTTGGGGGAGAAGAAACATTAAGCCTCTAAGCCAGTGGTTCCCCACCTGGGAGTAACTACCCCCATAGGGGCAAAATGAAATTTTCTGAGGGGTAAAGACTAAACGATTCGATTCCAAATTCCATTATAAATTATTTAGAAAAGGTCACTACTATTATCACAGTTGCTAAAGACTCTAGTACTGACTATATAAGTTATCAATAATTACTTTTGATCAATTAGCTGCATTAATGCTGTCGAGGTTACAAGTTACTGCCATAGTCCACCGACTACACAAGTATTTTGTACTTTGTTTCGTACATCGCTGATCATAAAAGTGAGACATACACGTAACAAATGCTAAATATCTTAAAAAAATATCTTCTGCGAGTTGTAAATACTACCTACAGTAGTCCAGAAATTGCTTCGTTACTCGCCTCGAGACAGACAAATGAATTAATCGACAGCACGACACAGCAGTAACTACACTACTGGCCATTAACATTGCTACACCACGAAGATGACGTGCTACAAACGCGAAATTTAGCTGACAGGAAGAAGATGCTGAGATATGCAAATGATTAGCTTTTCAGGGCATTCACACAAGGTTGGTGCCGGTGGTGACACCTACAACGTGCTGACATAGGAAAGTTTCCATCAGATTTCTCATACACAAACAGCAGTTGACAGGCGTTGCCTGGTGAAACGTTGTTGTGATGCCTCGTGTGAGGAGGAGAAATGCGTACCATCACGTTTCCGACTTTGATAAAGGTCGGATTGTAGCCTATGGCGATTGCGGTTTATTGTGTCGCGACATTGCTGCTCGCGTTGGTCGAGATCCAATGATTGTTAGCAGAATATGGAATCGGTGGGTTCAGGAGGGTAATACGGAACGCCGTGCTGGATCCCAACGGCCTCGTATCACTAGTAGTCGAGATGACAGACATCTTTTCCGCATGGCTGTAACGGACCGTGCAGCCACGTCTCGATCCCTGAGCCAACAGATGGGGACGTTTACAAAACGACAAACATCTGCACGAACAGTTCGACGACGTTTGCAGCAGCATGGACTATCAGCTCGGAGACCGTGGCTGCGGTTACCCTTGACGCTGCATCACAGACAGTGTCTAAACGTCATTTTTTTGGATGAATCCAGGTTCTGTTTACAGCATCATGATGGTCGCATCCGTGTTTGGCGACATCGCGGTGAACACACATTGGAAGCGTGTATTCGTCATCGCCACACTGCCGTACCACGTGGCGTGATGGTATGGGGTGCCATTGGTTACACGTCTCGGTCACCTCTTGTTCGCATTGACGGCACTTTGAAAATTGGACGTTACATTTCAGATGTGTTACGACCCTTGGCTCTATCCTTCATTCGATCCCTGCGAAACCCTATATTTCAGCTGGATAATGCACGACTGCATGTTGCAGGTCCTGTACGGGCCTTTCTGGATACAGAAAATGTTCGACTGCTGTCCTGGCCAGCACATTCTCCAGATCTCTCACCAATTGAAAACGTCTGGTCAATGGTGGCCGAGCAACTGGCTCGTCACAATACGCCAGTCACTATTCTTGGTGAACTGTAGTATCGTGTTGAAGCTGCATGGGCAGCTGTACCTATACACGCCATCCAAGCTCTGTTTGACTCAATGGCCAGGCGTATCAAGCCCGTTATTGCGGCCAGATGTGGCTGTTCTGGGTACTGATTTCACAGGATCTATGCACCCAAATTGCGTGCATTTCTAATATAATATATTTGTCCAATGAATACCCGTTTATCATCTGCATTTCTTCTTGGTGTAGCAATTTTAATGGCCAGTAGTGTACATAAGGACTACCGCACTGCTGTACACAATGTTATTATTATTATTTATTAGAGTGGTTAAACACAAAGCATTAAAACCCTGAAGTCTTCCAATTTCTGTCAGTTCAGAAGAAAGGAGTGCAGCGATCAATTGATTTACGAATAGTAAGTAAAGTGCACATATTTTAACTTCGTTCATTTTAAATGGGGTTGCAGTGTGCAGGGCAACAAGTGCCGCAATGGGGAGGAGTACTGCGGGAGAAGTACGTTTTGTAACAAGTGTCTACCCTCACTGTGGATAGTTAAGTTTCTTATCTAAAAACTGCACTTGCGATGCACCACGAATTACTTCATCATTCATTCTAATACACACACACACACACACACACACACACACACACACACACACAAAATACTATTTATCTTTCATCATTTTAAAAATAAAAGTGTCCGAAGAAAAGTCTTTCATTCTACAGTTTAGTTAGGTGCTAAGGTTGGTAATAATGTGGGGCAGAGCAACAGACAGCGACGAAAAGTGGTAGGGAGCGGGGGTTACTAGCTTGCCAATGTCTGCTTGCACTCAGGGGTAATTGTCTAAGAAGCAACTGGAAGCAGTTAATTCCATAAATTATGTGGGAGTAGCCATTAGGAGTGATTTAAAATGGAATGATCATATGAAGTAGATCGTCGGTAAAGCAGATGCCAGACTGAGATTCATTGGAAGAATCCTAAGGAAATGCAATCCGAAAACAATGGAAGTAGGATACAGTATGCTTGTTCGCCCACTGCTTAAATACTGCTCACCTGTGTGGGATCCGTACCAGATAGGGTTGATAGAAGAGAGAGAGAAGATCCAACGGAGAGCAGCGCGCTTGGTTACAGGATCATTTAGTAATCGCGAAAGCGTTACGGAGATGATAGATAAACTCCAGTGGAAGACTCTGCAGGAGAGACGCTCAGTAGGTCGGTACGGGCTTTTGTTGAAGTTTCGAGAACATACCTTCACCGAGGAGTCAAGCAGTATATTGCTCCCTCGTACGTATATCTCGCGAAGAGACCATGAGGATAAAATCAGGGAGATGAGAGCCCACACAGAGGCATACCGACAATCCTTCTTTCCACGAACGATACGAGACTGGAATACAAGGGAGAACCGATAGAGGTACTCAAGGTACCCTCCGCCACACACCGTCAGGTGGCTCGCGGAGTATGGATGTAGATGTAGATGTGAAACAGCTTTGGAAAAAGGTGTTTAGTATTTCAGCTTTACACGTGTCATCCTCTGTTTCAATGCCGTTATCATCCCAGAGTGTCTGGGTATGCTGTTTCGATCCGCTTACCGATTTAACGTAAGACCAGAACTTCCTAGGATTTTATGTCAAGTCGGTACATAGAATTTTACTTTCGAATTCAATGAACGCTTCACGCATAGCCCTCCTTATGCTAGCTTGTTGCTGGATAGTGGAAGTGTTTGGTCGTATGTTATGGTTAGACAACAGACAGCTAACTCGACAGGCTACTTTTCTATACTGCAGTATATATTTTCGAATTTAGTTCGGCCAGTCGCCGGATTAAGGCTGTGTTCCGGCCGCACTCTCTACCAGAGAGCGGCGTAGCGCCTGCACAGAGGACACGTGGGTTGCACCCGGAACCAGCGGGCCACGCACTTGTGGTGGAAGGCGTGGCCGCACCTCAGCACTGCACGGCGGCCGCCCCCAGCCGCCCCCGCCACCTCCAGGCAGATGGCGCAAGGGCTCTCGGGACGCTGTCCAGCCGCCGACGCCGCCCCCGGCTCTGCTCCCGCGCATTCTCCGGCCCTGTGTCTCCGGCCGCACCGCCTGCGACAAACCGTGTTGTCAGCAGCAGGCGGTCCCCGGCTGACAAGAGGACAGTCCTCACTACTAGAGATGGGCAAAACTGTTCTTTTCAGAGATCGGATCAGAACTGTTCACTCCCTGAAATGAACTAGCTCTTTTTCATGACTCACCACTCATTCACAACAGAAAATAAATGGAAGGCACATTGCCCTTTAAACTTGGTTTATTCCAGTACTATACCTGTATTTTGATCTTATTTGATCCTATTTTGAAGTAACACAGATAATGAGTAAGAATTTTGTATTGTTTATTGAAATATCCACGATATGACAAAGTTTTTGATTATTGATTTATTTTGCACTATCGTGGTTTTTTGGGTGATCAGAAAATGTTGTAACTTGAGATTTACATTAACAATATATTTGACTATAACGTATTAAAATTTCATTAACCTCGTACAAATACATCGCAAGCCATATATTTTTAAAGTGAACGTTTCCTTCCGAAGACGCCTAAAATCGCAAAATCCGTACCAGAATAAGAAAAAAAAAATATAAATTTGACTGTAAGACTAAAGTGCTGCATATAGCCTTACGCAGAATAAAACATGGAAAATATTGGTGTATCACATTTTGCAATACGTTTATCGGTTCGCTCGTAATTAAAGCGTAAATTCGAGTATCCATAATAAAAATTCTATAGTAAGAGGAGTCGTCAGGAACCTACTCTGATCAGTTTAAACAAATAAAAATAAAATAAAAACAAATGATGTATACATAACATAATAATGTAATATACATAGCGGTATTACTACGAAGAACAATATCCTGTAGAGACGAACTCCGATGCAGAGGCGCTGAGTCAAGCAGGTCGAGCCGCGAGCTGTATCACTGCGTGAGCTAAGACCGCAGACACCAGAGTGACACCTGAGTTGCTTTGCTCAATGCTCTGGCTAGAGTCGAGAACGGTGGGGTGAGTGTTGAGCGGGCGAGTTCCGAGGGTGGGGGGAACGGTGAACGGCCACCAGTCACCCACTCTGAGACAAATCGTCCGTTCTCTTGCGAGCAGGTTGTTACAAGTAGTTCTTATGTTCTCCGCTAGGAGGCTCTCTGACCTGTTGCTCGCATCAACTGCCCAGAGGGCAGGACGTGTGACTGAAACGATCGCCGACAGAGTGCGATGCGAAGTTAAGCCGCGCCAGACACTGCACGCGGCAGACGACGCACAGACGGCACGGCATATGTGAAACACAAAATCCAATGGGGCACTGCACAATGCAGGCAGCCAAGGTAGAAGCAGGGCAGAGGCCGGCGCCGGCTGTGTTGTGTGGTGTGCACTGTGCTGTGACCAGCAGAGGCGACGCTGATATGCTCCGTCTCTCTCTCTCTCTGCCGTGGGAAACGTTTGGAGCTACCGTTCTTTTTTTCTGAATCACTGATTGTTCACTCCTCTGAAAGATTCAACTCTATGAATCAGTTCAGGAGCGGATCCCCCATCTCTACTCACTACCACCACCTAAAGACAAGGCCGCGGCCTTCTCGGTGTGACGTCACGCAGAGTGGGCCCAGAGCAACACCGACTCAAAGGAAGGCCTTGGCGCTTGTTCGTGACGTCACGTCAGCTAGGCACGGCGAACGCCAGGTCTGTTGCAGGCATACTCATAATGGTGGTGTCTCCCTCCCTGACACAGGAAAATGTGAAACTATTGGCGGTAGTTGACCAACACACACTGTTCTGAGAGATTTCTGCAATCAATTAATTGTGCAATTCATTACACTTCTTAACAAATAGTGTACTCCTGAAGTTAAATTTCCACCTGTTTTAAGGATTGACATACAAAAACAACTTCATGGTCCAGCAGCAACAGAATTCGTGCTTCTTTACCTTATTTGTAAGTCTGAGGGCCGAGCGGTTCTAGGCGCTACAGTCTGGAACTGCGCGACCGCTACGGTCGCAGGTTCGAATCCTGCCTCGGGCATGGATGTGTGTGATGTCCTTAGGTTAGTTAGGTTTAAGTAGTTCTAAGTTCTAGGGGACTGATGACCTCAGATGTTAAGTCCCATAGTGCTCAGAGCCATTTTTTTTTTTTTGTAAGTCTGAGGAAGTTACATCTGTACTGGGTTCCTTTTACAAGAAACTGTGAACATATTGGTGCTCTTCTTTAGGTATCTTGGTTGACTGTAGGGTGAGGAGCACTGAATGTTAATGAAATATCTTGCTACTGTACAAGTTGGGGGAGGGGGGGGGGACAGAAGAAGAGGCAAAAGAGAGATACTTGTTTTATCAAATACATTTTTTATCTTATAAAGTTTCTCCTTTCAGTTGCAAGAAGGGAGTATTTATCTTTTCTAATGTGCATGTTTAAAAAAGTTTAAGCTCAGTAGTATTTTCGATGTATGAAGCTATTTTGTTTCCTGTTTAGAATTCCTTTCGTTGAAAACGACTGTAATCTAATGACTGGCAACAGTTGGACATTTACACATGTAAATTAGTTCACATTTCCAGTGACGATGTCAAACGAAAATAAACAAATAAATAAAAGAAACGAGTTAATTCTAAGGGGGTTGGGGTAAGTTTCGATAGCAAAATGGATCAAGTAAATATAGTTACTTGAATGTAAAATTTCCGAAGCTTGCAATGGGGCAAACCGTCTTCTCATATTGATCTACGTTTGTTTCGATAGGATTCAGTAATGCAGAACTATGATCTTCATTTGTAGCTTTACGATAGTAAGAAAATCTTTCATCTAAATAAAACTGCAGAATGCAAAACAATGCCAAACATTTTGTCCATAAATAGGACATTTATAGTGATAAGCACGCCCAGGCGTTTGTGCCTGCAACAGACCTGGCGTTCGCCGTGCCTAGCTGACGTGACGTCACCAATAAGCGCCGAGGCCTTCCTTTGAGTCGGTGTTGCCCAGAGCCCACGAGAAAGACAGGACACGGCGCGTAGCCATGGCACGTGACACTGTAGCTCTTCTGAGTGCCGGCTGGAGGGGAGCCACTAACTACACCGACGGAAAAAATCGCAACAAGAAATAATTAATGCAGACTAACGGAGTTTTTCAAGAAGAATATAATAATCCCAATCCCAAAGAAAGCAGGTGTTGACAGATGTGAAAATTACCGAACTATCAGTTTAATAAGCCACGGCTGCAAAACACTAACACGAATTCTTTACAGACGAATGGAAAAACTGGTAGAAGCCCTTCCTCGGGGAAGTTTTTTTTTTTTTCTTTGGTTTTAGGGCGCACAACTACAGTGGTCATTAGCGCTCAGACAGAGTTAGGAATCCACTGCGAGGCACGAGGTTAAAACAGTAACTAAAAAGGACAACACTATAAAAGGCACATTAACAGGCGAGGGATTAAAAGAAAACAGCATAACCAAATGTACTTAGACAGGTTTGTCAAGTGGATAAAACGAAGAACGCGAGCAGCTGCTACTGGGTCATCCGCTAAAATGGCATCCAGAGTACGTGGCAGGCCAAGATCAATGCGCAGTGTATTAAAATTCGGACAGGACGTTAAAACGTGGCGTACCGTCAGCAATTGCTCACATGGGCAGAACGGCGCCGGCGCAGCCGTCAGCAGATGGCGGTGGCCGAACCGGCAGTGTCCAATTCGTAACCGGGCCAAAACGACCTCCTCCCGCCGAGAAGGGCGTGAAGAGGTCGTCCAAGCCGTGGGGAGAGGTTTCGAGGCCCGAAGCTTATTTCCGGTAAGTATAGCCCAATCGACATGCCACAGCGACAAAATGCGCTGACAAATGACCCTGCTAAAATAAGACGAAGGCATACAACAAGAAGCTGTCCGAGGCTGGAGGACCGCAGCCTTGGCCGCGGCATCTGCAGCTTCGTTCCCAGGGATACCAACATGGCCAGGAACCCACGTAAAGCTAACCGGAGAACCGTCGTCCGCCAGCTGCTGAAGAGAGCGTTGGATCCGGTGCACGAAAGGGTGAACTGGATACGGATCACTGAGGCTCTGGATGGCGCTCGGGGAATCGGAGCAGATGACATAAGCAGAATGTCGGTGGCGGTGGATGTAAAGAACAGCCTGATAGAGGGCAAATAGCTCAGCTGTGAAGACCGAACAATGGCCATGGAGCCGGTATTTGAAACTGTGTGCCCCGACAATAAAAGAACACCCGACACCGTCATTGGTCTTAGAGCCATCTGTATAAATGAAGATCGTATTAGATAAGTTTGGATTCCATAGAAATGTTGGAACACGTGAGGCAGTACTGACCCTAAGACTTATCTTATAAATAGATTAAGGAAAGGCAAACCTACGTTTCTAGCATTTGTAGACTTAGAGAAAGCTTTTGACAATGTTGACTGGAATACTCTCTTTCAAATTCTGAAGGTGGTAGGGGTAAAATACAGGGAGCGAAAGTCTATTTACAATTTGTACAGAAACCAGATGGCAGTTATAAAGAGTCGAGGGGCATGAAAGGGAAGCAGCGGTTGGGAAGGGAGTGAGACAGGGTTGTAGTCTGTCCCCGATGTTATTCAATCCGTATATTGAGCAAGCAGTAAAGGAAACAAAAGAAAAATTCGGAGTAGGAATTAAAATCCATGGAGAAGAAATAAAAACATTGAGGTTCGCCGATGACTTTGTAATTCTGTCAGAGACAGCAAAGGACCTGGAAGAGCAGATGAACGGTATGGACAATGTCTTGAAAGGAGGATATAAGATGAACATCAGCAACAGCAAAACGAGGATAATGGAATGTAGTCGAATTAAGTCGGGTGATGCTGAGGGAATTAGATTACGAAATAAGACGCTTAAAGTAGTAAATGAGTTTTCCTATTTGGGGAGCAAAATAATTGATGATGGTCACAGTAGAGAGGATATAAAATGTAGACTGGCAATGCCAAGGAAAGCGTTTCTGAAGAAGAGAAATTTGTTAACATCGAGTATAGATTTAAGTGTCAGGAAGTCTTTTCTGAAAGTATTTGTGTGGAGCGTAGCCATGTATGGAAGTGAAACATGGACGATAAATAGTCTGGACAAGAAGAGAATAGAAGCTTTCGAAATGTGGTGCTACAGAAGAATGCTGAAGATTAGATGGGTAGATGACATAACTAATGAGGAGGTACTGAATAGAACTGGGGAGAAGAAGAATTTGTGGCACAACTTGACTAGAAGAAGGGATCGGTTGGTAGAGCATATTCTGAGGCATCAAGGGATCACCAATTTAGTTTTGGAGGACAATGTGGAGGGTAAAAATCGTAGAGGGAGACCAAGAGACGAATACACTAAACAGATTCAGAAGGATGTAGGTTGCAGTAGGTACTAGGAGATGAAGAAGCTTGCAAAGGATAGAGTAGCATGGAGAGCTGCATCAAACCAGTCTCTGGACTGAAGCTCAAAACAACAACAACAACAATGGAATTTTGGGAATACATTTCTCTACGTAGCATATTTAAGTGATTAACATTGCAGTGCCATAGATTAAGATAAGCGCGATGTAAGCCACTGCAAATGTGAAACGCTGGTAGATGCATATACATTGTGTTCTACATGTGCTTGACGCCACTCTGCGGAATGGACTTCCACACGCGTTGGACTTGCTGGGTCAACACTGGAGCAGTTAACACTGTTTGTGGGTGACACTAGACTTGTTATCCAATAATGTCCCATATGAGCTCCACTGAGGACACATCTGGTGAACTAGCAGGCCAAAGCAACATATCGACACACTGTAGAGGTTATTGGGTTACAACAGCGATATGTGGACGAGCGTTATCCTGTTGGAAAACACACCCTCGAATGCTGTCGATAAACAGATCGAATCACCAGACTGATGTACAAACTTGCAGTCCAGGTACATGGGATACCCACGAGTGTTAGTTATCATACGAAATTGCACCCCAGACCATAACCCCAGGCGTAGGTCTTGTGTGTCTGGCACGCACAGGTTGGTTGCAGGCCCTCAATGTGGTCTCCTTCTAACCGACACACGGCCATCACTGCTACCGAAACAGAGCCAGCTTTCGTCATAAAAACCTGCCCTCCAAAGAGGATTCGCAAATGGTGGTGACTTGGCGACAGTTGAATGCACGCTACAGCGCGTCTGACTCAGAGCTGTCCTTAAAGTAATCGATTTGCAACTGTTCGTTGTGTCTCTGTGGTGCCCACTGCGGCTCACATTGCTGCTGCAGAAGCAGTACATTGTTCCGGAGCCGTAAGCCAAACTCGAAGCTCCGCCCTGTCGGTATGCCATGTGGCCATCCAGAGCCTGGTTCTCTTGCGACCGTACGTTCTCGTAACTACAACACTACAGTGGCTGCGTTCCTTCCAAGTCCTTCTGCAACATCACAGGAGGTAAATCCAGATTCTTGTAGCCTTAATCAAAAATGGCTCTGAGCATTATGGGACTCAACATCTTAGGTCATACGTCCCCTAGAACTTAGAACTACTTAAACCTAACTAACCTAAGGACAGCACACAACACCCATGCCCGAGGCAGGATTCGAACCTGCGACCGTAGCAGTCCCGCGGTTCCGGACTGCAGCGCCAGAACCGCTAGACCACCGCGGCCGGCTGTAGCCTTATTAAACAACCTTGTTCCAAATCAGTAAGACACTACTAATGGCATCTTTGCCGCCTTAAAGGCTCTCATAACTAACATCAAATCACCACGATAACTACACTCATGCTCATATGTTATGGATAATTGCAGAATGTGGTGCCACGCAACGTGGCACAACACAAAACTGGCGCTAGTAGCATAGGCAGATAGGGAACACACACGACCCAGATCCTAAGTCCACGGTATTGGTGATAAGTTGAGAAAACTTTCCGGAAACACAAGTGCTACAAAACGCCACTGTTTCCTCCGCATGTACCCCGATATCAGTATGGGATATGATCACCATGCACACGTCCACAGGCCGCACAACGGGTTGGCATACTCTGGATCAGGTGGTCGAGCAGCTGCTGGGGTATAGTCTCCCGTTCTTGCACCAGTGCCTGTCTGAGCTCCTGAAGTGTCGTAGGGGTTTGAAGACGTGCAGCGATGCGTCGACCGAGAGCATCCCAGACGTGTTCGATGGCGTTTAGGTCTGGAGAACAGGCAGGCCACTCCATTCGCCTGATATCTTCTGTTTCAAGGTACTCCTCCTCGATGGCAGCTCGGTGGGGCCGTGCTTTATCATCAAGGACATTAACGGGTTGCTATCTGGTTCTTGGTTCACGCTAGATGAAAACCTGGTGAGTATCACTGTTCAGACTACACCTGGATTCCTCTGTGAACATAACCGGGGACCACCGTTCCAATGTGCATGTAGTGTGTTCTTGAAACCAGGCTTTACGGGCTCTCCTGTGACCAGGAGTCAGCAGAATGCATCTTGCAGATCTCCGGGCGAATAAACCATGTCTGTTCAGTCGTCTGTAGACTGTGTGTCTGGAGACAACTGTTCCAATGGCTGCGCTAAGGTCCCGAGCAAGGCTACCTGCAGCACTCCGTGGCTGTCTGCGGGCACTGATGGTGAGATATCGGACTTCTTATGGTGCTGTACACTGTGGACGTCCCGCACTGTAGCGCCTGGACACGATTCCTGTCTGCTGGAATCGTTACTATAATCCTGAGCTCACACTTTGTGGCACACAGAGGGCCCGTGCTACGACCTGCTGTGTTTGACCAGCCTCCAGTCGCCCTAGTATTTTCCCCTCATAACGTCTTCAATATGTGTTCTTTGAGCCATTTTGAACACACAGTCACCGTTAGCACGTCTGAAAACGTCTGCACACTTACTCGCTGCACCGTACTCTGACATGCACGAACACACCTCTGCATATGTGGACTGCTGCCAGCGCCACCGTGCGACAACAATAGGTCAAATGCACCACATGGTCATACCCCGAGGTGATTTAAACCCGCAAACCGCCCGCCAGAGCGTTGTTTCGCCATGTATCAGCATTATCCTTAATTTATGAGCAGGAGTGTAATACTCATGCAAGCTCAATTTGCATCCTTACGGGACTGGCACGAATTTGAACAGACATCATCTTTCAGATATACCAATGCACCTAACAACTTTGGTTTATATCAAACACGTCTTTCTTGGTATTGCGATGTTTTTCCATCGGTGTGGCTCAAATGGCTCTAAGCACTATGGGACTCAACTGCTGAGGTCATTAGTCCCCTAGAACTTAGAACTAGTTAAACCTAACTAACCTAAGGACATCACAAACATCCATGCCCGAGGCAGGATTCGAACCTGCGACCGTAGCGGTCCTGCGGTTCCAGACTGCAGCGCCTTTAACCGCACGGCCACTTCGGCCGGCTCCATCGGTGTATTTCAGACAAGTTCAATAATTCTTAATCGCACATTTAAATGCGTGCAAGTTCTCTATAGCACATGATAAAGTTAAGACCTCTAGCGGGTATGTTTCCATTGACACACTGATTTCCTTGCGGGCCCTGCACAGAGCCGAGCATTTGCGTAGTATGGCGGACAAGGCGACTAGTGTGACGTCACACATTCCTTGTGGGAGGGCTGTATTCCTCATGGGCCCAGAGTGGGCCAGGCTTCCTGAGACGCTACGCTGTCACATTCGCGGCTCACACCCTACGGTCTTTCTCAAGCGGTTTTGTAGAATCTATTCGGTGCTGCAATTTGCTTTCTATGTTACTTGTAGCTTTATGTGTCAGGTGCATCGTGAAGTGCTCATCATTTCGTTAATGCTTATAGATAACTAATCTGTAGAAAGAAACTCCTTTGCTAAGTTTCATTGTATCAGTTTACAGTTACATAAGAGAAGAAATTTCGTGTTTTTCATATGAGCAAATTCTGTTTTCACTAGCTGTCGATGACTCTTGAAACATAAGAGTACTCGTTTGAAAAAATAAATAAATAAAAATAAAAACTGTAGCTTCCGCTATGTTGTTGTTGTTGTTGTGGTCTTCAGTCCTGAGAGTGGTCTGATGCAGCTCTCCATGCTACTCTATCCTGTGCAAGCTCCTTCATCTCCCAGTACCTACTGCAACCTACATCCTTCTGAATCTGCTTAGTGTATTCATCTCTTGGTCTCCCTCTACGATTTTTACACTCCACGCTGCCCTCCAATACTAAATTGGTGATCACTTGATGCCTCAGAACATGTCTACCAACCGATCCCCTCTTCTAGTCAAGTTGTGCCACAAATTCCTCTTCTCCCCAGTTCTATTCAGTACCTCCTCATTACTTACGTTATCTACCCATCTAATCTTCAGCATTCTACTGTAGCACCACATTTCTAAAGCTTCTATTCTCTTATGGTCTAAATTAGTTATCATCCATGTTTCACTTCCATACATGGCTACACTCCATACAAATACTTTCAGTAAAGGCTTTCTGACACTTAAATCTGTACTCGATGTTAACAAATTACTCTTCTTCAAAAACGATTTCTTTGTCATTCCCAGTCTACATTTTCTATCCTCTTTACTTCGACCATCATCAGTTATTTTACTCCCCAAATAGTCAAAGTCATCTACTACTTTAAGCATCACATTTCCTAATCTAATTCCCTCAACACCTGATTTAATTAGACTACATTCCATTATCCTCGTTTTGCTTTTGTTGATGTTTATCTTACATCCTCCTTTCAATACACTGTCCATTCCGTTCAACTGCTCTTCCAGATCATTTGCTGTCTTTGACAGAATTACAACGTCATAGGCGAACCTCAAAGTATTTATTTCTTCCCCATGGACTTTATTTCCTACTCCAAATATTTCTTTTGTTTCATTTAATGCTTGCTCAATATACAGACTGAATAACATCGGGGATAGGCTACAAGCCTGTCTCAGTCCCTTCCCAACCACTGCTTCCCTTTCATGCCCCTCGACTCTTATAACTACCATCTGGTTTCTGTACAAATTGTAAATAGCCTTTCGCTCCCTGTATTTGATCGCTGCCACCTTCAGAATTTTAAAGAGAGTATTCCAATCAACATTGTCAAAAGCCTTTTCTAAATCTGCAAGTCGTAGGGTCAGTATTGCCTCGCGTGTTCCAATATTTTTACGGACTTCCGCTATGTAGCCGTAGATAAAGTTCTGTATGCCAACATCTTGGTAAAATACTCTTCTCTTTGCATGCTATCATTTGTCAAAATCCCGTTTCTATATCTCGATTGATTTACGAGACATGAGGAATGTTACGTATATTTCATTCCCACGTGCACACAGTCGGCAGTGAACCTGGTACAAAAAATCCTTTTTCTCGAGTCTGGAGGCAGATATTGATCCCATCCTAAACTTTAAGAAAAGTAGTCTAACATGCACTAAACGTAGATTCAGAGTGACCCCTATTTTTCATTGCAATGTTTACGAATTTGTTACTTATATGTGAAATATACTCTCTTTCAAATTCTAAAGGTAGCAGGGGTAAAATACAGGGAGCGAAAGGCTATTTATAATTTGTACAGAAACCAGATGGCAGTTATAAGAGTCGAGGGACATGAAAGGGAAGCAGTGGTTGGGAAGGGAGTAAGACAGGGTTGTAGCATCTCCCCGATGTCATTCAATCTGTATATTGAGCAAGCAGTAAAGGAAACAAAAGAAAAATTCGGAGTAGGCATTAAAATCAATGGAGAAGAAATAAAAACTTTAAGGTTCGCCGATGACATTGTAATTCTGTCAGAGACAGCAAAGGACTTGGAAGAGCAGTTGAATAGAATGGATGGTGTCTTGAAGGGAGGATATAAGATGAACATCAACAAAAGCAAAACGAGGATAATGGAATGGAGTCGAATTAAGTCGGGTGATATTGAGGGTATTAGATTAGGAAATGAGACACTTAAAGTAGTAAAGGAGTTTTGCTATTTGGGGTGCAAAATAACTGATGATGGTCGAAGTAGAGAGGATATAAAATGTAGACTGGCAATGGCAAGGAAAGCGTTTCTGTAGAAGAGAAATTTGTTAACATCGAGTATAGATTTAAGTGTCAGGAAGTCATTTCTGAAAGTATTTGTATGGAGTGTAGCCTTGTATGGAAGTGAAACATGGACGGTAAATAGTTTGGACAAGAAGAGAATAGAAGCTTTCGAAATGTGGTGCTACAGGAGAATGCTGAAGATTAGATGGATAGATCACATAACTAATGAGGAAGTATTGAATAGGATTGGGGAGAAGAGAAGTTTGTGGCACAACTTGACCAGAAGAAGGGATCGGTTGGTAGGACATGTTCTGAGGCATCAAGGGATCACCAATTTAGTATTGGAGGGCAGCGTGGAGGGTAAAAATCGTAGGGGGAGACCCAGAGATGAATACACTAAGCAGATTCAGAAGGATGTAGGTTGCAGTAGGTACTGGGAGATGAAGGAGCTTGCACAGGATAGAGTAGCATGGAGAGCTGCATCAAACCAGTCTCAGGACTGAAGACCACAACAACAACAACATGTGAAATATGACAGTGACTATGTCCATTAAAGAAATGGTGGGCACTTCACCATAAAGCTGTCATATAAAGTTACAAGTAACGTAGAAATCCAATTTTTTACCAAATATTTACCGAAAAACCGTTTAAAAGGAATACAGGGCGGGCGCCTTGATTCTGTCAGTGCAGCATTTTGCCAAGCCTGACCCACTCAGTGTGACGTCACACCAGGCGTGCCACAGCCTTCTCTTTAGGTATTGTAGAAATATATACCATCAGCCATTATTTTTGGGAATTTTATTTCAACGCCTCAGTTGCGTCTTCTTCAGGCCCCAATACTTCGAACGCTCGGAGTATTCCTGCCGTATGCCTACATAATACAGGAAACACTAGAGTCAATGGAATCTGTAGAACTCTTTCAGACAGTTTTTTTTATCATTTTAGGGAGCAAAACTGCTATCATAAGCGCCAATTCTGTGGTTTAGGGAAAGCTAAAAAACTTAATGTTAAATCAGCAGCAATAGGAGCAAAACTCAAGAAGGAGGGAAACTAAAATCGGAAGGAAATCTTGGAAAACTACTATTGAATGGGGGGTTGTATTCTCCAAAAAAGAGCTTCAAATGACCGATGTCATCTCACTGACACCGATGAACTCAAGGACGCGATCGGCTGAGCACGCATCGTCTCCCCATCGCACGTATAACAGCAACCACGTATACACATGTACGAATGTACGCATATGAGTGGAATACTCCAGAAGTTGTAGGTGTTGGGGCCTCAAGATGCAAGTCAGATGCGTTGAAACTATTATCATTTAAGTTTCCAAAAATAATGGCTAATGGTATATACAGGGCGTGGTAGATAAGTAATGAGACTGGCCGCCGCGCGGCGCCCCAGTCGCTCGCAGGGCGGTCTCCACCTGTACGTCACGTGGTGGGGGATCTGACCTAACAATAGAACCGGTTCGCAGTCGCGTCGGAGCTCTGGTGCAGTGAGGGTCGAGCTTCGCGTATTACGTTGTTTGTGTGCCCGTGACACTTGTGAAAACGCTGAAGATGGATCGCTCGATAGAACAGCGGTATGCAATCAAATTTTGCTTTCGCTTGGGCAAAACTGCTTCGGAAACTTTTGCTATGATTACGGAGGCCTACAAAGAAGACTCCCTATCAAGAGCTCAAGTGTTCCGGTGGTTTAATGAATTTAAAAACGGGAGGGAATCCGTTGAAGACATGGAACGATCTGGACGCCCTTCAACGAGTCGTGTGGATGAAACGGTGGCCAAAGTGAAAGAACTCCTGTACTCCGACCGTCGTTTAAGTCTCAAAATGATCGCCGATGAGGTCTCCGTGAATAAATTTACGGTTCACCAAATTGTTACGCAAGATTTGATGATGAGGAAAGTTTGCGCAAAATTGGTTTCCCGAGTGCTCACCGCCGAACAAAAGCAACAACGAGTGGACGTTTGCCGTGAGATGTTGAATGATTTGGAAAATAATCCACACTTTTTAGACAACGTAGTAACAGGCGACGAATCGTGGACATTCCAGTACGACCAGGAGACGAAAGCCCAGAGCTCGGAGTGGCACACACCGGCATCCCCGCGGCCGAAGAAAGCAAGAATGTCAAAGTCCCGCATCAAGACAATGCTGATTGTGTTTTTCGACAAGCGGGGGTTAATTCACAAAGAGTTTGTCCCTCAGGGGAAGACTGTCAATGCCGAATTCTACAAAGAAGTCCTTCAGTGATTGCACAGAGCCGTCAAACGGAAGCGACAGGACCTTGCTCAACGCTGGCGTCTCCACCACGACAACGCTCCGGCGCACACAGCGTTCCTCGTGACCTCCTACTTGACCCGAACTGGAGTTCAAGTTTTGCCACAGCCACCATACAGCCCTGACTAGAGTTCTCCTGATTTCTTCCTATTTCCGAAGGTCAAAAGATGCCTGAAGGGTCATCGTTTCGACGATATTCCGAACATCCAACGTGCTGTCACGAAGGCACTAACTGGGATAACTCAAACGGACTACAGTGGGGCCTATGAAGCTTGGAAAACGCGCTGGCAACGTTGTGTCGACGCCCAAGGCGAGTACTTTGAAGAATATTAACGTTTTGTACAAATTGGATCAATAAATTTGTTTTTCTAGACTGAGTCTCATTACTTATCTACGACACCCTGTATTTCTACAATAGTTTGACTGGCCGCTCTTCTTCCCTCTCTGTTTTGTTTCATGGAATTATGATTTCTCTTTATGTGGTGGTGTGCTCACCGACTGCCACTTTCCATCTTCTCCATACCGACACTTCCTCTTCAAAAGTATCCGGGCACCTGCAGTTATTGTGTAGAACTTTATCTAACCCTCTACCAGTTTCGTTTATATGTTAAGCCACTGTCAATGTAAACCAATTGCTTGAATAAAAATAATAATAAAAGATTGATTAGATTTAGAAATTAAAAAAATTCGCTGCATTTGGCGAAATTCGAAACTAGGACTTTCTACGCGATAGGTTTATGCACTAACCACCATTGCACTACACCACTACGCTGCAAAAACTTGTATATTTACGTCTCTGATGCCCCAGTAGCAACAACGAATTGCAGTTTTCAAACCTTCACTTCACATAATGTTGTGTGAAGCATATCTAAGGTAAGACGATCTCTCAGATTATAATAACCGTACAGCATATGTGACGCTCAATCGCATCTTGTGCAGAAGTATCCAGCAGTGTTTAGTTAGTGCTGTGTATGAAACTCGTTTATTTCGTTGGAATCGTTGAGTGTATCTGTGTTGTGTGTGTGTGTGTGTGTGTGTGTGTGTGTGTGTGTGAGAGAGAGAGAGAGAGAGAGAGAGAGAGAGATGCAATCTCTATATATAAAAGGCAATGTGCTGACTGACTGGTTCATCATAGCCCAGCCCAAATCACTAAGGACAGAAACGTGAGATTTTGACGCGTGCATCTTATAGTGCTGGCGCCATTTAAGAAGGGATTTTTCGAAATTTCAACCCTTAGGGAGTGAAAAAGGAGGTGAGAGGTTCCTTTGAAAAATGCCCCTAAATTAGTATTTGGTTAATTGGTCAGCAATAAAGAACTTAAACCTATGGGGATGAAATAGTGACTGGAAGTTGTTTTTTAAACTATATTGTCATTAAAGAACTACTAAAATATTTTTAAAGCTACTTGTATGAACACTGGTATTCAACTTCTCGGTTTCAATTAAAAAAATACGTGTTTGATGATTTTGGAAACTGAATCCTAAGGCCGTGAAATAGCGGATGAGATTTCTTATTAAAACATTTTATTATGAAAGTATTTTAAAACTAAATCTACGAAAATTTAAATTTTGCTTCTTAGTTAGAAATTAAAAAATTCGTGTTGCACTGTACTTGGAAATTCGCCCCCTATGGGGATGAAATGGGAGATGAAAGTTTTTTATGGAAATATTTCACTGTGCAAGCATTTTTAAGTTAAATCTATGGAAATTTGTATTACGCTTCTTCGTTAGAAGTAAAACATACACATGTCACCATTTTTGGAAATTCAACCCCTATGGGGGTGAAATAGAGGATGAAACGTTTTATGAAAATATTTCAGTGGGAAGGCATTGAAAACTGGTGTTTGGCTCTTTCACTGTTTTTGGATCAGACTGATTCACTGACTCATAGGCGGCTGGCCCCAACGCCGCTTGGGAAAGAAACTTGAAATTTGGAGTAGAGTTGACCCTATACTGTAGGCATCGTGTAAGAAGGGATTGTTGGACATGCCACTCCTGAGGCGGTGAAATAAGGTTCAAATGGTTCAAATGGCTCTGAGCACTATGGGACTTGACATCTGAGGCCATCATTCCCCTAGAACTTAGAACTACGTAAAGCCCGCAGCTCGTGGTCGTGGGGTAGCGTTCTCGCTTCCCACGCCCGGGTTCTCGGGTTTGATTCCCGGAGGGGTCAGGGATTTTCTCTGCCTCGTGATGACTGGGTGTTGTGTGATGTTAGGTTTAAGTAGTTCTAAGTTTTAGGGGACTGATCACCATAGATGTTAAGTCCCATAGTGCTCAGAGCCATTTGAGCCATTTGAACTACTTAAACCTAACTAACCTAATGGCAACACACTTATCCATGCCCGAGGCAGGATTCGAACCTGCAACCGTAGCAGCAGCAGAGCGGTTCCGGACTGAAGTGCCTAGGACCGCTGGGCCACAACGGCCGGCGTGAAATAAGGGATGGAAGGTTTTTGAATGTATGTCGCTATTAAGGGAGTATTAAAGGTAGAACTACGAAAATTGGTATTTGGTTTCCCAGTCTGAAAATAAAATATACGTGTTTCAGCATTTTTGTAAATAGTGGATGAAACATTTTTGAAAATAATTACTAAAGAAGTACTAAAGGATTTTGAAAGTTACATATATGATAATTGGTATTTGACTTCTCTGTTAGAAATTTTAAAAAACTGTGTGTTTCAGTGTTTATGGAAATTCGATCCCTATGGAGTGCAATAGGGATGAAACTTTTTAAGAAAATATTTCGTTACATTAGAAAATTTTAAAGTTAAATTCATGAAAATTGGTATTTCACTTCTCGGTTAGGTATAAAGAAATATTTGTTGCGGGATGAAAGTTGCTATAGAAATATCTCCACGAGAACTCAAAAGGCACGATTAACAAAAGCTTCGGACTCCAGCTACCGGAACCGCTTCTGTGTCGGAAGCACATTTTGAAGGACCATGTTTATATGGCCTTAATTAGCATGAAAGGCTTAGAAGATGTTGCAATTTGTGAACAACATAAAAATAAATACAAAAAAATCGCTGCAGGCCAAACAGTCTTCGCGAGCGAAGCTGTGGGCGCTAAACTAGTAAGAAATGAAAGTACCAGACATAGGACTCAGGATCCAAACGTATCGAGGAAGGAAGTCGGGCAAGGTGGACTGAATAATTGTTGTGGCAGTTTAGCAATAGCGAATGGTTTGAGTGTGATGTTGAGTGCTCTAATTGGAGGAACTCAGCTGCAACGCGTGAAGTGGCAACTTCCAAGTAATTTTAATCAGACCATAGTTGAGAGTGATGATAATATCACATCTCTGCAGCGTCACATCCAGAGGCTGTTTGTGGTGTGTGGGGGTGGGGATTACCAGCAGGGCACGCGCTGCCACCCCCGCCGCCTCCGCCGCCCCCGACGCCCCCGACGCCACTCCTCCTCCTGCGGCCGCTCCGGCTCCCACTCCTGCCACTCGATGGCTGCCACCCTGTAGCGGCCGTCGCGCCGCTCCAGCACCCCAGACAGCACGCCCGTGTCGATCACGGCCATCAGCCGCGACGGATCCACCTCCTGTGGACAACCACCTCATGCCCGCACACTGCCAATCTGCCGCACCAAAGCTCTACACGTACATTAAGGGGAGCCGGAGGTGGTCAAATCCAAAAAATTACGATTCTTTTCTTTTTTTTTTGCTACCGAAAATTAATTGGAACATTCCTCTTTAATGTAAACTTTGAATTATTGTTCTAATCGCCCTAGAAGTGGAGTTATTACCATTTTCCCCCACGCCTGCAGAGGAAATGGGCGGCCGCTGAATGCATCTAACACCCTCTCGTGACTTCCTGGCGAATGCTTGGGATTTTCTCGGCCTGTTACGCATACAGCGCCTTATGTTACGCATACAGCGAGTGTGCAGGGGTTGGCTACATTGTTTTCTGTGACAAATGAAGCGCTAAGAGCGCGGAATATCGTCTCTTTGCTGTTTACCATTTCGAATTAGTTCAGTGTTGCGCCTGTTGTTTGTAGTATTATACTTCTTGTGTAAAGCGTTGTTCTGGTTACGATGCCACGTTTTAGTAACCGTGTATATAAGAAGAGGAAGAACGTAGAGAAAAGAAAATTAACACTAATACCAAGTTGCGATACTACAATTACTGAAACAGTGCGTTCTTCTGCTAAGCAACACATGGCCGGCCATAGCCCTGTGACATCTTCTAGCAAATACTACCTTGGGGATGGTGACTCCAAAGGTTTCAAGACTATAGAGGAACTGAAACCATATGGAAATGAATTTGTAGTTGAAAAGTTGGAATGCATTGGGAATGTGCAAAAGCGTATGGGTGCACGGCTTCGAAGGCTCAAACAAACTTTGGGTTCAAGTAAGCTCAGTGATGGAAAGACAACAGGAGGGCCAGGCAGGCTTACTGATCAGGTGATTGAACGTCTACAGAGATCCTATGGGTATGCTATAAGGCAAAATACTAGTAATGTTAGTGACATGCGAAAAGCAGTGTGGGCATTGTTCCTTCATACTGCCTCTTCCAATGAATACCCTCAACACAGCCTGTGCCCAAAAGATTCCTGGTGCAAATATAATGCAAAAAAGGACTATGATCACAAACATGGTTTGCCAGCAGCTGTGATAAATGCAATAAAACCAATTTTTCATGGCTTAGCACAGCCAGAATTGTTACACAAATGTCTACACGGAAAGACGCAGAATCCTAATGAGAGCGTAAACAATTTGATTTGGAAAGTTATTCCTAAAAGAGTGTTTGTAAGCATAAAAACACTGCACTTTGGCCTTTATGATGCAATAGCAACCTACAACCAAGGGAACAGTGTGAAGTGTGAAGTTCTGAAGGCATTAGGATTTACAGCTGGGGTGAACACTGTACGAGCACTAAGAAATATTGACATAGAAAGCATAAGAGGAGCAGAAAGAAGAGAAAGGCATATGACGTATGATGGAACAACAGGCCAGAAAAGAAGACAGAAGAGGAAGCTTTTGGAGGATGAAGAAGAAGACCCTGATAATCCATCCTATAGTGCAGGAATGTATTGAGAAACTTTGATAGCCATTTCCCGTAAATTAGAATTTTTCGAATATAAGGAACATTTTCTCAAAATCCACTCAAGCTAGAGAGATGAAATTTTTATACAGCACTCATAGTGGTCAAACTTACATTGTAACACAGCCATTTGGCAATATGTTCAGTAGTTTCATTTCAGTTTAATTATAAAGCAATTATTTGTAAAAAAATTTGGGTCATTAATAAAAAAAATAATTGGAAGGAAACTAGAAAAGATACTCCAAAATCCCTCTGTCATAACTGCATTACTAAACCACTCTATATGTAAAAAAAAATTCAAATTTTTCTATTTGGTATTTTATTCATAAATGTTCCTCAAACTTAGTGATTTTTACATGGGCAGCATAGGCACCTCCGGCTCCCCTTAAAAAGTAATGCCGGAAAATCTCGTTTAGTTCAACAAAACAGTTGGCACAGGGAGCGTCGACTGGCAGCTGTGACTGGAATGCTGGAAAGCTGGGAAATTTTAGTGACTGGGAGAAATCACAAGGGGAGTCCCACAGGGTTCAGTTTTGGGTCTACTCCTATTACTTATGTATGTGAATGACCTATCCATTAAGGAGGGTAGGACGTCAAACGGGCCAACATGGATCAGGAGAGTCACCACAGGACATTTTAACTTTCACTGTCTATACTGTTACAAACAAATTCATAAAACTTTGTCAGCATGACCAGAAAGGATTCAGGATTCACACTGTTAACAGTGGAAGTTCAAAAACGTAACAATTTTGTTTTTTTTTATGTTTGAAATTACATCATTTTTTCACTTACTATTGGCTGCATTTGTTACTATAGGTACACTTTTCTTCATAAATAGGAGATATTATTCGATGAATTTTGCACAGCATACAGACCATACTTACATGGGTATGAAACTCTAGAATTTCTTTAGTTTACGAAAAAATGAATGAGCTGTTATATTTTAAACTTGGTGTTTAGAAAAAAAACTCAAATTCTATAGTTTATTATCTGAATTTTTACCGCAGTTTTTAATATATTTGGAAAATTCTAGAGTTTCATACACCTGTGAGTATGGTTTGTGTGCTGTGCAAAATTCATCGAAGAATCTCCCTTACTTATGAAGAAAACTGTACCTATAGCAACACATGCTGGCAATAGTAAGTGAAAAAATGATTAAATTTGACATTTAAAAAAATTTATTTTGTTACGTTTTTGAGCTTCCACTGGTACGAGTGTAAATCCTGAATCCTTTCTGGCCGTGCTGACAAAATTTTATGAATTTATTTGTAAAAGTACAGACAGTAGGAATTAAAATGTCCTGTGGTGCCTCTCCTGTTTCCTTATCTTGGAAGTCGGCCCGTTTGACGTCCTACCCCCCTCAACAATCAACAAGCAGAATTGGTAGTGTTTCCAGTCGATACTACTGTTATAATAAATCGCATTAAAGAGAAAGGAACAGAAGGGATTGTTAACGATATTTTTCAAAGAATTATCAAGTGGTTCTCTGAAAATGGACTATCCCTAAATTTTGAGAAATTACGCTATTGTCAGTTCGGTACAAGAAATACAGTCTTTCCAACAGCTGATGTAGCACATAGACAGCAGTCGGTAAATGTAGCACAGTGCTCTAAAATTTAGGGTGGACGTATTGATGAAAACTTGAGAATGGAAGTAGCACATTACTGAGCTTCTCAAACAATTACATTCAGCTACTTTTCTTCGTGTAATTGCTAGTCTTGGAATCAAACGAGTCAACCTCCTGACATATTTTGGTCTTTCACTCAGATATACTTAAAACAATAATTTTCTGGGGAAATCACTACTTGGAAAAAAAGTATTGATTGCACAAAGGCGAGCAGCAAGAATAATATAGTGTGTTAACACTAATGCTGTATAGATATTCTGTAAACTGAGTCGTTCCACATCATTACGGGAAAAGAATTGTCCAAATATGCTATGGAACATACAACGGACTCACTAACGTCTTTGGCTACAGAAGTCTCATCCTAAGGGACAACTCTGTTAAGAAGGGCCGGCCGTTGTGGCCGAGCGGTTCTAGGCGCCTCAGTCCGGAACCGCGCGACTGCTGCGGTTGCAGGTTCGAATCCTGCCTCGGGCATGGATGTGTGTGATGTCCTTAGGTTAGTTAGGTTTAAGTAGTTCTAAGTTCTAGGGGACTGATGACCTCAGATGTTAAGTCCCATACTGCTCAGAGCCATTTGAACAATTTTTTTTTTTTAAGAAGGGCGTCAGCATAGTCGAGGAGGACACTTTGGCCCAGAAACTGTTGCCACAGTGTTCACTCTTTATGCCATCAGTAAAAAAGCTTGGTGGTCTAGGGGGCCGGCACGGTAGCTCAGCGTGTTCGGTCAGAGAGCCGGTTGGCCTCTGTAATAAAACAACTGAGTGAAAGGATCAACAAAACAAACTTGACTGGATGTCATGTGACGTCCGCAACGACCAAACACAACGATCAACAACGAACAAAATGCAAAAAAAAAAGGGGGTAGCGTCTTTGATTCATAATCAAAACGTCTTCGGTTCCGGGTTCGATCCCCGCCACTGCCTAAATTTTGATAAATAAACAGCATTGGCGGCCGAAGACTTCCGGCGTAAGAAGTCAGCCTCATTCTGCCAACGGCCTTGTTAAAGAGGGCGGAGGAGCGGATAGAGGTTCAGGGCACTCTCTTGTCCTAGGGGTGGGAAATTGCCCCTAAAGGCGGAAGAATCAGCAATGATCGACCACATGAGGATGCAGAAGGCAATGGAAACCACTGCATTACAGACACGTAACGTGTATCCACAGGACATGTGGCCTGTAATTGAAGAAGTGTCATGATGATCTCTCCATTGGCAAAAGATTCCGGAATTGTCCCCCATTCGGATCTCCGGGAGGGGACTGCCAAGGGGGAGGTTACCATGAGAAAAAGATTGAATAATCAACGAAAGGATAACGTTCTACGAGTCGGGGCGTGGAATGTCAGAAGCTTGAACGTGGTAGGGAAACTAGAAAATCTGAAAAGGGAAATGCAAAGGCTCAATCTAGATATAGTAGGGGTCAGTGAGGTGAAGTGGAAGGAAGACAAGGATTTCTGGTCAGATGAGTATCGGGTAATATCAACAGCAGCAGAAAATGGTATAACAGGTGTAGGATTCGTTATGAATCGGAAGGTAGGGCAGAGGGTGTGTTACTGTGAACAGTTCAGTGACCGGGTTGTTCTAATCAGAATCGACAGCAGACCAACACCGACAACGATAGTTCAGGTATACATGCCGACGTCGCAAGCTGAAGATGAACAGATAGAAAAAGTGTATGAGGATATTGAAAGGGTAATGCAGTATGTAAAGGGGGACGAAAATCTAATAGTCATGGGCGACTGGAATGCAGTTGTAGCAGAAGGAGTAGAAGAAAAGGTTACAGGAGAATATGGGCTTGGGACAAGGAATGAAAGAGGAGAAAGACTAATTGAGTTCTGTAACAAGTTTCAGCTAGTAATAGCGAATACCCTGTTCAAGAATCACAAGAGGAGGAGGTATACTTGGAAAAGGCCGGGAGATACGGGAAGATTTCAATTAGATTACATCATGGTCAGACAGAGATTCCGAAATCAGATACTGGATTGTAAGGCATACCCAGGAGCAGATATAGACTCAGATCACATTATAGTGGTGATGAAGAGTAGGCTGAAGTTCAAGACATTAGTCAGTAAGAATCAATACGCAAAGAAGTGGGATACGGAAGTACTAAGGAATGACGAGGTACGTTTGAAGTTCTCTAACGCTATAGATACAGCAATAAGGAATAGCGCAGTAGGCACTACAGTTGAAGAGGAATGGACGTCTCTAAAAAGGGCCATCACAGAAGTTGGGAAGGAAAACATAGGTACAAAGAAGGTAGCTGGGAAGAAACCATGGTAACAGAAGAAATACTTCAGTTGATTGATAAAAGGAGGAAGTACAAACATGTTCCGGGAAAATCAGGAATACAGAAATACAAGTCGCTGAGGAATGAAATAAATAGGAAGTGCAGGGAAGCTAAGACGAAATGGCTGCAGGAAAAATGTGAAGACATCGAAAAAGATATGATTGTCGGAAGGACAGACTCAGCATACAGGAAAGTCAAAACAACCTTTGGTGACATTAAAAGCAACGGTAGTAACATTAAGAGTGCAACGGGAATTACACTGTTAAATGCAGAGGAGAGAGCAGATAGGTGGAAAGAATACATTGAAAGCCTCTGTGAGGGTGAAGATTTGTCTGATGTGATAGAAGAAGAAATAGTAGTCGATTTAGAAGAGATAGGGGATCCAGTATTAGAATCGGAATTTAAAAGAGGTTTGGAGGACTTACGGTCAAATAAGTCAGAAGGGATAGATAACATTCCATCAGAATTTCTAAAATCATTGGGGGAAGTGGCAACAAAACGACTATTCACGTTGGTGTGTAGAATATATGAGTCTGGCGATATACCATCTGACTTTCGGAAAAGCATCATCCACACAATTCCGAAGACGGCAAGAGCTGACATGTGCGAGAATTATCGCACAATCAGGTTAACAGCTCATGCATCGAAGCTGCTTACAAGAATAATATACAGAAGAATGGAAAAGAAAATTGAGAATGCGCTAGGTGACGATCAGTTTGACTTTAGGAAAAGTAAAGGACGTGAGAGGCAATTCTGACGTTGCGGCTAATAATGGAAGCAAGGCTAAAGAAAAATCAAGACACTTTCATAGGATTTGTCGACCTGGAAAAAGCGTTCGACAATATAAAATGGTGCAAGCTGTTCGAGATTCTGAAAAACGTAGGGGTAAGCTATAGGGAGAGACGGGTCATATACAATATGCACAACAACCAAGAGGGAATAATAAGAGTGGACGATCAAGAACGAAGTGCTCGTATTAAGAAGGGTGTAAGACAAGGCTGTAGCCTTTCGCCCCTACTCTTCAATCTGTACATCGAGGAAGCAATGATGGAAATAAAAGATAGGTTCAGGAGTGGAATTAAAATACAAGGTGAAAGGATATCAATAATACGATTCGCTGATGACATTGCTACCCTGAGTGAAAGTGAAGAAGAATTAAATGATCTGCTGAACGGAATGAACAGTCTAATGAGTACACAGTATGGTTTGAGAGTAAATCTGAGAAAGACGAAGGTAATGAGAAGTAGTAGAAATGAGAACAGCGAGAAACTTAACATCAGGATTGATGGTCACGAAGTCAATGAAGTTAATGAATTCTGCTACCTAGGCAGTAAAATAACCAATGACGGACGGAGCAAGGAGGACATCAAAAGCAGACTCGCAGTGGCATAAAAGGCATTTCTGGCCAAGAGAAGTCTACTAATATCAAATACCGGCCTTAATTTGAGGAAGAAATTTCTGAGGATGTACGTCTGGAGTACAGCATTGTATGGTAGTGAAACATGGACTGTGGGAAAACCGGAACAGAAGAGAATGGAAGCATTTGAGATGTGGTGCTATAGACGAATGTTGAAAATTAGGTGGACTGATAAGGTAAGGAATGAGGAGGTTCTACGCAGAATCGGAGAGGAAAGGAATATGTGGAAAAGACTGATACGGAGAAGGGACAGGATGATAGGACATCTGCTAAGACATGAGGGAATGACTTCCATGGTACTAGAGGGAGCTGTAGAGTGCAAAAACTGTAGAGGAAGACAGAGATTGGAATACGTCAAGCAAATAATTGAGGACGTAGGTTGCAAGTACTACTCTGAGATGAAGAGGTTAGCACAGGAAAGGAATTCGTGGCGGGCCGCATCAAACCAGTCAGTAGACTGATGACCAAAATAAAAAAAAAAGCTACGGTCCCCTGTGATGCCTCCCACACTGCACAGGCTTCTCCCACGGAGTCCCCATGACTCCACCCTACTACCACTGTCCTTACAGACGAATCTGCTTTGCGAATTTGTCTGCAGAGTGGACTGGGCTACAGTAGCCAGGCTCCACCTTGGAGATTTCGCAACACATTGTATCCTGCCGCTCCCTGCCCTGCGCTGGAGTTGTCGTCCGATGATGTCCCATATGTCGGTTGGAGACTGATCTGGTGATCGAGCAGGCCAAGGGTACATGTCTTCGTAGAGCATGTTGGGTCACAACAGCGGTAAATGGACGAACGTTATCCTGTTGGAAAATAGCTCCTGGAATGCTGTTCGTGAATGGGAGCACAACAGGTCGAATCACTGGACTGACGCACACATTTGGAATCAGGGTGCGTGGGACAGCCGCTAGAGTGCCCCCTGCTGTCCTACGAAATCGCACCCCAAATCATAACTCCAGTGTTTCTGGCAGACAGACAGCTTGGTTGCAGGACCTCAACTGGCCACCTTCTAACCAACACACGGCATTCACTGACACCGAGTAAGAACCAGCTTTTATGAGAGAACATAACACACCTCCAACCTGCCCTCCAGTGAGCTCTCGCTTCACATCTCTGAAGTCACAAATGGTATTGGTTTGGGGTCAATGAAATGCACACTTCACGATGTCTGGCTCGAAGCTGTCTTTGAAGGTTTGTAACAGTTGGATGTACGACCGTGGCGTCAACTGCTCCTGAAATCTGCTGATGCAGATGCCATACATTGCTCCAGAGCCTGTATCGAACACGATGGTCTTCCCTCTCGCCAGTGCCAGATGGCCGAACGGAGCCCAGTCTTCCTGCGACCTTACATTCTCGTGACCACCACTGCCAGCAGCCGGCCGCTGTGACAGAGCGGTTCTAGGCGCTTCAGTCCGGAACCGTGCTGCTGCTACAATAACAGGTTCGCATCCTGCCTCGGGCGTGGATGTGTGTGCTGTCCTTAGGTTTGTTGTTGTTGTGGTCTTCAGTCCTGAGACTGGTTTGATGCAGCTCTCCATGCTACTCTATCCTGTGCAAGCTTCATCTCCCAGTACCTACTGCAACCTACATCCTTCTGAATCTGCTTAGTGTATTCATCTCTTGGTCTCCCTCTACGATTTTTACCCTCCACGCTGCCCTCCAATACTAAATTGGTGATCCCTTGATGCCTCAGAACATGTCCTACCAACCGATCCCCTCTTCTAGTCAAGTTGTGTCACAAACTGCTCTTCTCTCCAATCCTATTCACTACCTCCTCATTAGTTACGTGATTTACCCATCCAATCTTCAGCATTGTTCTGTAGCACCACATTTCGAAAGCTTCTATTGTCTTCTTGTCCAAACTATTTATTGTCCATGTTTCACTTCCATACACGGCAACACTCCATATAAATAATTTCAGAAATAACTTCCTGACACTTAAATCAATACTCGATGTTAACAAATTTCTCTTCTTCAGAAACGCTTTCCTTGCCATTGCCAGTCTACATTTTATGTCCTCTCTACTTCGACCATCATCAGTTATTTTGCTCCCCAAATAGCAAAACTCCTTTACTACTTTAAGTGTCTCATTTCCTAATCTAATTCCTTCAGCATCACCCGACTTAATTCGACTACATTCCATTATCCTCGTTTTGCTGTTGCTGATGTTCATCTTATATCCTCCTTTCAAGACACTATCCATTCCAAATATCCACGGGTGTATTGCCGGTCTATAGTGTCCAACGGTCACAATATTTCGGCGATCATACATGTCGCCATTATGATGATGGCGACATGTATGATCGCCGAAATAGTGTGCCCGTTGGACACTATAGACCGGCAGTATACCAGTGGATATTTTGATTATCAAATACGCCGGGAGAAACTCAAGAATCACACTATCCATTCCGTTCAACTGCTCCTCCAAGATCTTTGCTGTCTCTGACAGAATTACATTGTCATCGGCGAACCTCAAAGTTTTTTATTTCTTCTCCGTGGATTTTAATACCTTCTCCGAATTTTTCTTTTGCTTCCTTCACTACTTGCTCAATATACAGATTGAATAACATCGGGGAGAGACTACAACCCTGTCTCACTCCCTTCCAACCCACTGCTTCCCTTTCATGTCCCTCGCCTCTTATAACTGCCATCTGGTTTCTGTACAAATTGTAAGTAGCTTTTCGCTTTCTGTATTTTACCCCTACCATCTTCAGAATTAGAAAGAGAGTATTCCAGTCAACATTGTCAAAAGCTTTCTCTAAGTCTACAAATGCTAGAAACGTAGGTTTGCCTTTCGTTAATCTAGCTTCTAAGATAAGTCGTAGGGTCAGTATTGCCTCACGTGTTCTAGTATTTCTACGGAATCCAAACTGATCTTCCCCGAGGTCGGCTTCTACTAGTTTTTCCATTCGTCTGAAAGAATTCACGTTAGTATTTTGCAGCCGTGACTTATTAAACTTTAGGTTTAAGTAGTTCTAAGTCTAGGGGACTGATGACCTCAGATGTTAAGTTCCATAGTGCTTAGAGCCATTTGAACCCTGGTAACGGGGCACACACTTCGCTACAAACAGCTGACCTTTGTCTATCTCGGACCCACTACATACAGTCTATAGGGGAGCTGAGGCAGCTGTAATCTCTATACACAATTTCAAGCCTTATTTCCAAATTGGTGTGCCTCCATAAAAAAAAGACGACGACGTACCAGGAAAGAATTACTCGAATGGAACGGAAATCGGTAGATGTGATGTACGTGTACAGACAAGCAAAGGATTACAATTTCAGAGAAATCGTATGATTTGTTCAAGAGAAGGAAGTTCACAAATTGAGGAAGTCAATAACGCATTGATCCAGCTGTACCTCTTATGCAAACAGTTGTTTGGCTTGGAATTGGTTGGTGCAGTAGTTGGACGTCCTTCCGAGGGACATCATGCCAAATTCTGTTCAGTTGGTGCCTGGAAAGTCAAAATCCCGAACTGGTTTGGGTCCGTGCCCATAATACTCCAAGCGTCTTCAACTCTGGAGAGATTCAGTGGTCTTACTGGCGATGGCAGGATTGGGCACGCTCGAAGACAACCATTGCCATGTGCGGCCGAGCATTATCTTGTTGAAATGTAAGCCCAGGACGGCTTACGGTGAAGGACAACAAAATGAGACGTAGAATATCGTCGGCGTACTGCTGTGGTCTAAGGGTGCCGCGGGTGACAACCAAAGGGGACCTGCTGTGACGTGACGTCACCCCAGGCAGGACGGCGGGCGAGAGTCGGACTGGGGTTCCACCACTGTCTGGGCTGTCTTCACACATCTTTGCTGCTCATCGGAGCTCAGTTGGAAGTGGGACTCATCACTGAAGACAATGAGATTCCAAGCCGAACACATGTCTGGATAGAATTTGGCACGGTATCCCTGACGAGGACATCGAACAACTGTCAGCCAGTGCTAAGTTGAACAACTGCTTGCATAAGGGCCACAGGTAGGCCGAGTCTTACTGGCGTGCTCGCTTTGTGAAGGTCTTTCTCGTGAATAAATAATCCACTTTTACTCAAATTGTAATTATTTGTTTGTCTGTACACGTGCCTCACATCCACTGATTTCCGTTGCATTCAGATAATTTCTTCGTGCTGCGGTATTTTTTTTTTATTTTAGTGTATACGTGCAGGAAGTCCTGCAGATAGTTCATAGTAGTTTGTCATACTGACTACTCGCTGTAGATCAGTGTTTAGCTACGTGGTATCTGGGTGACGTTAATTAAGTTTGAGAGTTGTCTTAGTATCCTGTGGTTAATTAAAGTAGCTATATTTCTGTCTTTTCTGGTCTCCAGGCAAGGGCCGTATGTTTTATTTACCATTGTGACTGCAGCAATTTGTGTGCTGCGCCAAAGTTTATTTTAATTCTACACACATCAAAAAAAATTTTGCATCACCCCGGTTCCCAGAACTCCTGAAGATAGACATTGGCTGTGGATACTGTATCACAGACACAGTCCTTTTTGACTATTCAGTCATGTCACTAAACCTCCCCAATGATGTAAGCAACCATGCATGAACAGCGCCTATTAGATGGAGGGGGTCGGACAGCCGATCAGTTCCAGTCATTCCACCAGGAATGTGTTGTCTGTAGTTCAACCATGTCTAGACGGTCAATACCACGATTCGATAGCGTCCGCATTGGTACTTTGAGCCAGGAAGGGCTCTCAACAAGGGAAGTGTCCAGGCGTCTCGGAGTGAACCAAAGAAATGTTGTTCAGACATGCAGGAGAGACAGGAACTGTCGATGACATGCCTCGCCCAGGCCGCCCAAGGGCTGCTACTGTAGTGGATGACCGCTACCTACGGATTATGGCTCGGAGGAACCCTGACAGCAATGCCACCATGTTGAATAATGCTTTTCGTGCAGACACAGGACGACATGTTACGACTCAAACTGTGTGCAATAGGCTGCATGATGCGCAACTTCACTACCGACGTCCATGGCGATGTCCATCTTTACAAACACTACACCATGCAGCGCGGTACAGATGGGTCCAACAACTTGCCGAATGGACAGCTCAGTATTGGCATCACGTTATCTTTACCCACGAGTGTCACATATGCCTTCAACCAGACAATCGTCAGAGACGTGTCTGGAAGCAGCCCAGTCAGGTTGAACGCGAGTGCAGCAAGGTGGAGGTTCCCTGCTGTTTTGGGGTGGCATTATGTGCGCCCTAAATACGCCGCTGGTGGTCATGGAAGGTGCCGTAACGGCTGTATGATACGTGAATGCCGTTCTCCGACCATTAGTGCAACCGTATCGGCAGCATATTGGCGAGGAATTCGTCTTCATGGACAAAAATTCGTGCTCCCATCATGCACATCTTGTGAAACACTTCCTTAAAACGATATCGCTCGATTACAGTGGCCAGCATGTTCTCCAGACATGAACCCTAAAAAAGGGCTGTTTATGGACGACGTGACCCACCAACCACACTGAGGGATCTGCTCAGAATCGCCGTCGAGGAGTGGAACAATCTGGACCAACTGTGCCTTGATGACTTGTGGACAGTATGCCACGACGAATACAGGCATACATCAATATAAGAGGACGTGCTACTGGGTATTAGATGAACCGGTGTATACAGCAGTCTGGACCACCACCTCTGAAGTTCTCGCTGTATGGCGATACAATATGAGATGTGCGTCTTACATGAGCAATAAAAAGAGCGGAAATGATGTTTATGGTGATCTATATTCCAATTCTCTGTACCGGTTCCCGGAACTCTCGGAACCGAGGTGATACAAAACTTTCTCATGTGTGTATTTCATTGTGTTGAAGACATTTTTACTGTTATTCTATTGTTTGAGCCCTGTTTTGTCGAACTGTACAGGGCTGCAAATTAAGTTCTCTTTCTCGAATAGTCCACGGGTGTACGAGGTGCATTCAAGTTCTAAGGCCTCCGATTTTTTTTCTAATTAACTACTCACCCGAAATCGGCGAAACTGGCCTTACTTCTCGACGTAATCGCCCTGCAGACGTACACATTTTTCACAATACTGACGCCATGATTCCATGGCAGCGGCGAAGGCTTCTTTAGGAGTCTGTTTTGACCACTGGAAAATCGCTGATGCAATAGCAGCACGGCTGGTGAATGTGCGGCCACGGAGAGTGTCTTTCATTGTTGGAAAAAGCCAAAAGTCACTAGGAGCCAGGTCAGGAGAGTCCAAAAGTCACTAGGAGCCAGGTCAGGAGAGTAGGGAGCATGAGGAATCACTTCAAAGTTGTTATCACGAAGAAACTGTTGCGTAACGTTAGCTCGATGTGCGGGTGCATTGTCTTGGTGAAATAGCACACGCGCAGCCCTTCCCGGACGTTTTTGTTGCAGTGCAGGAAGGAATTTGTTGTAGGATACACCTGTTACCGTAGTGCCCTTTGGAACGCAATGGGTAAGGATTACGCCCTCGCTGTCCCAGAACATGGACACCATCATTTTTTCAGCACTGGCGGTTACCCGAAATTTTTTTGGTGGCGGTGAATCTGTGTGCTTCCATTGAGCTGACTGGCGCTTTGTTTCTGGATTGAAAAATGGCATCCACGTCTCATCCACTGTCACAACCGACGAAAAGAAAGTCCCATTCATGCTGTCGTTGCGCGTCAACATTGCTTGGCAACATGCCACACGGGCAGCCATGTGGTCGTCCGTCAGCATTCGTGGCACCCACCTGGATGACACTTTTCGCATTTTCAGGTCGTCATGCAGGATTGTGTGCACAGAACCCACAGAAATGCCAACTCTGGAGGCGATCTGTTCAACAGTCATTCGGCGATCCCCCAAAACAATTCCCTCCACTTTCTCGATCATGTCGTCCGATCGGCTTGTGCGAGCCCGAGGTTGTTTCGGTTTGTTGTCACACAATGTTCTGCCTTCATTAAACTGTCACACCCACGAACGCACTTTCGACACATCCATAACTCCGTCACCACATGTCTCCTTCAACTGTCGATGAATTTCAATTGGTTTCACACCACGCAAATTCAGAAAACGAATGATTGCACGCTGTTCATGTAACGAAAACGTCGCCATTTTAAGTATTTAAAACAGTTCTCATTCTCGCCGCTGGCGGTAAAATTCCATCTGCCGTACGGTGCTGCCATCTCTGGGACGTATTGACAATGAACGCGGCCTCATTTTAAAACAATGCTCATGTTTCTATCTCTTTCCAGTCCGGAGAAAAAAAAATCGGAGGCCTTAGAACTTGAATGCACCTCGTACTGCCAGTCCATAGCGTCCAACGGACACAATATTTCGGCGATCAAACATATCACCATCGTCAGGTGCGCTGACGAACTTAGCTCCTGAGGACGGGCAGCCGTCTTAAATCCCCTCCCTTCGCGAGGCGTTCTCTCCGCGGTCCGCTCCCGCGTTGTCAGCGTCTGTGGTGGCGTCGGTGTAATTGCCTCGTCCGCCCTAGTCGCCCGTTCGTTTCCTTTGCTGAGCGTCTTTTTTATTAGACTCAATGCTGGTTCCCATGCCCTGCTGAGGTTGTAGCCACAATCTCGGTTGATGAGTCCGTCCCTGGTATGAATATCGATAGCCTCTCTAACGACGCTGTCCCAGTATTTAGACGTCTGTGCCAAGACCCCGGTATGTTGGTAGTTCATTTCGTGATTTTCGGACAAACAGTGCTCTGCAACTGCCGACTTATTGGGGTACCCAAGTCAAATGTGCCTTTGATGTTCTTAGCAACGATCTTCGAAGGTGTGCACTGTCTGTCCAATATAAGTCCTCCCACATTGACACGGAATCTGGTGTATGCCAGCCTTCCGCAAACCAAGATCGTCTCGGTTGATGAGTCCGTCCCTGGTATGAATATCGATAGCCTCTCTAACGACGCTGTCCCAGTATTTAGACGTCTGTGCCAAGACCCCGGTATGTTGGTAGTTCATTTCGTGATTTTCGGACAAACAGTGCTCTGCAACTGCCGACTTATTGGGGTACCCAAGTCAAATGTGCCTCTGATGTTCTTAGCAACGATCTTCGAAGGTGTGCACTGTCTGTCCAATATAAGTCCTCCCACATTGACACGGAATCTGGTGTATGCCAGCCTTCCGCAAACCAAGATCGTCTCGGTTGATGAGTCCGTCCCTGGTATGAATATCGATAGCCTCTCTAACGACGCTGTCCCAGTATTTAGACGTCTGTGCCAAGACCCCGGTATGTTGGTAGTTCATTTCGTGATTTTCGGACAAACAGTGCTCTGCAACTGCCGACTTATTGGGGTACCCAAGTCAAATGTGCCTTTGATGTTCTTAGCAACGATCTTCGAAGGTGTGCACTGTCTGTCCAATATAAGTCCTCCCACATTGACACGGAATCTGGTGTATGCCAGCCTTCCGCAAACCAAGATCGTCTCGGTTGATGAGTCCGTCCCTGGTATGAATATCGATAGCCTCTCTAACGACGCTGTCCCAGTATTTAGACGTCTGTGCCAAGACCCCGGTATATTGGTAGTTCATTTCGTGATTTTCGGACAAACAGTGCTCTGCAACTGCCGACTTATTGGGGTACCCAAGTCAAATGTGCCTTTGATGTTCTTAGCAACGATCTTCGAAGGTGTGCACTGTCTGTCCAATATAAGTCCTCCCACATTGACACGGAATCTGGTGTATGCCAGCCTTCCGCAAACCAAGATCGTCTCGGTTGATGAGTCCGTCCCTGGTATGAATATCGATAGCCTCTCTAACGACGCTGTCCCAGTATTTAGACGTCTGTGCCAAGACCCCGGTATGTTGGTAGTTCATTTCGTGATTTTCGGACAAACAGTGCTCTGCAACTGCCGACTTATTGGGGTACCCAAGTCAAATGTGCCTCTGATGTTCTTAGCAACGATCTTCGAAGGTGTGCACTGTCTGTCTAATATAAGTCCTCCCACATTGACACGGAACCTGGTATATGCCAGCCTTCTGCAAACCGAGATCGTCTTTGACACTTCCCACTTCGAGGAGGAAGCTTTGGCGTCATCCAAATGGAAACCTACTTGTTTTCTACGTTATGGGGGTGACACGTTCGTGATCTGGCCCCATGCAAGGGACAAGCACCTAGACTTCCTTACACACCTGAACTCCATACATCCGAACATCAAATTCACTATGGAGACCGAAGCAGAGGAAGATTACCATTCCTAGACGTCATGGTGGCCCTGGGCCACCTGGTATACAGGAACAAAACGCACACCAACCTGTATTTGCAAAGCGGACAGCTGCCACCACCCTACGCAGAGGAATGGTGTGCTTAAAGCACTGGTACACAGCGTGCGCACCATCTCTGATACAGAGAGTCTGCCCCAAGAGCTGGAACACTTCAAAACTGTATTCTGGAAAAAGAGGTACTCGGAATGGCAGATCAGACGCACTCTCTGCCCCACCTCTACAGTACAGCGTATGGAGACGGAAGGAGTCACTGCCTACATACCGTATGCTGACGTACTATCTGGGAAAATAGGACGAATATTGAGGAAACACCCAGTAGGAACTATCTTTTGCCCACCAAATAAAACGCGAACATTATTGGGAAGTGTCGAAGACGATCTCGGTTTGCAGAAGGCTGGCATATACCAGATTCCGTGTCAGTGTGAGAAGACTTTATATTGGACAGACAGTGCGCACCATCAAAGATCGTTGCTGATAACATCAGAGGCACACTCGACTTGGGTACCCCAACAAGTCGGCACTCGCAAAGCACTGTTTGTCCGAAAATCACGAAATGGACTACTACCATACCAGGGTCTTGGCCCAGACGTCTAAATACTGGGACAGCGTCGTTAGAGAGGCTATCGAAATTCGTACCAGGGACGGACTCATCAACCGAGATTGTGGCTACAACCTCAGCAGGGCATGGGAACCAGCATTGAGTCTAATAAAAAAGACGCTCAGCAAAGGAAACGAACGGGCGACTAGGGCGGCCGAGGCAGTTACACCGACGCTTCTACAGACGCCGACGCCAGCGTCTCACAACCACTGACACGTGGGCGCGGACCGCGGAGAGAACGCCGCTAGAGGCGAGGGGATTTAATACGGCCGCCCACCCTCAGTAGTTCAGTGATTTTCGCTCACGCCGCGGTGAGGTACGCATAGCTGTTTCTCGCTGTTGCTACTGGAGATGCCTGGACGCGGAAGGGGACGCAAAGCTGCTGCCTCGGCGGAGTTGCTGCTCGCGATAGCAGGGACTTCCGGCAAGAAGAAGAGGAAGACTGCAGCGCAGTGCTGTCGCTGCCAAAAGCTTGGCCACGTCGCCAAGCACTGCAGCGGCGCAGTTGCGTGCTTGAAGTGTGCGCAAGCACACGACACACGCGACTGCAAAAAGCAGAAGGACACCCCCCGTACCTGCGCCAACTGCGGCGGCGCACACGCGGCCAACGCCCGTTCCTGCGCCTACAGAAAAAACTGGCGCGGGCCGGAGAAGAAGACGCAGAAGCAAGTGACCACCACACACGAAGAGGTGGTCACTTGTACGGAAGACGTCGTCACCAGGCGCCTTAATGACGCCGTACAAGAAGCCATGTCCGCCTTCAAATCCGCCATGGCGGAAGAGAGGACGGCCATGCTGGCGGAACTGGGAGAGGCTCGGCGTCAGATTGCTGAGCTGACGCAGGAGATTCGCTCAGCCAAAGAAGTTCCCGCCACAACAGAAGACACGGCCACTCAGACGACCCCTCCACGTGAGAAGGAGTTCGCGACGGTGGCCACGCAGACAGACGAGCCTGCCGAAGGGGAGGCGACACAGCACAAGGAGGACACCGAAGCAGCAGCGCAGGAAGAGGAGTGGGAAGAAGTCCCATTCCTCCCGCTTCCAAACATGTACAGCGCAAGCGCTGTAACGAAGAAGATCGCTGATTCGCTTCGCGATGGTACCTACCCCCACCACGACAACCCTTATCCTTTCGTTCCACCTAGCCATCCTAAACCTCCAACCCCACATCAACCAATTGAGTATCCAGAAGGCCTTGTTGGTCTTTCTAGGGAGGATTACAATCTGATTAATTCCTTCCCTATCTTCACAGAGTGGCAAATGCGCTACATCATCTTCGCTCTGGTCAACGGAGAGTATGAAAAAGCAGGATACACTATGCCCAGTATCCCAACCGAGGGAGAGCCCTCAGTAACAAGCAAGAAGTAGAAGAAAAATCGTCATATCGACAAACACAAGAAATAGGACATCTGCACTCCTTGCCAGTACAGATCCAACCAACAGTACAGACAGAAGACTCTACAAGATTCCCAGAGGAGTAAAGGCCAAAAGGCCACAAACTTCCACTCGAACCTCCTCACAGTGAGGAAGTCACAAAAGGAGCAGCAGCAGCAGTAGTTCAGTTCGTCAGCGCACCTGACGATGGCGACATGTCTGATCGCCGAAATATTGTGCCCGTTGGACACTATGGACTGGCAGTACACCCGTGGACTGTTCGAGCAAGAAATACGCCGGGAGAAACTGAAGATTCACATAAGTTCTCTTTAGTTGTTATCGTAGCGTTGCCAAGAATAATTTGTGTTTAATAAATTAGTTCGTAAATTGAGCCCGTTTTTGCATAACACCCACACCAAGCCAGTCTACATTCAAATCCTGTGCTGCAGTCCCTGCAAACTGTTGGACCTGAGCCGTCCGGTATGGCTGAGTGGTTCTAGGCGCTTCAGTCTGGAACCGCGCGACCGCTACTGTCGCCGGTTCGAATCCTGCCTCGGGCATGGGTGTGTGTGATGTCCTTAGGTTAGTTAGGTTTAAGTAGTCTAAGTTCTAGGGGACCGATGACCTCAGACGTTAAGTCCCATATTGCTCAGAGCCATTTGAACCATTTTTTTGTTGGACCTGAATTTTCTATGCGTTGCATAATTCCAACTGTGACACAGTTTTGCATGTCAGAACATATAAAGCGGATTTACAATAACTGCGTCACTTTCAAATATTATTGGCAGTATGTCGACATGTCACCAGAAGATGGTGAGTATGAGAGTCATCAAAACGCCACGGTATTTTAACGCAGTCCTGTGAAGTCGGCACTTCCGAAAAACATGCAATTTTTTTTTTTCTCAGTACTTGATAGATGTGCTATAGTTCTAGAGTTCACCGTACAAAATTTGATTAGTTGTGCAGAATTTTGCGAAAAAAAGTTATGGTCCCAACACTGACTAGCTCCTCAAGATTACTACAGAAAATCCCAATGATATTTTTATGCAGATAATGGTTTATTCTAGTAAGTTCTTCATTTTTTACGAGAGTTACGATTCATAAACATCATTTGCACTAGTGTGACGACTGCACAGGAACATCGACTGAACGAAATAACCGTACTGTTCAAACAGGTATGAGCAGTACTCTTACGTATAATCAGTACACCCTTTTCAGTTCAGGTGTTCTTTGTTGTCTGATACTAACTTCCTTACGAATAAGCTTTAATATCATGTCATCCAAATCTTCGCTTTTTCTTTTAAATGAATTTCATGATATACTTCTGTTTAACAAATATTCTGGAAATGGCGTGCGATCGTCTTCCAAACGTGAAAATAATTTTCCTCCGCCTCCAGTAAATAAATTAAAAAGAGTACCGCGAATTCTTACCACAACACCTCCATAGTACTTCAGCTTCTAGAAGCGTCACATCGTAAATTTAACGTACGTTTCATGATCATTAAAAACGCTGCAAAATCTACTTAGCCACAATTTTCTTTAAATGCCTAACATAAATCAAACAACGAAACACTATATAATCTTGCGCAGATGGCTAACTGGGGGTCGAATCGTCTTGCTACCTCAGGATAAATTTTTCCGACTGCGAGTAAGGACTTAACTCACAAAACTCTTGTGGTAGTGTGCAGAATTATGATCAGAGCTGCTGTACAAAATTTCTTTTTTAATGTAGTGAAAGGAGTCCCTCATTACTGCAATGACCTCATTATTCACTGTTAGGTGAAAAAGAAAGAAATATAATTAGGGTTTTATGTAGACTCTTGGAGTGCTATCCAGAACTCTGATCAGAACTGTTGTTCTACACCTCTGGCCATTAAAATTGCTACACCAAGAAGAAATGCAGATGATAAACGGGTATTCATTGGGCAGATATAGTATACTAGAACTGACATGTGATTACATTTTCACGCAATTTGGGTGCATAGATCCTGAGAAATCAGTACTCAGAACAACCACCTCTGTCCGTAATAACGGCCTTGATACGCCTAAGCATTGAGTCAAACAGAGCTTGGATGGCGTGTACAGGTACAGCTGCCCATGCAGCTTCAACACGATACCACAGTTCATCAAGAGTAGTGACTGGCGTATTGTGACGAGCCAGTTGCTCGGCCACCATTGACCAGACGTTTTCAATTGGTGAGAGATCTGGAGAATGTGCTGGCCAAGGCAGCAGTCGAACATTTTCTGTATCCAGAAAGGCCCGTACAGGACCTGCAACATGCGGTCGTTCATTATCCTGCTGAAATGTAGGGTTTCGCAGGGATCGAATGAAGGGTAGAGCCACGGGTCGTAACACATCTGAAATGTAACGTCCACTGTTCAGAGTGCCGTCAATGCGAACAAGAGGTGACCGAGACGTGTAACCAATGGCACGCCATACCATTACGCCGGGTGATACGCCAGTACGGCGATGTGGAATACACGCTTTCAATGTGCGTTCACCGCGATGTCGCCAAACACGGTAGCGACCATCATGATGCTGTAAACAGAACCTGGATTCATCCGAAAAAATGATGTTTTGCCATTCGTGCACCCACGTTCGTCGTTGAGCAAACCATTGCAGGCGCTCCTGTCTGTGATTTAGCGTCAGGGGTAACCGCAGCCACGGTCTCCGAGCTGGTAGTCCATGCTGCTGCAAACGTCGTCGAACTGTTCGTGCAGATGGTTGTTCTCTTGCAAACGTCCCCATCTGTTGACTCAGGGATCGAGACGTGGCTGCACGATCCGTTACAGCCATGCGCATAAGATGCCTGTCATCTCGACTGCTAGTGATACGAGGCCGTTGGGATCCAGCACGGTGTTCCGTATTACCCTCCTGAACCCACCGATTCCATATTCTGCTAACAGTCCTTGGATCTCAACCAACGCGGGCAGCAATGTCGCAATACGATAAACAGCAATCGCGATAGGCTACAATCCGACCTTTATCAAAGTCGGAAACGTGATGGTACGCATTTCTCCTCCTTACACGAGGCTTCACAACAACGTTTCACCAGACAACGCATGTCAATTGCTGTTTGTGTATGAGAAATCGGTTGGAAACTTTCCTCATGTCGCCGGCCGTTGTGGCTGAGCGGTTCTAGGCGCTACAGTCTGGAACCGCGCGACCGCTACGGTCGCAGGTTCGAATCCTGTCTCGGGCATGGATGTGTGTGATGTCCTTAGGTTAGTTAGGTTTTAGTATTTCTAAGTTCTAGGGGACTGATGACCTCAGATGTTAAGTCCCATTGTGCTCAGAGCCATCTGAACCATTTTTTCCCTCATGCCAGCACGTTGTAGGTGTCGCCACCGGCGCCAACCTTGTGCGAATGCTCTGAAAAACTAATCATTTGCATATCACAGCATCTTCTTCCTGTCGGTTAAATTTCGCGTCTGTAGCACGTCACCTTCGTGGTGTAACAATTTTAATGGCCAGTAGTGTACATTGCTTTTTTATGTAGTGAAAGCGGGTGCCTCATTACTGCAGTCATGTCATAAACGCTGCACCAAAAATAATCTAACCAGGATTTTTTGCAATAATCTTGGGGAGCTATTCAGAACTGTGATCATAATTGCTTCCGCAAGTTGGCAAATCATTCTTTTTACAAGAGCATAATTTTTCCGAGTACTTTGTTTTCTCCGCGAAATTCTCGAAAACTACTCAAATTTTATACAGAGGTCTCTCGAACTATAGCATATCTATAACTCAGAAAAAACGTATATTTCTCCGGAAGTCTGTTGAAACTTCACGAGACTTTTTAACGCTGCCACCTGGCTGGAAACACGAGAGCTTGTCATCATCCCTATTAATGTTTGTTCTTTTCTGACACGTCGCTAATGTACAGCATGATTATCAAAGATACCAGCACACGTCCCTTGGACGTGTTTGAACTTATTTCTACATCTGCCGATAATTCGACAAGAGATAGCTTACTACGTTACCGAGGGATGATCAATCTAAACACAAAGTTTGTGTCATTTAGTTTTGTTAATTACTGTTGGAGTGGCACCAAGACAAATGCTTTCTGGAATTCAATAAATACTGCAGCCATCTGATTGTCTTTATCCATGACTTTAAGGATGTCGCGTGGAAAAGTGGTAGCTGGAACCCACATGAGCGATGTTCCCCGAGTGCATGCTGGTTGGCGTGGAGGAGGTCATACGGTTCGAGACAACTCACTACGCTTGAACTCTGAATATCTGCGTCCGTAACGGACTAACCCGTTTAGTGTTGGATAGTCCACGGTCCGAGTTGCAGGTTGCCTATCTAACGGCACCCAGGGCAACAAAAATTTGATAGTCAGTATTTCACATAATTATTGACAGAATTTAAAAATTTCATAATTCCGTCATAATGTACTTATTACGAGATATATTCTTACATTAAAATTTTAAAACTGCAAAACAAGTATTAAAGCTAATAACTGCGTTTATATTTGGAGGCAGTATAACTCACTGCGTGCACATACCCAGCCTCTATTCCTCCAGTTTTTGAGAATGACGCCACTTAAAGACTCCCAACAAACTTACACATAATTTCAAATCTTCGCCAAAGTTTTCCTCGCTGGCATCCTGAACAAAATGGTGAAATGGAATAGCATTATCGTTTACTACATTTTTGCTGTTCTTGCATTAAATTGCCGCATCAGGCACGACATTGTAATTTATTACTTCATTACAAATAACCCTGTTCACCCTCCCTCTGCAACTGAGTGGTCAACACAGCTGACTGCCATGTGGAGGACCTCGGTTCGATTCCCGGTATTGGCATGCATTTTCTTCCTCGCTGAGAGAACTGGTATTGGGAGCACTCGGCCTCGTGAGGAGCTACTCGATCGATCAGTAGCGGTTCCAAGGACAAGACACCCGACAACGACGGGGAGAGCGGTATGTTGAGCGCACGTCCCTCCATACTGCATCTGATGACGTAATTTGCAGAGGATGACATGGCGATCGGACGCGTCCTATTGGCTTGTCCATGGCCAGAACGCGGAACTTTACCTCCCTTTGCCTACTAACCTACTGGCTCTATTTGCAACACATTTGCAGACACTATCCACACACACCACCGAATATACTGGCAAAATAATATCATTGTACGATACATACCACAGGAGATATGACGTCATAAACAATGAGATGTGTGAAAAACTAGCTTTTGCTTAAAACTGTCAGCAAATTGCCCAGACTGTACTCACCCAGTGTTTGATAATGAGAGCACTTAGAAACCTCCAAGAAAAGTAAAACATAATTTGAAACCTCGTCTAAACTTTGTCTCGTCTTCATGCTTAACTTCAAATATTTAACTTTGTTTCAGGCATTTGTGAAGTAATAATGCATCTAAAGCTGTTTTATACTTGGGAGCTCAATTATTTAAGGAATTCGAGGTTTACTTGTGGCCCCAGATTGTACACACATCAAAAAAAGTTTTGCATCACCTCTGTTCCGAGAGTTCCGGAACCTGTACAGAAAACGGCCGGGCTGGCCGAGCGGTTCTAGGCACTACAGTCTGGAACCGCACGACCGCTACGGTCGCAGGTTCGAATCCTGCCTCGGGCATGGGTGTGTGTGATGTCCTTAGGTTAGTTAGGTTTAAGTAGTTCTAAGTTCTAAGGGACTGATGACATCAGAAGTTGTCCCATAGTGCTCAGAGCCATTTGAACCAACCTGCACAGAAAATTGGAATAGACACCAACATAAACATCATTTCCGCTCTTTTTATTGCTCATGAAAACCACACATTGCTTGTTGTACCATTATACAACAAACCTCCAGAGATGGTGGTCCAGATTGCTGTACACACCAGTACCTCTAATGCCCAGTAGCACATCCTCTTGCACTGATTCATACTATCCACAAGCTCATCAAGGCACTGTTGGTCCAGATTGTTCCACTCCTCAATGGCGATTCAGCGTAGATCCCTCACAGTGGACCGGCCGCGGTGGCCAAGCGGTTCTAGGCGCTTCAGTCCGGAACCGCGCGACTGCTACGGTCGCAGGTTCGAATACTGCCTCGGGCATGGATGTGTGTGATATCCTTAGGTTAGTTAGGTTTAAGTAGTTCTAAGTTCTAGTGAACTGATGACCGCAGATGTTTTAGTCCCATAGTGCTGAGAGCCATTTGAACCTCACAGTGGTTGATGGGTCACGTCGTCTATAAACAGCCCTTTTCAGTCTATCCCAGGATTGTTCGATAGGGTCCATGTCTGGAGAACATGCTGGCCACTCTAGTCGAGCGATGTCGTTATCCTGAAGGAAGTCATTCACAAGATGTGCACGATGGGAGCGCGAAATGTCGCCCATGAAGACGAATACCTCGCCAATATGCTGCCGATATGGTTGCACTATCAGTCAGAGGATGGCATTCACGTGTCAGACAGCCGTTACGGCGCCTTCCATGACTACCAGCGGCTTACGTCGGCCCCACATAACACCACCTCAAAACAGCAGAGAACCTTCACCTTGCTTCACTCACTGGACAGTGTATCTAAGGCGTTCAGCCTGACCGGGTTGCCTCCAAACACGTCTTCGACGATCTCTTCATGTCCGAACAACATCACTTTGGTTCACTCCGAGAGGCCTGGACACTTCCCTTGTTGACAGGCCTTCCTGGCACCAAGTAACAAAGCGGATGCGATCGAACCGCAGTATTGACCGTCTAGGCATGGTTGAACTACAGACAACACGAGCCGTGTACCTCCTTCCTGGTGGAATGACTGGAGCTGATCGGCTGTCGGACCCCCTCCGTCTAATAGGCGCTGCTCATGCATGGTTGTTTACATCTTTGGGCGGGTTTAGCGACATCTCTGAACAGTCAAAGGGACTATGTCTGTGATACAATATCCACAGTCAACATCTGTCTTCAGGAGTTCTGGGAACTGGGGTGATTCAAAACTTTTTTTGATGTGTGTATAACAGATAAATGCTATTGGAGGATAGAACTGTGAATCACTCACTGACGAGTGTGAGCTGCTCTTTCTTTCGGCTAATCCACACAGATTTTTCTCAAAGTATCTATAGTTCTTTGTGGACATAAGAGTTAGTAAGTCAACCGCTTATTCTCCATAGATTCTGATACCGATCCATAAGGCCGTGGAGCTAACAGCACTGGTCCCAATACTCATCTATGCATTACTCATCTATGCAGTGCTGCAAGAATTACACTGGCGCAGTGCTTCTGTGTCGTCTTTCTTTGTGAAAGAACGTTTGATGATGAATATCAGCAGTTAGCTTTCTTTTATTTTGTTTTTATTTTTATTTGCTGCCTTTAGTTTATTTACCTGTGTCAGACATGAATATCAGGACAGTAACTAGTGTATGGTGTAACCGACAGTCTTTATATATGGCCAGAATTTCTTTGGGAGCGTTCGTTCAGTAAGAACCTGCTACAGTAGTTATTGAAGACTTGATGCATTCCCCTTTTTCAAGCCAAACTTGTATTATTTAGCACATGAATAGAATTGCCATTACATCAATTGTCAAATCCAATGGCTGGTATCATGAATCTGTGTTGATCCTAGCAACCTGGCAGAGGGCTCATCGTGGGTAACACGAATACATACAGAACCAATTAAAAGAGATTAGCATGTATTAGTATCATATGTAGGATACTGTAATGAAATATGGGTAAGAAGTGCACTTACACGATAAATCAGTCAAATATAAAGACCGTAAATTCAACTGGATACCTAGGAATTGCCGCGCGGGATTAGCCGGGCGGTCTAAGGCGCTGCAGTCATGGACTGTGCGGCTGGTCCCGGCGGAGGTTCGAGTCCTCCCTCGGGCATGGGTGTGTGTGTGAATTTGTCCTTAGGATAATTTAGGTTAAGTAGTGTGTAAGCGTAGGGACTGATGATCTTAGCAATTAAATCCCCTTCGAACATTTTGAACCTAGGAATTGTAATTGCGAAGAACTTAAATTGGGAGGAAACATAGAAAAGCTGTGGGGAAGGCTAATCAAAGACTGTGTTTTATTGGCAGGACACTTAGAAAATGTAACAGGTCTCCTAAGGAGACTGCATACACTACGGTTGTCCATCCTTTTTCTAGTATACTGCTACGCGGTATGGGATCCTTGCCAGACAGGATCCACGGAGTACAACGAAAAAGTTCAAAGAAGAGCAGCACGTTTTGCATTATCGCGAAACAGGAGATTTGGGATGGAAAACTGTAAAACAAAGGCGTTTTTCGTTGCGAAGGAATCTTCTCACGAAATTGCAATCACCAACTTTCTCCTCCGAATGCGAAAATATTTGGTTGATGCCTTCCTAGATAGGGAGAAACGATAACCATGATGATGATGATGATGATGATGATGTGACAACGATGACGATGACGATGACGATGACGATGATGATGATGATGATGATGATGATGACGGTGACAGGTTGTATGACGCAGCAGCGTGGCAGCAGTCAGCCGCATACCAGGTAATTTCCAAGAATGATTGCCTGTCGAAGTTTGAGGGCTCCGGACGATACATATCGAATGTGCGATAGTAAATCGATTATGGAAGTCTCGCGGCGCGCGTTATGATAAATTATGTGTGATCGTCATTTTTATCAGTTTTGCGTTGTTTCTTCGGTTGGTGTACATTACATTTCCGCCATAATTGTTTGTGATTCCATTGGCAAATCGTCACGGTTTCTCTTGATAGCGAGCGTAATGTGTGCTGCTTCTCAAGTTTCTTTGCGGATTGCCTCACATGGAAAACTCTAATTCCGTGCATTTCCAGCATAGACAAATGTTTGACATTTTGCTGGAAATAAGGACTTCTGCCGGACGAGGAAAGGAGGGACTGTGTTGACAGTGGTGCTGTGAAGTCTGCGAAACTCCGTAAGAGGAGTGTTGACACAGAGATTCCGTTGCAATTTCATTGCGGACTTTACGGAAAGCGAACCAGCATCAGGAAAAATACGTGGCTCGAGTCCTCCAAATTATCAATTCAGACGAGCGTAAGTAATTCTTTTGTCGTGCTGCATTCGAGATTACACGTTGCAAGCCTCAGCATCAGAAACTTGTAAGTAGGCTGTTTATGTTTTCTTTATGTAAGTAGGCTGTTTATGTTTTCTTATTGGCAACGTTATGTAGCGCTCTATATGAAAATCACTGGCTGTGCTGTGTGCAGTCTGTGGCTAGTTTGCATTGTTGTCTGCCATTGTATTGTTGGGCAGCTGGATGTTAACAGCGCATAGCGTTGGGCAGTTGGAGGTGAGCCGCCAGCAGTGGTGGATGTGTGGAAGGAAATGGCGGAGTTTTGAAATTACATATATTATGACTTTTGATGATATTAAGGTAAATACATTGTTTGTTCTCTATTAAAATCTTTCATTTGCTAACTATCCCTATTAGTAGTTAGTGCCTTCCGTAGTTTGAATCTTTTATTTAGCTGGCAGTAGTGGCGCTCGCTGTATTGCAGTAGTTCGAGTAACCAAGATTTTTGTGAGGTAAGCGATTTGTGAAACGTATAGGTTAATGTTAGTCAGGGCCATTCTTTTGTAGGGATTTTTGAAAGTCAGATTGCGTTGCGCTAAAAAATTATTGTGTCAGTTTAAGCACAGTCATGTATAATTTGTTCTAAAAGGGGACGTTTCAAACTGAGTTATCGGCATATACCCTGTGTGACTACTTCGGGTTTTGCCGAGAAGCGCGCTGCGTGATAGTGCCAATTACAGTGTGCCAATTGGTGGACCGAATAAAACAGTAGAAGTGGACGAATCTCATATTGCTAGACGAGAGAATCAGACAGGACGACCTTCTAAAAGTGAAGTAGATCATATTTGGGTTTTTGGTGGGATAGAAATGGAGTCACGCAAGTGTGTTGTGAGGGTATTGTCCCGAGACAAGGTGCCTTTAGTGGGTCTCATAAAACATTTCATACTGCCTGGAACAAAAGTCGTCACAGACGGGTTTCAGTCGTACCAGACTCTCATAGCTGAAGGGTTCGAGCACGAATTCGTGAACCACTCTGTGGAGTTCGTCTCTTCAGATGACGCCAGTGTCCATACCCAGAATATAGAACGACTGTGGAAGTCTGTCAAGTCTACCATAAAAAGAGAAGGGCGTCCAGGACAGAGGGACGAACTGTATTTATTCCTGTACCTATACTCTCACAACTTGCGTCTGCAGGGGAAAGTCGACCCATGCGACACTCTCCCGATATTCCTGCGCGATACTGGCAGAGCTTACCCTGGGTACGGGAAAAAAGGAATTGCCCCTGCAGCTTATACATCACGCGGACTGTCACAAGACGATAACACCGACGACGAATAAGGTAAGCCGTCTCCTTTGAATTTACAAGTGCCTCTCTAACGCTTTTCTTTTGTCGTTGCTGTAGTGACAACTTGAGACATACTCGTAACGCGCGCCACGAGACTTCCATAAACGATTTACTATCGCACGTTCGGGTCTAGTGAAGCAGGGGATACAACCCGTCGGCTTTGACCAATGACGTCATACATTACCCATAGATAATAATGTCTTCACTTTATGCCATAGATAATAAAACAGTTCTGTGTTCCGGATAAGCGCTATCACTGTACATTAAAATAATTGAATGTGATTTTAAAAGCGATCGCTACATATTGCTCAAAATATTCTTCGTGTGCATTTATTTAAGTAATTGGTTGTTTGCAATTCATTCGGTACTTAATTTCATTCTTAGTGATATTCAGGTGATTTGGAATATTAGTTTCTTATTTTAGGACAATTTTTAGTATTTCATTTTCGTTTGTAGGTATTGATTTATCAGTTCCGATGAACATAGATGATCTGAGAGGGGCTATGGGCGTAAACATGTTGGCCACGATTTGTTTTTGACAAACGTGTGGTCTCGTTGCCGAGTATGTTCGACGTCGCGAGTGCGGCGAACGTATACGCCTCACAAGTGTATCTCGTCGCCGTACTCACGACTTATTAGTATGGCGCTATAGCAAAGATCGGTTGTGGCGGTCCATTAGACGAAGGATGTGGTTAGGAAAATCTAAATTCGCCTTGACAGACATTATGAAAATCACGTACTAATGGTGTTTGAGATATCCTGTGTGGCTGTGTGTCCGGTTTTTTTTTTTTTTTTTTTTTTTTTTTTTTTTTTTTTTTTTTTTTTTTTTTTTTTTTGCAGGGAATATGGGAGATATAGGGGGCCACTGGGGACTGGGGGAGGGGGCGGGTGTTATGGTCGAAAATGACGAGTCGCATTTTGGCAAAAGGGGGTACAACTGGGAGGGGGGGGGAACCTCTGGTGGGATTATGGGTTTGGGGGGCTGTAGTTTCAGGTCAGGAGTGTGACGATGTAGTGTTCAAAGTAGTACCCAATAGAAGGAAGGTAGTTTTGGTCAGCTTAATTGAAGATCACGTTGCAGAGGGTTCCATTGTAATTTCAGACGGGTTTTCTTCATATAGGGATTTAGGGGACAGGGGTTATCAGCATCTCAATCACAATATTGAGTTCAGATCATTATCCACAGGGGCTTGCACAAATAGCATAGAGGATTATTGGTCAGCTGTGAAATCTCTTGTAGGGAAGCGAAACGCCGGATTTCCACACTTCAAAGTCACTTAGACGAATGTTCATGGAGGTGTAGTATTCCCCAAACATATTGCCCGTTTAAATGTTTTGTTAAACGTGATGGGCGTATGTACCGTCCGAAATATGTTAGCTAATATCACATTAGGGAATGAATGTGTGTGTATGCGTGTGTGTGTGTGTGTGTGTGTGTGTGAGTGTTTTCGTAATGTTTTGCTTGTTGTGTATGTGGGTATGTGATTTTTGTTGACGTCTTTCTAGGCGAGCCGAGTTTCGGTTCTTTTAAGAAGTTCCCGTGTGGTAAGTTCAGTTTTCCATTTTTTTTCTTTTACTGCATTTGACTATTTTGACTTATTTCGTTTTTGTATTACGCCATTATGCATGTTTTCGTGTACTCCAGTACGTAACAGAAATTTTGCAGCTGGCGTTCTTCTTTCGTTTCCCAGCACTAGTATCAGAACAATTTTTTCGGGTCTGTACTAGCAATATTAAAGGTGAAACGCCCGACACAACTAAAATTTGTATCCCGTCCTTCAGTTGACCTTTACACCGACACTACCTATTCGAAAAGAACGACATATGTAACATTGATGAGATTTACCTATATATGTCAACTGGAAGAGCAGGATACATATCTTGTGTATAGCTATGCAGCTCAACTAAAGAATGGGATACTATTGTCACTGCTGTGATCAAAACCATAACTTTCAGTCGATACTATTAGCATCAAAGGCGAAAAAATCTGTACCCCATAGTGAAGTACGGGATACAAATTGTGTATGTGTCGTCTTATTGCCTCTTCGTGTACTTAAACTGAGGTACAGGTTGCAAATGTAACTTACGTCCATTTCCACGTTTTCGTTAGCAGTGTACATATATATAGGTCAACGGAAGTATGGGGTACAAATATTATGTACGTAGCTCGTTCTGCCATTGGCAATACTACTATCTACGTAAGAACAGACTGTTAGTGGTAGCAGAGGTGAAAGAAACAACACATTTAAAATTTGCATCCCGTGCTTCATTTAGGGTCTAGCTGAACAACAGGACACTAATGCTAGTGTAAACGACGTACGCAGACTTGTATCCCGTACTGAACTTAAGCAATACAGTTCGAATGAGGTTCGAGATACAACTCATATACAGGGTGTTACAAAAAGGTACGGCCAAACTTTCAGGACACATTCCTCACACACAAATAAAGAAAAGATGTTATGTGGACATGTGTCCGGAAACGCTTAATTTCCATGTTAGAGCTCATTTTATTACTTCTCTTCAAATCACATTAATCATGGAATGGAAACACACAGCAACAGAACGTACCAGAGTGACTTCAAACACTTTGTTACAGGAAATGTTCAAAATGTCCTCCGTTAGCGAGGATACATGCATCCACACTCCGTCGCATGGAATCCCTGATGCGCTGATGCAGCCCTAGAGAATGGCGTATTGTATCACAGCTGTCCACAATACGAGCACGAAGAGAGTCTACATTTGGTACCGGGGTTGCGTAGACAAGAGCTTTCAAATGCCCCCATAAATGAAAGTCAAGAGGGTTGAGGTCAGGAGAGCGTGGAGGCCATGGAATTGGTCCGCCTCTACCAATCCATCGGTCACCGAATCTGTTGTTGAGAAGCGTACGAACACTTCGACTGAAATGTGCAGGAGCTCCATCGTGCATGAACCACATGTTGTGCCGTACTTGTAAAGGCACATGTTCCAGCAGCACAGGTAGAGTATCCCGTATGAAATCATGATAACGTGCTCCATTGAGCGTAGGTGGAAGAACATGGGGCCCAATCAAGACATCACCACAATGCCTGTCCAAACGTTCACAGAAAATCTGTGTTGATGACGTGATTGCACAATTGCGTGCGGATTCTCGTCAGCCCACAAATGTGTTTGTGAAAATTTACAATTTGATCACGTTGGAATCAAGCCTCATCCGTAAAGAGAACATTTGCACTGAAATGAGGATTGACACATTGTTAGATGAACCATTTGCAGAAGTGTACCCGTGGAGGTCAATCAGCTGCTGATAGTGCCTGCACACGCTGTACATGGTACGGAAACAACTGGTTCTCCCGTAGCACTCTCCATACAGTGACGTGGTCAACGTTACCTTGTACAGCAGCAACTTCTCTGACGCTGACATTAGGGTTATCGTCAACTGCACGAAGAATTGCCTCGTCCATTGCAGGTGTCCTCGTCGTTCTAGGTCTTCCCCAGTCGCGAGTCATAGGCTGGAATATTCCGTGCTCCCTAAGACCCCGATCATTTGCTTCGAACGTCTTCCTGTCGGGACACCTTCGTTCTGGAAATCTGTCTCGATACAAACGTTCCGCACCACGGCTATTGCCCCGTGCTAATCCATACATCAAATGGGCATCTGCCAACTCCGCATTTGTAAACATTGCACTGACTGCAAAACCACGTTCGTGATGAACACTAACCTGTTGATGCTACGTACTGATGTGCTTGATGCTAGTACTGTAGAGCACTGAGTCGCATGTCAACACAAGCACCGAAGTCAACATTACCTTCCTTCAATTGGGCCAACTGGCGGTGAATCGAGGAAGTACAGTACATACTGACGAAACTAAAATGAGCTCTAATATGGAAATTAAGCGTCTATGGACACATGTCCACACAACATATTTTCTTTATTTGTGTGTGAGGAATGTTTCCTGAAAGATTGGCCGTACCTTTTTGTAACACCCTGTATATGCGACGTGATGTATTCTATGCTACCAATATTTTCCATCCATTTTTTCCCCTTCATTTTCCAGAGAAATAATACGATACATAAACGCGATGTCCTTAACGTGAAAATACTACTGGCCTTTATATATGTCAGCTATATTTTTCGTCTCTCGCACTCCTTTGTTTCTGAACATTCTTGTCAGCTCTTTCATCTGTGTAATAAATGCTCTCTGGGCAATTCTGACGTCATTGGTCAAAGCCGACGGGTTGTATCCCCTGCTTCACTAGATCCGCACGTTCGATGTGTATCGCTTGGAGCCCTCCAACTACGATAGGCAACCATTCTTGGAAATTACCGTAATGACGGTGACAGGCTGTATGATGCAGCAGACAGCCGCATACCATATGGTGACGGTTCCACAGGCGGGTGAGGATGCGCAGCGGCGTAGAGCCCCATCCCTCAGCAGCGTCCGCCCCCGCCGCCTCCACCGCCCCCTCGTCACGGAGGCAGTCCGCGACGAGCCGCAGCAGCCACCGGCACGACCCCTCCACTGGGCTCCTTCCCCTCCTTCCCCTCCTGGCGCGAATACCGGGAGGTCGCTCTCCTGCCGCTTCCGCGCCGCTAGCCATGGTAACTGCGGAAACGCCGACAATGGCCGAGCCACTTGGACGGTCCACACAGGCCCAGCTCGTGACGAGAGCGTCGTGCTGCGAACCGCACACTCGGGCTGTAGCCTTACTGGACACGTACAACTCGTCTGCCACCGTCCCAATCCAGTCCATCACCACCATCAGAATACTGACAGATTTGAACTGTGATCTGCGCCAGCACTCGGAAAGCCGATCTTTGTCTTATCTGGACAAGTGTCTAACGTGTCGACTTCCCTCATCAGCAACTCTACCATTCGCAATCCTTCACGCAGATAAAGGAAGTCCTCCCTGCAGTTATTCTGTCTAGTGACCATGGAGGTATCGGACTCCTCCCAATTAAGCAGGTGTTTTTGTTGGCAGTATAAACAATATTAAACGGGGACAGAGCGGATTAGCTGCGAACAAGTAACAGACAAACAATTTTTTGGATTGTGTACATTTATTTAGCAACCATTCATACAAGTAATACTTGTAAGAGCGTCTGGGGGGAGCGGAGAGGAGGGGTTCTATAACAATACAGCCTTCCCCAAGACTCTAGTGAAGAGACTGGTACCACCATTTTTGTATGCATCCATGTGGTTCTCTGGCGAGTCAGTGCTTCCTAGGGACTTGATTGTGTGCCTTTATATATATCATTCTGTCCAATTTGCTAAAACACTTGATATTCATTGTGAAAGCATGTAGAATTTTCTGGAAGGACGTATATTATCGTGATTGTCAGGGGATTGTTGTCATTGACAAAATTATATACAGATGCTGAGTTAGATGTTTAATCAAGAAATTGAAGTGTTAAATATTTGGCAGCAAATATTAAGAGGCTGTGGAAATGTTGGCATAAGTGGCTGGCGCCTCTAATGACCTTACTTGCAGTTGATTGGTGGGTTGACACAGAGAACCTCATTATCTTGAGAAATGGCTTAAAAGTTATTACCAAGCGATGTATTTTCATTTGTTAGCTATTTTTATGTCCGCCTCTGTAATTAATATCCTTTGTAATTACATTTCTAATTAACTCTCCAATTGTTTACATCACACAACTTCCCTGTTTTCAGAATTTGAGGCCTTATTTGTAAATTTAAGTATGTAGTCAGATAAAGCACGAGATTTGTACTGTCGTTGAATGTTAGTAACCAAATCCAAACTGTAATTAATTATGTAACTGAAATAATACAAGAGACATTATGGAATTAAAATTCAGGTCGATTTTCATATTTAAAACTAGTGATGATACTATAAAAATTACATCAATTATTTTGTATTTTATACCTTATTCGGCTGTAACATCAGTTTCTTTACGTTTTGTAAATTTTAATTGTAACAACAAAATCCTACAAAATTAACAATGGGTTATTTTGAAATTTATTGTTAAAATTCTATATAAAGCAATGCAGCGAGGTTGTAAGGCGGTCAGTTGTTGTGTTGTTTTGTCAGTCAGTCAAATAGATCTGTGAAGTATGTCAGTCAGTGTTTTTGTTAACATGACAAGTATGCAGTTCAGTTGTCAATAAATTTTGTGAAGTTGGAAACTGTTATATTCTTCCACCAGATGAACTCCAGGCAATAGAAAGTTAAGTTAAAGGTAACGATCCAAGCAGAACGTTATAACGGGACACCTGATACGTCTAGATACTACTCTGACAGGTGATACGTACGTAAGCATCATGTCTGATCACCTGCATCCATTCATGTCCATTGTGCATTCCCATGGACTTGGGTAATTCCAACAAGACAATGCGATATCCCACACGTCCAGAATAGCTACAGACTGGCTCCAGGAATACTCTTCTACGTTTAAACACTTCGGCTGGCCACCAGACTCCCCAGACTTGAACATTATTGAGCATATCTGGGATGCTTTGCAATAGGCTGTTTAGAAGAGATCTCCACCCCCTCATACTCTTACCGATTTATTGACAGCTCTGCAGGATTAATTCCGTCCAACAGTGTACAGTGGTTGGACAGAAATGTGGAAAACCCGCGGCGAATACTTAGCTTGAACACAAGCATCTGCAGACGCTGGCCAAGGCTGCGTCTTGTGCTGTTATGCGTGAAGCATTCAGTGAATTCGAAAGTAAAATTCTATGTACCGACTTGACAGACAATCCTAGGAAATTCTGGTCTTACTTTAAATGAGTAAGTGGATCGAAACAGCACATGCAGACACTCTGTGATGATAATGGCACTGGAACAGAGGATGACATGCGTAAAGCTTAAATACTAAACACCTTTTTCCAAAGCTGTTTCACAGAGGAAGACAGCACTGCAGTTCCTTCTCTAAATCCTAGCACGAACGAAAAAATGGTTGACATCGAAATAAGTGTCCAAGGAATAGAAAAGCAACTGATATCACTCAACAGAGGAAAGTCCACTGGACCTGATGGGATACCAATTCGATTCTACACAGAGTACGCGAAAGAACTTGCCCCACTTCTAACAGCCGTGTACCGCAAGTCTCTAGAGGAACGGAAGGTTCTAAATGATTGGAAAAGAGCACAGGTAGTTCCAGTCTTCAAGAAGGGTCGTCGAGCAGATGCACAAAACTATAGGCCTACATCTCTGACATCGATCTATTGTAGAATTTTTCGAACATGGTTTTTGCTGGCGTATCGTGTCATTTCTGGAAATCCAGAATTTACTCTGTAGGAATCAACATGGATTCCGGAAACAGCGATCGTGTGAGACCCAACTCGCTTTATTTGTTCATGAGACCCAGAAAATATTAGATGCAAGCTCCCAGGTTGATGCCATTTTCCTTGACTTCCGGAAGGCGTTCGATACAGTTCCGCACTGTCGCCTGATAAACAAAGTAAGAGCCTACGGAATATCAGACCAGCTGTGTGGCTGGATTGAAGAGTTTTTAGCAAACAGAACACAGCATGTTTTTATCAATGGAGAGACGTCTACAGACGTTAAAGTAACCTCTGGCGTGCCACAGGGGAGTGTTATGGGACCATTGCTTTTCACAATATATATAAATGACCTAATAGATAGTTTCGGAAGTTCCATGCGGCTTCTCGCGGATGATGCTGTAGTATACAGAGAAGTTGCAGCATTAGAAAATTGCAGCGAAATGCAGGAAGATCTGCAGCGGATAGGCACTTGGTGCAGGGAGTGGCAACTGACCCTTAACATAGACAAATGTAATGTATTGCGAATACATAGAAAGAAGGATCCTTTATTGTATGATTATATGATAGCGGAACAAACACTGGTAGCAGTTACTTCTGTAAAATATCTGGGAGTATGCGAACAGAACGATTTGAAGTGGAATGATCATATAAAATTAATTGTTGGCGGGTGCCAGGTGGAGATTCATTGGGAAAGTCCTTAGAAAATGTAGTCCATCAACAAAGGAGGTGGCTTACAAAATACTCGTTCGACCTATACTTGAGTATTGCTCATCAGTGTGGGATCCGTACCAGATCGGGTTTACGGAGGTGATAGAGAAGATCCAAAGAAGAGGGGCGCGTTTCAAAAATGGTTCAAATGGCTCTGAGCACTATGGGACTTAACTTCTAAGGTCATCAGTCCCCTAGAACTTAGAAGTACTTAAACCTAACTAACCTAAGGACATCACACACATCCGTGCCCGAGGCAGGATTCGAACCTGCGACCGTAGCGGCCGCGCGGTTCCAGACTATAGCGCCTTTAACCGCTTGGCCACCACGGCCGGCGGGCGCGTTTCGTCACAGGGTTATTTGGTAAGCGTGATAGCGTTACGGGGATGTTTAGCAAACTCAAGTGGCAGACTCTGCAAGAGAGGCGCTCTGCATCGCGGTGTAGCTTGCTGTCCAGGTTTCGAGAGGGTGCGTTTCTGGATGAGGTATCGAGTATATTGCTTCCCCCTACTTATACCTCCCGAGGAGATCACGAATGTAAAAGTAGAGAGATTTGAGTGCGCACCGAGGTTTTCCGGCAGTCGTTCTTCCCGCGAACCATACGCGACTGGAACTGGAAAGGGAGGTAATGACAGTGGCAAGTGGCTTCTGGCACTTGTAAAGGTACCCTCGTTCGAGGCGGCAATGACCTCCTAACGCAGGGCAAACAATTTTTTATATACTTTTTCACTTCTCGCCGACTGCCTTCACAGAATAATGGGCGACTATTCGACAATTGGTGGCGCGAAGACCATTATGACACACTTGCAGGCTATCATGACATTGTACTATTATCTTAGGATGTAATTCTTTCGGGATTACTACTCGTTTACCCAGTGGGGTTTTTCGATACAAAATTCCACCTTCGACAGAAAATTCGGGGAAAGTTTCATACCTCTGGTATTCAACATCTCTTTGCTGCACTTCCCTCAATTCTTCAGTAGAAATATCATTGGCAACAATTACCCTAACCTTCCGGCTTAACGCATTGGCATTTTGATGTAATTTGCCCGGTTTATGTTTTACCTCGTATTCAAATTTGCTCAATTTTAAAGCCCAACGATCGAACCTCCTGCTGGGATCTTTCAAGCTTAGCATCCACTGTAATGCAGCGTGATCCGTAATGACAGTAAACTTCCTACCGTACAAATAGCATCGAAAGTAGGCTATGCCAAACATGAGCACTGAAATTTCCTTCTCAGTCGTACTGTAATTCAATTCCGCTTTGTTAACCTGTCGAGACGCATAACCAATTGGTGGCTCTTCTCCATCGATTTCTTGTGACAAAATGGCTCCTACGGCATAATCTGAGGCATCTACCGACAGAATAAATGGTTTTCAAAATCTGGGTAGGCTAGTACAAGGGCTCTAGTCAAAAAATGTCGAATTTTTTGCATCGCTTCATCACATTCCTTGGTCCAGATGAAACTAACCCCTTTCTTTAATAGTTTAATCAGGGGCTTAGCAATGGTAGCACAATTGTTCACAAAAGTCTATAATAATTTGCAAAGCCTAAGTGCGACTGTAATTCTTTGATACTTGTTGGCGTTGGAAAGTCCTTTACCGCTGTGGTCAAACGGGGATCTGGTTTGACATCTTCCTCACTTATTATATGTCCTAAATATTGTACCTGCGACTGGCCAAACGCACAGTTCTCCAGGTCACACTCAGGTGGGATCCTTTCAACCTTTCCAATACATCCCTCAGTCTCTCTGCATGTTCCTTTATGGTCTTAGAAAAAAATGATAATGTCGTCTAAATATACTACACATGTCGTGGGTTTTAGTCCGCGCAACAACAACACTGCATATCTTCGAAAAGTGGTGGGTGCATCCCTCAAACCAAACGGCATTCTTACAAATTCGTATCGTCCTGTAGGTACAACGAAAGCAGTTTTATGGCGATCCCGAGGTGTAACAGGGATCTGGTGATATCCAGAGCGCAAATCAAGGGTGGTGAAAAATGTACAGTTGCCTAGTCGGTCCAAGGTTTCATCGATACGCAGTAGGGAATATGTGTCTGGAGTAGTTACTCTGTTCACCGCCCTCATATCGACACATAGGCGATAGGCTTTCTCACCATTTACTGACGTCTTCGGCACTACGACCACGGGAGACACCCACGAGCTTGAGGAAGGCTGAATAATTCCTGCTGCTAACTGCTGCTGAATCGTATCCTCAGCTACTGATTGCAAATGATACGGTAAACGATAAGGCTTTTGCACAATCGGCCGAGCTTCACCGGTTGGAATTTCATGCTGAACCAAATCTGTAACTGGTAGAAACTGCCTCTCTTCAAACAACCAAGAAAACTTCTCTAACACTGGTTGTAACATCTTTTTCTCCTCAATACATAAATGACTTCTCTGACAACTGATTCCGTAATGACGGTGCTATATAAAGCACTTCTCTAACTGGAAATTTCTTTTTCTTCCATCCCTTCTCGTCTTTACTTTGTTGAATCTCGGCTCGGCCTACTTCTTCCAAAATCTCCTGTCCACTACCGACAATAGTACCTTTCGGTATCATAACATCCTTCATGCCAAAATTATTTATACTCACAGGTATTGCGAAACCTTTCTGTTTTCTTTCTGGTCGACAAATACTTCTCTTAACATGAACTTGTTGACGATCTAACACATCATTCTGGGTGAGTGGAACCACCAGAATGTCTGTCTTCTGCTGCCTCCGATTCTTGACTTCTATCCAAAGAATTTTTCCACTTCCGCCTCTTATCCTTACAGGGTCAGTGGTTCTTATCGCCCACATTCGCGGTTTTACGGGAGACTGTGAATGGCGCCTTTCACAGCTTCGTCGCACCCGATGGGTTGGTGCACTGCCGAAACGATGAATTGCTTCACCTAACTGCACAGTTCGCGTTCGATAATTCACTATCCCCTGATAACGGTGAAGGAAGTCATTCCCTAATATGATGTCGAAATCGTGTTTCTTTAGCCTCACTACTTCCATCTCCTGACTGTAATTATTCTCATCTATTTGCAGGTTCACCACACACGTACCTGCAGGGACAATTGTTTCTTCTCCAAGACCTCTAATATGAAATCGGGGTGGCCGCAGCACCCTTCGATCAGTTTTGTCTACAAATAACACACTAAATTGTGCACCAGTATAAATTAGAATCTTAACTAATTTGTTCCCGAGTATGCCACTTACACTAATATGTTCCACCTCTTTACTCTCTCCGGTCCTCATCGGGTGTATTATTCTAGTTGGGGGTGAGGATGGCTGCCGAAGACTGCTGCCCATGCATTTACGAGGTGCATTCAACTTCTAAGGCCTCCGATTTTTTTTCTCCAGACTGGAAAGAGATAGAAACATGCGCATTGTTTTAAAATAAGGCCGCGTTCATTGTCAATACGTCCCAGAGATGGCAGCACCGTACGGCAGATGGAATTTTACCACCAGCAGCGAGAATGAGAACTGTTTTAAATACTTAAAATGGCGACGTTTTCCTTACTTGAACAGTGTGCAATCATTCGTTTTCTGAATTTGCGTGGTGTGAAACCAATTGAAATTCATCGACAGTTGAAGGAGACATGTGGTGATGGAGTTATGGATGTGTCGAAAGTGCGTTCGTGGGTGCGACAGTTTAATGAAGGCAGAACATCGTGTGACAACAAACCAAAACAACCTCGGGCTCGCACAAGCCGGTCTGACGACATGATCGAGAAAGTGGAGAGGATTGTTTTGGGGGATCGTCGAATGACTCTTGAACAGATCGACTCCAGAGTTGGCATTTCTGTGGGTTCTGTGCACACAATCCTGCATGACGACCTGAAAATGCGAAAATTGTCATCCAGGTGGGTGCCACGAATGCTGACGGACGACCACACGGCTACCCGTGTGGCATGTTGCCGAGCAATGTTGACGCGCAACGACAGCACGAATGGGACTTTCTTTTGTCGGTTGTGACAATGGATGAGACGTGGATGCCATTTTTCAATCCAGAAACAAAGCGCCAGTCAGCTCAATGGAAGCACACAAATTCACCGCCACCAAAAAAATTTTGGGTAACCGCCAGTGCTGAAAAAATGATGGTGTCCATGTTCTGGGACAGCGAGGGCGTAATCCTTACCCATTGCGTTCCAAAGGGCACTACGGTAACAGGTGCATCCTACGAAAATGTTTTGAAGAACAAATTCCTTCCTGCACTGCAACAAAAACGTCCGGGAAGGGCTGCGCGTGTGCTGTTTCACCGAGACAACGCACCCGCACATCGAGCTAACGTTACGCAACAGTTTCTTTGTGATAACTTTGAAGTGATTCCTCATGATCCCTACTCACCTGACTTGGCTCCTACTGACTTTTGGCTTTTTCCAACAATGAAAGACACTCTCCGTGGCCGCACATTCACCAGCCGTGCTGCTATTGCCTCAGCGATTTTCCAGTGGTCAAAACAGACTCCTAAAGAAGCCTTCGCCGCTGCCATGGAATCATGGAGTCAGCGTTGTGAAAAATGTGTACGTCTGCAGGGCGATTACGTCGAGAAGTAACGCCAGTTTCATCGATTTCGGGTGAGTAGTTAATTAGAAAACATCGGAGGCCTTAGAACTTGAATGCTCCTCGTACCTGATTTGACGTCGCTTTGTGGTGGTCACTACGCATCGGATAAGAAAATAGCGACTTTGTTGGACAAACATTATTGAGTCCGGCAAATAGTGTGCGACAGCTCATTGCCATGTGGTTCGCTCCCCCACAACGATGACAAATTACTTCCCTTGCTAATACTGGTAATGGCACCGGCAGACGCGGTGCGGCAGAGCAGAAGCACAATACATCTTCGCGTACTACTGCCAAACGAACAGCATCAAACAGAGGAGCGGGCGAGGCCGCTTCAGCTTCTCCACCAATTCGGGGGTAAATACCACGACTAAACACATCAATAGCATGAGCTTCTGCTTCCGAGCGCAAAATCCTATTCTCGTTGGCGTTTTTGCCGGGCTTGTAGGTACGACAAGATACGGCTCGTATGTGATCTGCAAAAGCATCAAAACCCTCGTTAGGCTTCTGCCCAAGAGTTGATGACTGATCTCGGTAATATCGGATACCTCTCGTGTCGGAATAACGAGTAGTTAATCCGCAGGCCAAAACTTCAAAATCATGCGTACCACGCAGTTCATCCATTGTCTCTATGAACATTCTTGCTTCCCCTGTCAACTTCAGTCTGGCTACAATAACCAATAGATCATCTGGCCAGCCACAAGTACAACCCACATCACGAATATTCTGTGTGAACATGACCACATTTTCATGGGACTTTCCAGAAAAAGAGGAAATGAAAGAAGCCGCAGAAAAATTTCTTACGCTTTCCATGTTACCTGAGGTTGTAGTAGTTGTATTTGTGACAGAATTAGTACTAGCTGTCACAGGTTGTACAGTTTTTACGGGTGTGGAGATAACCCCAGGTACAGAAGTTCGCACGCCGCGCGGGATTAGCCGAGCGGTCTTCGGCGCTGCAGTCATGGACTGTGCGGCTGGTCCCGGCAGAGGTTCGAGTCCTCCCTCGGGCATGGGTGTGTGTGTTTGTCCTTAGGATAATTTAGGTTAAGTAGTGTGTAAGCTTAGGGACTGATGACCTTAGCAGCTAAGTCCCATAAGATTTCACACACATTTGAACATTTTTAGAAGTTCACACGCTGGCTTCCAGCGTCTGTTTCAGATCGCAGTTTTGCTCGATTAACTCTTGATTTTGTATGAACAATTGGTTCATTCTAGCATTCATAGCCTCGAGCGGGTCTTGCGAGGCAGCTGCATCTCCAGCAGTATCCTGTTCCATTTCTAGAGTTCCTATCAGTATGTTTGCAAAATGAGGGGGCTCTAGTGACCATGAAATGAATGTTACGAGGTGCATTCAAGTTCTAAGGCCTCCGATTTTTTTTCTAATTAACTACTCACCCGAAATCGATGAAACTGGCGTTACTTCTCGACGTAATCGCCCTGCAGACTTACACATTTTTCGCAACGCTGACGCCATGATTCCATGGCAGCGGCGTAGGCTTCTTTAGGAGTCTGTTTTGACCACTGGAAAATCGCTGAGGCAATAGCAGCACGGCTGGTGAATGTGCGGCCACGGAGAGTGTCTTTCACTGTTGGAAAAAGCCAAAAGTCACTAGGAGCCAGTTCAGGTGAGTAGGGAACATGAGGAATCACTTCAAAGTTGTTATCACGAAGAAACTGTTGTGTAACGTTAGCTCGATGTGCGGGTGCGTTGTCTTGGTGAAACAGCACATGCGCAGCCCTTCCCGGACGTTTTTGTTGCAGTGCAGGAAGGAATTTGTTCTTCAAAACATTTTCGTAGGATGCACCTGTAACCGTAGTGCCCTTTGGAATGCAATGGGTAAGGATTACGCCCTCGCTGTCCCAGAACATGGACACCATCATTTTTTCAGCACTGGCGGTTACCCGAAATTTTTTTGGTGGCGGTGAATCTGTGTGCTTCCATTGAGCTGACTGGCGCTTTGTTTCTGGATTGAAAAATGGCATCCACGTCTCATCCATTGTCACAACCGACGAAAAGAAAGTCCCATTCATGCTGTCGTTGCGCGTCAACATTGCTCGGCAACATGCCACACGGGCAGCCGTGTGGTCGTCCGTCAGCATTCGTGGCACCCACCTGGATGACACTTTTCGCATTTTCAGGTCGTCATGCAGGATTGTGTGCACAGAACCCACAGAAATGCCAATTCTGGACGCGATATGTTCAACAGTCATTCAGCGATCCCCCAAAACAATTCTCTCCACTTTCTCGATCATGTCGTCAGACCGGCTTGTGCGAGCCCGAGGTTGTTTCGGTTTGTTGTCACACGATGTTCTGCCTTCTTTAAACTGTCGCACCGACGAATGCACTTTCGACACATCCATAACTCCATCACCACATGTCTCCTTCAACTGTCGATGAATTTCAATTGGTTTCACACCACGCAAATTCAGAAAACGAATGATTGCACGCTGTTCAAGTAAGGAAAACGTCGCCATTTTAAGTATTTAAATCAGTTCTCATTCTCGCCGCTGGCGGTAAAATTCCATCTGCCGTATGGTGCTGCCATCTCTGGGACGTATTGACAATGAACGCGGCCTCATTTTAAAACAATGCGCATGTTTCTATCTCTTTCCAGTCCAGAGAAAAAAAAATCGGAGGCCTTAGAACTTGAATGCACCTCGTACAAAAAAAAAAAAGAGGGACCACTAAATAACCGAATCCAACAGTGGGCAGCCTGCGATGTTAAGGTTTGAAGCGACGCTGTGACATGTTAAAGTTGAGTCGGCGCGAAGTGCTGGCGGCGGCGACAGTGTGGTGAAGTGGCTGACGGCAGGTTCATCGGCGGCTGCCATAGATGCAGGCTGGCTGCTACTGGACCCTCGGGCAGCGGTGGATGTGTTGGCAGCTGATGACGGTGGCTCGGCCGGCACTCGGCTACATGCCCCTCACGCGTCGCTGGTTTTTTTTGGACTCAAGTGGCTGCGGCACTGCAGCGCGCCCTGTGTGTTAGAGATGGGTAGTTCGCGAACGAATGGGTGCGAAGGAACGGTTCACCAAGATGAACGAAAGGACCGAGGAACGAATTCCAAGGAACGATCGGTTCGTAGTGCACTTCGGTCGCGGCGGTCTACTAATAGTTCTCGGGAACGAGGAACGATCGGTTCATAGTTCACTTCGGTCGCGGCGGTCACTTCGGCATTTCTCGTTCCAGCCTCGGTCGCGTGCTCGTCTCGGTCTCGGTCTCCCTCGGCCGCACTCGTCGTTCTTCGCGTGACCACCTGTCTCAGTTCCACTGACGACTGCTCCTAGTTATTCAGTATCCAGTTGTTCGTTTCGTTCACTGCGCTCGCCTATTTTACATGTGTTCCAAACTTCTCTTGCACTTGGGTCTGGTTATTCAGCGTCCACGACCGGTAATCAAAAAGTATTTTATAGTTACGTAAATTACATAAAAATTACGATGTATGTAATAGGTACGTCTTTTCAGGTAACAAAAGGGCATATCAGCTCACTTCATTATATCGATGAACAGCAGAAGACATACTTATAACAAGGCAAGTTTTTTTTGTTATTCATATTTTTTTACTTTCATCGACTTGATTTAGCAACTAACTTTCAATAATTTGCTTAATTTTTCGTGCGGCAGAGCAGAAGCACAATACATCTTCGCGTACTACTGCCAAACGAACAGCATCAAACAGAGGGGCGAGGGAGGCCGCTTCAGCTTCTCCACCAATTCGGGGGTCAATACCACGACTAATGTATCTTTCATATACAAAACATTACATTTAGGAAGGCTCTAATTATTTTTAAGTTTGATTGTTTCCAATTTGCATTACCTGTTAGTTTGGTTTCTTTGAAGAAAAAAAAAGAAGTGGGTTGTGGGTTATTTTGGCTCAGTAGGAAAAGCGGTGCCTCTCCATTTGAAAAGACATAGAGTGCCATAAAATCGTATTTACTTATTATCTCAAAAACATTTGTTCAGAAGGAGCTTTCAAAGCAAAAACTTCATTACTGCGAACTTAATTATTATTATTATTATTGCTGCATTAACTTTAATAATGCAACATAAAAACCTAATTTTTACTAGGCGTGTGGCAAGTATGATGAGAAAAGCACATATTATTTTATGCTTCCATAAAGTCTACTTCGCCTACGAACTCAGAGACAACGTGAAGTATATACAGGGTGTAAACGATTATTGTTTACAACGTAGCATAGCTATGTAGTGGAAGCCGAAAAGAAGAATTTTATACAAGACACTTGTGGTCTATTAAGTTGGGAAACAGCCACCAACAGGTTTACAAGACTACATGTGCTATAGCCCATGCACGTCGCGTGAGATTTCATGTTCTCCAGCTCTCTATACATCGTCATCGATTGTTTCGCCATTGTTGGTTGCGTTAGCTTCTTATTTCTTCACTGCCTAATTATTACATGTTTGTCTGTTTGTTGTATCTGCTCGTAACGGCAATACATCGTCCGTAATTGGCGAGCAGTCTGTACTCGGGGCCGGTTTTCCGTGCTCCACCCTATATTATTTCCCTGCGATCAGCCACACAACGCTACAGTTGGCTAAACGAGAGGCTCTGCAGAACCACAGAAATTACTTCTAAAAGTGTGTAAGAATTCTGTAATGAATAAAAACTCTATACTCCAATGCGGAGGTAAGTGCCCCCTCTTGGTGCCCTCCATCCTTCAGTCACCTACACTACTAGTTTTCAGTTTTTCATAAGAACCATATACCAAGCACAAATGAACGGTGAACGAGTAAAAATGAACGGTTCCCAAAAAAGAACGATCAGCAGTGAACTAGTTCCCAAGGATGAACGAGTTTGCCCATCTCTACTGTGTGTTTCTTCTGACACAGCCACGTCGCGTGCGGTGCAAACGTGGCGGGCGGCTGGCATATTCTATACACGCGAAATGCTCAGCGCTAAAATCGCAATGAAGTGGAAGTGTCCCGCCATTGCATACCGTTCATTGTCCATAGAAAAGTGCTAATGACATTATGGCATGGAGCTACTGGCAAGATACTCTCGCCGGAAGAGTTTAAATCAGCGACAAAGTCGCTATGGGAATCCTAATTCTGACACTAGTTTGTGTGGAAACAGCTTTATTAGGAGCGGCTAAGGCGGTGGGCGAATACGTTGAAAGAAATTGTTCTGAAACCTTTCCTTGAGATGAGGCCATTTATTGGCAGAAAAATCAACAGATGTGAATTCAAATGGGCAACATGAGTCAGGCCTGGGGAGGCGAGGGTGACCCAAGATGTAGTGCTGGGCGAAACGTACACTCCTGGAAATTGAAATAAGAACACCGTGAATTCATTGTCCCAGGAAGGGGAAACTTTATTGACACATTCCTGGGGTCAGATACATCACATGATCACACTGACAGAACCACAGGCACATAGACACAGGCAACAGAGCATGCACAATGTCGGCACTAGTACAGTGTATATCCACCTTTCGCAGCAATGCAGGCTGCTATTCTCCCATGGAGACGATCGTAGAGATGCTGGATGTAGTCCTGTGGAACGGCTTGCCATGCCATTTCCACCTGGCGCCTCAGTTGGACCAGCGTTCGTGCTGAACGTGCAGACCGCGTGAGACGACGCTTCATCCAGTCCCAAACATGCTCAATGGGGGACAGATCCGGAGATCTTGCTGGCCAGGGTAGTTGACTTACACCTTCTAGAGCACGTTGGGTGGCACGGGATACATGCGGACGTGCATTGTCCTGTTGGAACAGCAAGTTCCCTTGCCGGTCTAGGAATGGTAGAACGATGGGTTCGATGACGGTTTGGATGTACCGTGCACTATTCAGTGTCCCCTCGACGATCACCAGTGGTGTACGGCCAGTGTAGGAGATCGCTCCCCACACCATGATGCCGGGTGTTGGCCCTGTGTGCCTCGGTCGTATGCAGTCCTGATTGTGGCGCTCACCTGCACGGCGCCAAACACGCATACGACCATCATTGGCACCAAGGCAGAAGCGACTCTCATCGCTGAAGACGACACATCTCCATTCGTCCCTCCATTCACGCCTGTCGCGACACCACTGGAGGCGGGCTGCACGATGTTGGGGCGTGAGCGGAAGACGGCCTAACGGTGTGCGGGACCGTAGCCCAGCTTCGTGGAGACGGTTGCGAATGGTCCTCGCCGATACCCCAGGAGCAACAGTGTCCCTAATTTGCTGGGAAGTGGCGGTGCGGTCCCCTACGGCACTGCGTAGGATCCTACGGTCTTGGCGTGCATCCGTGCGTCGCTGCGGTCCGGTCCCAGGTCGACGGGCACGTGCACCTTCCGCCGACCACTGGCGACAACATCGATGTACTGTGGAGACCTCACGCCCCACGTGTTGAGCAATTCGGCGGTACGTCCACCCGGCCTACCGCATGCCCACTATACGCCCTCGCTCAAAGTCCGTCAACTGCACATACGGTTCACGTCCACGCTGTCGCGGCATGCTACCAGTGTTAAAGACTGCGATGGAGCTCCGTATGCCACGGCAAACTGGCTGACACTGACGGCGGCGGTGCACAAATGCTGCGCAGCTAGCGCCATTCGACGGCCAACACCGCGGTTCCTGGTGTGTCCGCTGTGCCGTGCGTGTGATCATTGCTTGTACTGCCCTCTCGCAGTGTCCGGAGCAAGTATGGTGGGTCTGACACACCGGTGTCAATGTGTTCTTTTTTCCATTTCCAGGAGTGTAGTTCGCAGCAAACTTAAACGAAGTTAAAGAAGAGTAGTGGCTGAAATACGGACAAGTCCGAATGGCATAGCAGCTACAGAAACAAAGTCCTCAGCGCCGCAGCACCGGGAAGAGGCGATGATGTTCACAGCCACCGGACGCGCAGGGCAGAGAGCGTTTTCTGCCGACGGGCGGCAGGGTACGTCCATGTGATTTCCTCCACCCTGATTGGCCAGGAGCCGAGAAAATTGCGGGGGTGGCATGGAAAGTTACAAAGCGTGGCTCGGTCAGCTTCGCCTAAGCGGCGTTACCTCGTCAGCACATGAGCGAGGCGCTTGATCGAGATTTTCCACCTCAGTGCTGACTTACTGCTTCCAGATCATGGAACGAGAAAATTACAGGCAGCTGAAACTACCGACTAATGCTTGACCATAACAAGAAAATGAAATAAACGTTTTGAAAGGAATGTTGTTGTTGTGGTCTTTAGTCCCGAGACTGGTTTGATGCAGCTCTCCATGCTACTCTATCCTGTGCAAGCTTCATCATCTCCCAGTACCTACTGCAGCCTACATCCTTCTGAATCTGTTTAGTGTATTCATCTCTTGGTGTCCCTCTACTATTTTTACCCTCCACGCTGCCCTCCAGTACTAAATTGGTGATCCCTTGATGCCTCATAACATGTCCTACCAACCGATCCCTTGTTCTAGTCAAGTTGTACCACAAACTCCTCTTCTCCCCAATTCTATTCAATACCTCCTCATTAGTCATGTGATCTACCCATCTAATCTTCAGCATTCTTCTGTAGCACCACATTTCGAAAGCTTCTAATCTCTTCTTGTCCAAACTATTTATCGTCCATGTTTCACTTCCATACATGGCTACACTCCATACAAATACTTTCATAAACGACTTCCTGACACTTAAATCTATACTCGATGTTAACAAATTTCTCTTCTTCAGAAACGCTTTCCTTGCCATTGGCAGTCTACATTTTATATCCTCTCTACTTCGGCCATCATCAGTTACTTTGCTCCCCAAATAGCAACACTCCTGTACTACTTTAAGTGTCTCATTCAGCATCACCGGAGTTAACTCGACTACATTCCATTATCCTCGTTTTGCTTTGCTGATGTTCGTCTTATATCCTCCTTTCAAGACACTGTCCATTCCATTCAACTGCTCTTCCAAGTCCTTTGCTGTCTCTGACAGAATTACAATGTCATCGGCGAACCTCAAAGTTTTTATTTCTTCTCCATGGATTTTAATACCTACTCCGAAATTTTCTTTCGTTTTCTTTACTGCTTGCTCAATATACAGATTGAATAACATCGGGGAGAGGCTACAACCCTGTCTCACTCCCTTCCCAACCACTGCTTCCCTTTCAAGCCCCTCGACTCTTATAACTGCCATCTGCTTTCTGTACAAATTGTAAATAGCCTTTCGCTCCCTGTATTTACCCCTGCCACATTCAGAATTTGAAAGCGAGTATTCCAGTCAAAATTGTCAAAAGCTTTCTCTAAGTCTACAAATGCTAGAAACGTAGGTTTGCCTTTCCTTAATCTAGCTTCTAAGATAAGTCGTAGGGTCAGTATTGCCTCACATGTTCCAACATTTCTACGGAATCCAGCCTGATCTTCCCCGAGGTCTGCTTCTACTAGTTTTTCCATTCGTCTGTAAAGAATTCGCATTAGTATTTTGCAGCCGTGATTTATTGCACTGATAGTTCGGTAATTTTCATATCTGTCAACGCCTGCTTTCTTTGGGATTGGGATTATTATATTCTTCAAGAAATCTGAGGGTATTTCGGCTGTCTCATACATCTTGCTCACCAGATGGTAGAGTTTTGTCAGGACTGGCTCTCCCAAGGCAGTAGTTCTAATGGAATGCTGTCTACTCCCGGGGCCTTGTTTCGACTCAGGTGTTTCAGTGCTCTGTCAAATTCTTCACGCAGTATCGTATCTCCCACTTCATCTTCATCTACAGCTTCTTCCATTTCCATAATATTGTCCTCAAGTACATCGCCCTTGTATAGACCCTCTATATACTGTTTCCACCTTTCTGCTTTCCCTTCTTTGCTTAGAATTGGGTTTCCATCTGAGCTCTTGATATTCATGCAAGTGGTTCTCTTTTCTCCAAAGGTCTCTTTAATTTTCTTGTAGGCAGTGTCTATCTTACCCCTAGTGAGATAAGCCTCTACATCCTTACATTTGTCCTCTAGCCATGCCTCCTTAGCCGTTTTGCACTTCCGGTCGATCTCATTTTTGAGACGTTTGTATTCCTTTTTGCCTGCTTCATTTACTGCATTTTTATATTTTCGCCTTTCATCAATTAAATTCAATATTTCTTCTGTTACCCAAGGATTTCTACTAGCCCTCGTCTTTTTACCTACTTGATCCTCTGCTGCCTTCACTACTTCATCCCTCAAAGCCACCCATTCTTCTTCTACTGTATTTCTTTCCCCCATTCCTGTCAATTGTTCCCTTATGCTCTCCCTGAAACTCTGTACAACCTCTGGTTTATCCAGGTCCCATCTCCTTAAATTCCCACCTTTTTGCAGTTTCTTCAGTTTTAATCTACAGTTCATAACCAATAGATTGTGGTCAGAATCAACATCTGCCCCTGGAAATGTCTTACAATTTAAAACCTGGTTCCTAAATCTCTGTCTAACCATTATACAGTATAATCTATCTGAAACCTGTCAGTATCTCCAGGCTTCTTCCATGTATACAACCTTCTTTTATGATTCTTGAACCAAGTGTTAGCTATGATTAAGTTGTGCTCTGTGCAAAATTCTACCAGGCGGCTTCCTCTTTCATCTCTTACCCCAATCCATATTCGCCTACTACGTTTCCTTCTCTCCCTTTTCCTACTACCGAATTCCAGTCACCCATGACTATTAAACTTTCGTCTCCCTTCACTATCTGAATAATTTCTTTTATTTCATCATACATTTCTTCAATTTGTTCGTCATCTGCAGAGCTAGTTGGCATAGAAACTTATACTACTGTCGTAGGCGTGGGCTTCGTGGCTATCTTGGCCACAATAATGCGTTCACTATGATGTTTGTAGTTGCTTATCCGCACTCCTATTTTTTATTCATTATTAAACCGACTCCTGCATTACACCTGTTTGATTTTGTATTTATAGCCCTGTATTCACCTGACCAAAAGTCTTGTTCCTCCTGCCACCGAACTTCACTAATTCCCACTATACCTAACTTTAACCTATCCATTTCCCTTTTTAAATTTTCTAACCTACCTGTCCGATTAAAGGAGCTGACATTCCACACTCCGATCCGTAGAACATCAGTTTTCTTTCTCCTGATAACGACGTCCTCTTGAGTAGTCCCCGCCCGGAGATCCGAATGGGGGACTATTTTACCTCCGGAATATTTTACCCAAGAGGACGCCATCATCATTTAACCATACAGTATAGCTGCATGACCTCGGGAAAAATTACGGCTGTAGTTTCCCCTTACTTTCAGCCATTCGCAGTACCAGCACAGCAAGGCCGTTTTGGTTAGTGTTACAAGGCCAGATCAGCCAATCATCCAGACTGTTGCCCCTGCAACTACTGAAAAGGCTGCTGCCCCTCTTCAGGAACCACACGTTTGTCTGGCCTCTCAACAGATACCCCTCCACTGTGGTTGCACCTACGGTACGGCTATCTGTGTCACTGAGGCACGCAAGCCTCCCCACCAACGGCAAGGTCCATGGTTCATGGGGGGGGGGGGGGGCGGGGAGGGGGGTAGTTGAAAGGAAATAAAGATAGAATCCCCAACTATCTGGCTCAACCTTACAGTCTGGGATGCGATTTCGTATCACAGCACTAGCACTCTTGTGGTTATCCCACGCAATCTGGTGATTCAACATGTTGTGATGCCATTCACGATCAGCAAGCCAGAGGGTATTTTCCAACAGTATAACGCTCCCCCATATATCGCTATTTTATACCAAAATGCTCTGCAGTGTTGGCATGTTGTCCTGGCCTGCTCAATCATCAGATCTAACTCCAGTCGAGCACATATAGGACATCTCCAGATGACAACTCCAGCGTCATTCTCAAACAGCATTAATCATCCCTGTATTGACTGACCAAGTGCAACAGGCATGGAACTGCACCCCAAAAACTGACATCCAGCACCTGTACAACAAAATACATGCACGTTTGTGTGCTTGGACTCAACATTCTGGCTGTTACAATGGTTATTAATGCACCAGCATTTCGCATTTGCAATGGCTTACTCACATTTACATTAAGTGGACATTGTATGTCCCATGCCACTGATGTTAAATTATCGAATTTTTTAACCCATTGTCTTGGAAACTTTTTGAGACACCAACTTACAATTTTCCATAATTATTGAATGCACCTTCCTAAATACAGCACTCAGGCTTCAGGCCACGAGTGGCCTATCGGTACCATCCGACCGCCGTCTCATCCTCAGAGGAGGATGCGGATAGGAGGGGTGTGGGACCAGCACACCGCTCTCCCGGTCGTTATTATAGTATTCTTGACTGAAGCCGCTACTATTCGGTCGAGTAGCTCCTCAATTGGCAACATGAGGCTGAGTGCACCCCGAAAAATGGCAACAGCGCTTGGCCGCTGGACGGTCACCCATCCAAGTGCCGGCCACGCCCAATAGCGCTTAACTTCGGTGATCTCACGGGAACCCGTGTATCCACTGCGGCAAGGCCGTTGCCTTTCTAGATACACTGAACTAGAATATTACTAAAATTGTATTGTGGGGGCATGTTCTCTTTCTTTTTCAAACACTCAATTTTTTGACAGAATTTTGTAAATAAAAGAACATAAAAACAAAACAACTCAGGATATCTTAAATATTCTAGTTCCATGTGTGTTGAATCTCACACTTGGTATGCTGTGAAAATTTCATGTCTCTACCATCAGTCTTTTTTAGGAAAATGGGTCATTTATTGCAAAAAATGTAGTTCAGAGATACTTTTTTATTACAAATTCTTATACAGACTTACATTTCTGCGTCTTTTAGGCACTAGAATTGCCCTGGCCCATTGTCTTCTTCAGTATCACAACATCCCATTGCTTGCCTCCTTTTCTTTCTTGCTTCTTTTGTCATTTGCTGAGCAGCTAACTCTGCCTCACGTACACGAAGCTCATCTAATTCCCGCAATCCTTTAGCTGTGTGCTGTCCAAATCTTACCCCTAACTTCTTCAGAACCTTAAGTCTTTCATAGTTCCGACCATTAAAAGTTATTAGAGCATCAGACACTGCTAACTTTAGAGTAATAAGGCTAACAAATACATTTTTAGGCACATGGCACCACACAACATTATTGAAGGACTCGTTCACATTCTGTCTTCCCTTGTAAACAATTCTTTAGTAGCTCAGGATTTGCCAAATCTCTGTAAATAGGTTTTATTTGCCCCATTACTGCCAAAGGAAGAGAATGTTTATGTGTAAATCCATGCAGGGTGCCAGAAAATTCATCTTGCCTATACTTACACCAAATGATTGGTGGAGTGACTTAGGGACAAATAGCCTCACTGAAACCGCTTTGCACTCAAAATGCTGTATTTCTTATTTCTTGAGTTCCGAAAAGCATTTGAGTCAGTATTACACAGACGCTTATTATCGAAAGAAGGGCTGTATGGCATATCAACAGAAATTTCTGACTCGATTGAGTATTTTCTGGTAAGAATGACGTAGCAAGTTATCTTGATTCGAGCCGGCCGCGGTGGTCTAGCGGTTCTAGGCGCTCAGTCCGGAACCGCGCGACTGCCACGGTCGCAGGTTCGAATCCTGCCTCGGGCATGGATGTGTGTGATGTCCTCAGGTCAGTTAGGTTTAAGTAGTTCTGAGTTATAGGGGACTGTTGACCACAGATGTTAAGTCCCATAGTGCTCAGAGCCATTTTCTATCTTGATTCGAGACTCATTAACACAAGTAGTAGTAACTACAGGTATGACCCAGGGAAATGTGTTGAGACCATTGCTGTTCACGTTGAATGTGATGGTAATGAGCTTGCAGGCAATGGTCGTATTAATAGAAGATAGGACAGTCTCCGGAGAATATTCTCTCTCGTATGAATAAGAAATTCGAACCGTATTCTCTGACGGGTGAGTCTTTCTCAGTACCTCCCCACCTTTTTTAAAACACATGCGTAATCGTACATTTCATTCAAATCGCTCAAACAGGCAAACTATTCAATATACAAATATGGAACTGGTATCAGTATATTCTGGAATACTTGCACTACGTTTCGATTTCAGTTTTATGTGCGCCAACAAATTATTGAGACGATTACGGGTAAATTACGAAAATGCGTTTTCCGACTTTGATTACCGAATTTTCGACAAGCGGGAAACTGTTTTGCCCGTGCGGTTTCGTCACGATGTCGCTAGGTCTGTAATAAAACATTTTTTTATTTTTCCGATCCGTCTGCTTATTTCTAACATAATATAAGACTTATGCCGTGAAAAACCTACTGAAGAACGTCTGTACTCGCTTTCCTAACCCTTTTCCTGCAACAGTATGAAAACGTGTTTGCTAAATAGCGAAAATTTTTTTTTTTTTTTTTTTTCAGTTCATTTAAAACATCGCCCTTCCTTCTTTCGTGATTTTCAGGAAGGAAGTTCGCCAGCCAAATAATGTTTTTATTGTGGAACCTGTATAAACTTTTACAGTTTCTCTCATCACTATTTCTAGGATTACGTACCGTGTTACTTTTTTGGCCTTCTGAGCAACATAAATTCTGTTTTTTGTCCCCCCCCAAAAAAAAAAAAAAGATAAAACTTAAACTCAACAGAATTTCCGCAGCTTGACGTATGCTCCAGAGATCGATTTAGAAAACGAAGTATGGGTGAAGGGTAGGTTGAAGTCTAAGAAACTGGTCAGGAAGAATCAGTGCACAACGGAGTGGGATGCAGAAATACTAATGAATGAAGGAATATACTATAATTTTTCTGAGGCTTTAGATACTGCTCTAATGAATAGCTCAGTAGCCAGCTCAGTTGAAGAGGAATGAACATCTCTAACATTAAGTCACAGAAGTTGGAAAGAAAAATATGGGTACAAGGAAGGTAGTTGTGAAGAAACCGTGGGTAAAAGAAGAAATACTTCAGTTCATTGACGAAAGAAGTTCAAAATTGTACAAGGTCAGTTCAGGAATGCAGAAATAAAAGTCTGTTAGGAATGAAATAAATAGGAAGTGGAGGGAAGCTAAGGTGAAATGGCTGCATGAAAAATGTGAAGAAATAGAAAAAACGTTGATAGTCCGAAGGACCGACTCAGCATATAGGAGAGTCAAAACAGCCTTCTTCTATCAGATCATCAGACAAATCTTCCTCATAGAGGCATTCACCTATCTGCTCTGTCCTCTGCATTTAACAATGGAATTCCCATCGTACTCTTAATCCTACTACCCTTGCTTTTAAGCAAGTAGGATTTGTCCGATGACGTGATGTAAGGAGAAACAGGATTTGACAGGGAAGAAACAGGGGCTCCAACATTAGAACCAGAATTTAAAAGACTTTTGAACAACTAAAGTTCAAATAAGGCAGAGGGGTAAATAAAATTCCATCAGAATTTCTTAAATCATTCGCGGAAGTGGCAACAAAATGACTTTAAGTGTTGGTGTGTAAACGTATGAGACTGGTAGTATACCATCAGACTTCAGAAAAGCATCATCCACACAAATCCGATGACTGCCAGAGCCGACAAGTCCGAGAATTATTGCACAATCAACTTAACAGTCCATGCAGCCAAGTCGCTGGCAAGAATAATGTACAGAAGAACGGAAAAGAAAATTGAGGATCCATGAGACAATGATCAGTTTGGCTTTAGGGAAGGTAAAGGCATGAGAGAGCCAGTTCTGACATTGTGGCTGAACAGGAGCAAGGCTGAAGAAAAATCGAGACATGTTCTTAGGATTTATTGACATGGAAAAAGCGTTCAACAATTTAAAATAGTGCATGATGCTCAAAATTCTGAAGCAAAGATGGGTAAGATTCAATCTGTACAGGAACTAATGGGGAACAAAAAGACCGGAAGACCGAGAATGAAGTGTTCAGATTAAAAACGGTGTAAGACAGAGTTGTAGCCTCTCGCCCCTACTATTCGGTCTATAAATTAAAGAAGCAACGATGGAAATAAAAGTAAGGTTTAAGAGTGTGATTAAAATTCACTGATGACATTGTTATCCTCTATGAAAGTGAAGAAGAATTACGAGATATGTTGAAGGGAATGAACAGTCTAATGGTACAGAATATGTATGGATTGAGAAGTAGCAAAAATGAGAACAGTGCGAAACCTAATATCAGAATTGGGAATCACGAAGTAAACAAAGTTGAGGAATTCTGCTACCTAGGCAGGAAACTAACCTATGATGAATGGAGCAAGGATGATTTAAAAGCAGACTAGCACTTGCAAAAAGGGCATTCCTGGCCAAGAGCATTCTACTAGCATCAAACATAGGCCTTAATTGGTAGTAGAACACGGACTGTGGGAAAACTGGAACAGAAGACACTCATAGCATTTCAATGTGGCGCTGCAGATGAATGCTGAAAATTAAATGGACTGATAAGATGAGGAAGTTCTCTGCAGAGTCAGTGAGGAAATAAACATGAGGAAAACACTGACAAGAACAGGGGACAGAGTGATAGGACATAAATATGTCACATAGTAACTTCCATGGCACTAGAGGGAGTTGTAGAGGGTGAAAACTGCAGAGGAAGAGAGAGATTGGAATACATCCAGCAAATAATTGAGAATGTAGGCTGTAACGGCTACTCTGAGATGAAATGGTTGGCACAGCAGAGGAATTCATAGTGGGCTGCATCAAACCAGTCAGATGACTAATAACTAAAAAAAAAAACAACAACTAAGAAACAGGAATCACTATTAGCTATTTATTCCTTAGGACTGTTGTTAGTTTAATCAAAACTACACTTGTCTGTATACAAAATGTTTCTTTTACAATTGTGAATTATAGTAACCAAGACAGTAGTAACATTTGTAGCTTGGTATTCTTAAGAATTCCAAGGAAGAGTTGATGAAAATTGAGTGCTTCCAATCTCAAATCTGGTAATAGAATGAAACTAAAACGAAATACTGGAATTTTTTGAAACTAAATTGAGCACCTTCAAGAGAATGGGTGAACCAGAACTATACTGGCAAAAATTCTGAGGTTGTTCAGACAAATTTTCCGATATTTTGAAACAAGGAACCCGTGAACTCTAGTGGCTCCTTAAAGTATAATCGCTCTGCTTTTGATTTCTTACCCTCATGAAATTTTGTATTGTATTCAAATGTCAGCAATGTGTACTGTGTACCTTGTTTGAATGAAAAAACTTGTTGTTGACAACAGTAACAGCCACTTTACTTTTCATTCTCAATACTGCTCAGTTCTGGCACTTTTTTTTTATGATGAGTTAATTGTTAGTTAGCAGTGATTACAACACACCTCATGTTTGAATTCACGAAATGCAATGGAAGAGTGGCACAGCACTATGCCGAGATGTTCTCCCCATCGATGGCAACATCATTACATTACTTTTGCATCTGTCTGATAGTTGTTGCATAATTCTGTGGTTCATATTACAGACTATTTCACTGTTGTGAAGGAAGCATTTCCATAAATGAAATTAACTGGGGTGACAAACTGAGTAAAACTTGATTCCATCATTATTCTGTAACAAGCCACCAGAGACCACTGGTCCCCTTATACCAAAATTCTTTTAGGTTGGTTTGTTAATTCTGGTTTTAAAAAAGTTGTTTATTTTGTAAATAAATAATCTTATTTCTAAACATAGTCGGTTCAGTGACCCTCCGGCTTTTTCATCTCAGTGGAAAAATGGGTTGTGTCTAACTCTGATAAATACTCGTTGACTGCAACTATCACTTCCTCAGTTGACGAAAATTTCTTCCCAGAAAGTCAAAGTTTCAAGTTAGGTAACAGGAATAAATCACTTGGAGCTAAGTCTGGTGAATAGGGTGGATGGGGAACCAATTCAAAGCCCAATTCATACAAATTTGCAATTATCGCTAACCTGTAGGGTGGTGCATTATCCTCGTAAAAGAGCACTTTTTTGCATGTCAAAATGGTCTTTCTTAACCCAAAGCAAGTTTCAAACACAAAATGAAGCATGGTAGGGTCAAGTTACAGTTCTGCCCTTTTGCAAATAATCTGTGAGGATTATACATTGGGAACCCTAATAAACAGTGACCATCATCTTAACAGCTGACAAAGTTGTCTTTGCCTCCTTCGGTGCATTTTCACCAGCCTTTGTTCACTGTTTTGACTCTGGTGTGTAACGACAGATCCACATTTAATCAAGTCACAAATCAATGCAAAAAGTCTTATGGAGTATGATCAAACATCACCAGACACTGTGTTGAGATGTTGTGCTGGATATGATTTTGGTTGACTGAGAGCAATTGCAGCACCCACCTCACACACAGCTTCTTGACAGCCAATTCTCCATGCACAGTATTATGCATGCACTCAGTTGACATGCCTACAATCTCTGCAACCTCACAAATTTTTATTCGGTGGTCTTGCATTACTATAGCATGGATTTTGTCAACGGTTCCCTTTGTGGTGACCAAAACAGGACAGCTGGAGCACACTTCACCTTCAGTGCATGACCGATCAGTTTTTAATTCGTTAATCCAAAAGTAAATGGTCTTCCAATGGTGGTGCAGAGCCCGCTTCAACTACAACCAATTCTGTTTAGATTTGTGTGGCAGTTGAATCCTCTGATTGAAAATGTTTGATAACAGCATGAAAGTCGGTTTTCTCCATTTTCATTTGCAGTTAACACACTGACCAATTCAGATGGCTGTCAACAATGAACTGTATGCTCCTTGGAATAATTGAGCTTATCAACTATGACCAACGAGACCTCTCAAACCACACTTGTATAGTGAAACTCAAGTGGAGAATGCACTGAATAAGAAGACCAACAAATATAATTTCGATTTCATTGTCACAAACATTGCAGAAACTTCACAGAACCATTAAGGCTTGGCATTTACACTGATCTACTGTCTTTGTAATCTTTTTTGCTAGGGAGTCTGATATTAAGTCAGTTTTTTAATATGCAGTCCTCATACTTTTTCTTCTTATATTTTGTCTAAAAATTTTCCAACCACTGTTCTATTGAATTCTTTATAAAACATTGAGGTATGAACATTACACAAAGCACACTGAATAACATGATCCAGAAGGTCTACACATTTTCCCCATAGACTGTATGTGGAGCTTTGAAAGACATCAAATTTCTGATATTCCAAATCAAAGGCAACATTTGTGTCAAGACACCAGGTGTAACGACAGTTAAAATAATGGAGTGCAGAGTGGCTGTTCTGTGTTAATTGATACCTAATAGTGACGTTAGCCTTAAAAAGTGTTAGACGAACTTTTATCCTAGTTTCATGACAATGTTTCTTATCACTGTACAAGTGTTGATCATTTGCATTGTCTAACAACGCAGTTTATATTCGCTTTTGAAAAGAGGTATATCTATTTTCTGTGTAGAAAATGGTTACTTTTTATGAAAAATCATTAATTGTATCCCCATTTCATGTTGATTTCTTGTGGTATGAAGTCTAACTACATATGCTGCTTTGTAAAGCGAAGCCCAGATAACTTGAGATGGGATTATTTGAGTTGCAAGTTGCCACCACACAGAAACACAACTCCCTTATTTACATCCTCAGACAAATTTCATGACTTTACAGGTACGTACTAACTAGACATAGTTAGTACATACCTGCAGCTAGTATGCTGCCAGGTGATATTTGCTGTGTAGGACAGGTATAGTGACATCAAAAGAGAGCAGTACTAAATTTAATATTTGAAATGTGTTTTGATAGCAAGGTGGATAAAATCATGAACTTCAGAATGTAGTTCGATTTCCCATAAAAAGTGATAAATCACCTTTGTCTCTGATATACAGTGACGGGAAAAAATGGCAACACCAAGAAAGAGCTGTGCAACACAAATGAAAGATGGTAAGCATGTTTCTACATCTGAAAGATGATGTCTATTCACATTTTGCACCAGTTGCATGAGTGGTGCTAATAGTACCACTATGAAGATTAAATCAAGAATGCCTTTAAGGTGACAAAGACATCATTATAAACACTTCACTGAGTTTGAACAAGGTATGTGTTATAGGGCTACAAGAACCTGGATGTTCCTTCGGTAACAATGAAGAAAGATTTGGTAGGAATGTACCCACTGTATATGAATGCTGGCAGCACTGGTCACGAGAATGTAAGGCCGCAAGAAGAGCGGGCTCTGGATGACCATCTGGCACTACCAAGAAAAAGACCATTGTAATCAGCGAACAGTTCTGGCACCTCATAAGGCGTCTGCAGCAGCAATCTGAGCAGCAGTTGGCACCAGAGTGGTGCAATGAACTGTTACAAATTGGTTACTTCAAGGACAACTCCGAGCCACATACCGTGTAGCATGCATTCCCCTGACCCCAGATCTGTCTCCAATCGAGCACATACCGGACATCATCAGACAACACCAGCATCATCCACAGGCGGCATTAACTGTCCCTGTATTGAGTGACTAAGTGCAACAGGCATGGAAATCCACCCCACAAACCGACATCCAGTACCTTCATGACACAATGCAAGTACATTTCCATGCTTGGATTCAACATTCTGGCAGTTACACCGGTTATTACCAGAATTTCTTATTTGCAATGGCTACTCTTGTGTTTACATTAACCCATCATACTGCAATGTTAATTACAGGGTGCGGCAGTCCAACTTGCATTTATTATTAGTGTGGGGAAAGTAACCAAGGCATTGTCATAACTTATCTAAGTATACTTAATCATACATCTGCCAATGCTATAGTTTCCATTATGTATTGTCAGGACTGCAGGAATCACAAAATTAAAAGAAAAGTCGGGTTAGAGGACACTATGTCACCATCACAGTTCTCAACAGTTGAAGAGGAAGTTTTCAGATCCTGAAACTGGGTAAACAATGGATTACATGTTTAAGGAACATACCTGAATCACTGTCATTTTGCTGACAAGACTGTAGTGTTTCCATTCGCTGCTGTTGAACTTCAATAATGAATGGAACAATTTAACAGAACAAATGTGATTTATGCCTAAAATATGTAACAAATACAAACAAAAGAAAATATGCAAATTAATTAGGTAATCATTATTAATTTGAGGCAGTTGAAGATGACTGGATAAGAGCAAGAAAGCAAACACATGAGCAAACAATGACTTGTCATGCTTTTGACAAACTAACTATAGTTTCAAAATTAAACTTCCTATATTTCTGAACACAAAATTTTACAATCAATCAGGTGTGTTATCAGTTTTGACTTCCAGCAGTGAGTCATATACCTCCAATGTGAATGCCATTCAAATGCTAGACGCATGACAGGAATTATTATGAGCCACACAAAAACACAGACTGCGGAACAAAATACAGTGGAAGACATAATTGTGATGGTAATGATAAAGAAATGAAGATGGATAGGACATACAGCCCAATGAACAGATGGTAAATGGACTAAAACTTTTTTGCTCAATTGCAAGAAGTAATAAAACACACAATGACTTGATTAGAGGTGGGTAGACGACATGGAAAAATATTCAGAAGCAACATGGTGTAGTTCAGCTGGAAACTGAAATGTATGTCAAAGTCTAGAAGAAGGGCTGTATCCTATAGTGGATGAAACAAAATCCGAGGACATGCTGAAAAGTAATGCCTCTGCACTTTTCATGTGAAATCTCAAACTCTTTCAAATATCTTTAAGCATTGTGTCTACATATTTATTTCCCAACATAGTCACACAGGTGACTAATATATTTCTCGCAATGAGAGACCAGTTTGTTGATACCATCACTGCAGGATCATTAACCTTGTTGACAGAGTCACAACCTCACTTCTGCTTGCACCACTCCATCACTATCAAAGTGATGTCTTCGAGGTGTTCTTTAAATACTGGAAACACATGAAAATTAGATGGACCAAGTTGAGATTGTATGGAGGATGATTGATGATAGTGAATCAAAGGCATCGGACTGTTGCAGATGTCACAGTGCTAATGTATGGTATGGCACTGTCAAGCTGAACGAGAGGGTGCTCCACGCATGGACAAACTCTTCAACTTTTAAACTCTATTACAGTGTGTCATTTCTTATACACTTGCATTATATTACACACTTCCATGTTAATGCTACAATTAGTCCTCCAGAGGCAGAGTGCTGCAAATGTGTAGACATAGCAAAAAAGATGGTAGGTGTTCAGAACATTTGTTTTATTTAAAAAGAGGTAAGAGTTTTCACATAAATTCAGAGGCACTACTTTCCAGCACACCCTCATAGTCACACAATCAGTTTTGAAGTAAATTAATAAGTGAAGAAAACAGTGTTGGTGGTGGTAGCAATTAGAACTGTCTTAATGTGAACACCAATAATATGTTGTTTACAATGTGTAGTCATTACATCCTGCTGCCCAGCCCAGATAACTCTTAAGAGAATGCCTTCAGTTGAAAGTTGCCACCACACAGTAGCAAGACTCCGTTATTTGGCACACCAGAAAATTTAATGACATTGCAGATCCGTCACATCCAGCTACTACGAAGCTGCATCTACAAACTTCAGTCACATTAATGTGGCCATTGTCGATATCAATGTGCAACAGCCACACACAGATGTCAGCACTTGCAGGGGATGGTATCTAACGCATGTCGGGGGATGCGGAAAACAGTACAGTCGTAATGTAGAAGCAGGAGTGACTGATCTGACATCCAAAAGAGCACAATCATTGCCTTTCAGGCCAAGGCTGGAAGCATTTCCAGCATTTCACGTGCTGCCATGGTTAAAGTATACTACGCATCGCAGTATGGCACCATCCCAAACCGGCACCAAGGAAACTGTGGTGCACCATGGGCTGTAGATGACGGGGGTGAATGACAGCTGTGGAGATGCATATGGGCAAATAGGCACACTACTGTTGAGCAAGTGACCGCCCAGATGAACCGAGCGGCTACTAACAGTATCTCTTCAACCACTGTTTATCGAATGTTGCTGAATACAAGCCTCTGTATCAGCAAGCTAGTTCATGTACCCATGCTGACGAATGCTGGAATTTGCACACCAGTACTGGAATTGGACATCCACTGAGTGGTGACAGGTGTCCTTTTCAGATGAATCACATTTTATGCCCCAATAGGCATATGACTTGGCATGTACAGCTCTGCAGCAATTATGGTACAGAGTGAAGGAGGGAGCACTGTCTGGCAATATTTCTGTGGAATTCCCTTGGTGATCTCTTCATTCTTGAGGGCATAATGGATCTACACAATTTTGTGTGTATCCTTGCGAACCACGTCCACCCCTGCATGCAACGTGTTTTTCCTCAGAGAAATGGCATCTACCAGCAGGTCAATGCAGCATGTCACAGCTCACTGTATACATGTTTGGTTCAAAAGGCATCAATACGAGTTTACAGTACTCCCCTCGCCATCAAACTTGCTGGATTTAAGCCCAATCGAGAATCTTGGGACCACCTCGATTGGGCTGTTCACACCATAAATCCCCAACTAACAATAAGAAACCTAGTGCAGCTGTCCACTGCACTGGAGTCGGCACAGTTCCAAATCCCTGTTGGTACCTCCCAGAACCTCACTGACTCTTCCTGAATATCCAAGCTGATAAAGATCGTTTATCAGACTTTGGACATTTAGTAATATTGATGTGACCGGACCGTGCATTATAATGCCAAGTGATACTTGCTGTGTAGGACGCAGATAGCAACAAGAGAGCTTTACTCAGTTTAATACTAATAGTGTACTGATGACAAAGATGCAAGGCAGTCAGGCATCAACTAATAGCTAATCTCTAAATTACTAGTGCAGGTATAATAATGGCACATTAATAATCTTCTGGGGTTGTGAATTTTGTTTCTAGGTATGTCAGGGACAAAACTTGGTGGTATTAATGCATTAAGATTTGTTCTCTTTGTATCCGGTAACCACTTCCTCTCTACCTTCAGTAAACCAACTGTAAAATATATCCAGACATTTTGATTTTCAAATTTGATTAGGAGACCCGAGTGTCATAAGAATTTGTGTCACATATTGCAAATGTAATAATTATTTTACATATGAAATGAAAAATAGCCTCTAAATTTCAAGCAGCCGTCCATTTTAGGAGCACAGGTAAACATCTGGGATTTTCTTTTTATGTTTTCAGTGGTCAAATTCTCGTGCTAGAATTGAGTAAATGTAAAGTGAAAATCTGTAATTATGACCTAAAAACACGTTTGTCCCTAACCACTTTGGAATGTACAGTGACCACACAATTTGTGGCAATATTCTTAGCATCACTTTGGCAGATACAATCCTTTCCCATCTACATCTATACTGATCAAGAAGCCATAGTGTGACAATACATGTACCACGGTTTCCAATCCAAATGTAATTTTTCACATTCGCACATTATTTGCTGCCTGTATATCAATGTCACATTACCCATTATTTCCCCAATAAAATGAGTCTCATACTCCAGCTGTGTCAATACAAGTGAAATCAGTGAACTATCTTCAACAGATATTTTGCTTTCATCAATAGCCAAATAAGCTATTTCCTAGAGACAATGTTTTTAATCACTGCAATGTTTCACTTGGCATTAGAAAACTTGAATACAAAGTTTAGAAGAAAAAACACAGCAATATTTCCACTGCAACTGAATTAGCCTATTAATGGAAAACACAGGCATGTTTCTTAATACCATTCAAGATGAGTTTAGTTCTGTGATTTCTTCGAGTCTAAATCTACTATTCCCATACTAACTTAAATATTCCAGGAACCCAAAAGTGTCCATTTAAAGTCGATCCAGAAGAGAGCAATACAGTTCCACCTTTCTCAAGATGTTGACCATTCCCCTTGAGGATCGATGAAGAAATCCCATTACTACTGCGCCCTGTAAACTATTATTTCCTTTTACATCTGTCAGCCCACCACTTTCAATCAAAAGTGAACCCAAAATAACTAATAGCTAAAATGATCATTATTACAATTTATCAACTGTAATGTGAGTCAACTTCTGGACAGACTGCTTAAAAACCTATTCACAACAAAGGTAATTCCATGGTAGTCTTTTGATATTACTGATTGCTGTTTATTATGCACCAGTGGTCACTGTATTTCTTGGCAGCAAGCATTAATATTCAATCAGCATCAAAAAATTTTCAAATTTTGAATGTACAAAAGGGCAAAAGTAACTCATAGCATGGGAAATGGATTATGAATAAGAAGTAGTCTGAAAAATACAAGACCACGAAAAGAACTTTATTGCTTTTCACCAACAAAACACAATCAACGTTTCCTTCTGAGTTGCAGAGAGTTTCTCCTGAGCCAGTTGGCTCGCCTGGATCCTCCCTTGGTCTGGCTGTAGCGATGACCCTTGCCGAGGCCACGAGACTTGCGGCCAGCAGAGGTAAGTCCGCGCAGCTCCCGATGCTTCATCACTGGTTTGCATATCCAGTTTATCTTAGCATCTCGGCGAATTGCCTGCAAGAAACAGACCAAAATTTTTTCCTAGTGTTTAATTCCCTTACACAAGCTTAAACAGCAGCAATATTATACTATAAAGTTCATATATATTAATGCTGACACACAAACTGATGTCAACTGCCACGGCAACAAAAAATTTGCCATAGAAGTAATCTTGGAAGTTAACTAACAGTTCCAGTATTGTTGATCACAAACTACACCTCAAACATGTAGTGACTGATCTTGAAAAAATCAGTTCATTGCATCAGGGAATGCAAATGAAACTTAAAACTCAGGTGCACGTGAGGCAAAACATCCTGCAAAAATATAAAGACACGCAGAAATGAATACTTAAGTTCTGTGACTCAATGAATCAGCAAAAGAACGCATTGTATACTTTTGACTGCTACTGCCTGCTCCCCTCCTCTCCTCTCCTCTCATGAAGAAAAGTATTACCAAGTGTATAGAAGTTTTGGTTAACTTGTTAAGTGTATTGCTAAACCAGAAGGGAGAAGTGATTCAGTGTCACAGGTAAAAATACAACCACCTCCTCCAAATTAAAAAGAACATCAAATGTTATACTACCTAATTTAAGAAACCCACAGGAATAAAACAACCAATTCCAAAATAAATCTGTCACTTTGCCACTATGAGTTTGCTACTTTGACACTGCCTTACAGATTAAACTATTGCTAACAACAGAGACTTTAAATCTGCAACCTTGCCTTTGGCATACAATGCCAGATCAAACAACTAAAGGTATCCTAATGGCAGTATGAACACTAAATGTACTATTTTTACATATCACTATCACCTGGCACTTGAGCATAAACTGAAGAACAAAAAAGTGGCTTGGATATATCACTAATGCGATGGACCACTGAAACTGCTTACTTTTGAAATACGCAAGCATAAATACGAATCCAGCAAATAAGGCACAATAGCTTGAGGAACTGAAACCAAGATTGTGCTGTGCTTTTGTGAGGATCACAGAGCAAGACATGACCATCAACCATTCACATTATCCATTTTTTCAATGGGCTTATACACAAATGATAAATATTTAGCATGAAACAGGAACAAAATGTATGTCCTAAAGTAATTTACAAAGTGTACAGAACCAAGTAAACTGATGCCATACCACAACTTTAGTGTTGAGGAAAGTTAACATGCTGGTTTCCTCAAAAGGGATGCTTTCAGCATTTTTGAAAGAATTACTGCACTACAGTTCTGCCAGACGATAAAGTTTACTCACTTCAATGGGGGGGGAAGGGGGGGAGGTGTAATGTCTGTTTCAAGCAATATCCTCAATAGAACATACACTGAGGTGACAAAATTCATGGTGTAACAATAGTGTACACAAGGTATAAAGTGCAATGCATTGGCAGAACTGTCATTTGTACCCAGGTGATTCACATGAAAAGGTTTCTGACAATTATGGCTGCACAATGGAAATTAACAGACTTCTTTGAACATGGAATGGTAGTTGGAGCTGGACACATGGGGTATTTCATTCCAGAAATTGTTTCAGAATTCAATATTCCATGATCTTCTACATCAAGAGCATGCTGAGAATACAAAATTTCGGACATTACCTCTCACCACGGACAATGCAGTGGCCGCTGGCTTTAACGCAATGACCGAGAGCAGTCACATTTGCTTAGAGCTGTTTGCACTTACAGACAAGCAAGTGCTTACTGAAATAACCACAAAAATGAAGTGGGATGTGTGACGAGCATATATGTTAGGACTGTGTTGCAGAATTTGGTGTTAATGGGCTACGACTGCAGACAACTGACATGCCTTTGCTAAATGCACGATATCGCCTGTAGTGCCTCTGCTGGGATCATCACTATATTGCTTGGGCCTTAGACTGCAGAACTGGCCTGGTCAATGGAATCCCAATTTCAATTGGTAAGACCTGAGGATACAATTCAAGTGCAGCACAGACACCATGGACCCTATTTGCAGATAACACACTCTGCACACTGGTGGTGGCTCCATAATGGTGTGGACTGTGTTTACATGGTACAGACTGGGTCCTCTGGTCCAAGTGATCCCATCACTGACTGGAAATGGTTACGTACAGTTACTCAGACCATTTGCAGCCATTCATTCATAGACTTCATGTTTCCAAACATGTCATTGGGCCACAACTGTTTGTGGCTGGTTTGAAGAACATTTTGGACAATTCAGGCCAATGATGGCTATCCATCAAACATTTACAGCACATAATTGGGAGATCAGTTTGTGCAGAAAATCCTGTACCAGCAACACTTTCGCAATTATAGATGGCCATAAAGGTAGCATGGCTCAGTATAGATGGCCATAATGGTAGCATCGCTCGGTATTTCTGCAAGGGAATTCCAATTACATGTTGAGCCTATGTCACATTGAGTTTCTGAATTATCTATATTGGGCAAAAGGTGGTCTGATGTATTAGGAGGTATCATGACTTTTCAACCTCAGTGTACACTCAGCTAGGTAACCCACGAAATAACCTCCTTAATTCTCTCCACATTCTGTGTGTGAACAGTAAGATCTTACAGATTTTACGAAGTTCAAATTTCATAATACATCACAGTTCTTGATACAGTATCAACACTGGTGGAACGATGTCACGTGGCCCTTCTGCAACAATCAATGCGAGCATGCTACGAACTAGCTGCAACAAGCTATAATTGCTTAAAAATTATAGTTTCATGAAACAGGAAATTTGTAATCTCTAATGATTCTATCAATTGAGGCTGTGTCCTATAGCAACATCCTACAGAATTTCAATGTACTTGAGAAAATGCCTATTGTTCCTGAAAAGGAAGGTTACACTTTCACTACTGTGATATAGGTAAGCCTGTCACCACAATCAGGTCTTTTGCTCTCACATTTCTAGGCGTCACCAATTTGCAATCAAATTGTTAACCTTACTTAACCTATACCTTAGACTATGCTACAGATCAGTGTCACCACAACCAAGTGTTTTGTGACAATTCAAACTGTATCCAGGTTCCAGCCTAACCACACACTAAAATCACAAGACATTCGGAAAAATGGCGCAATGGCACACCCAGAAAGTGTGACGTATTCGTAGAACAATAGCCAAATATTTGTGACAAAGAATATCATTTCACTGCCCCTCTGGACAAGAAGAAAAAGTTCATTATTACTTAAGCTAATATGCCATAATTCAGAATAACGTATTTATAATTACATATTATAAAAGTCTACTATTTCAATGATACAGTGTATTCAAGGTTTAGCCAAGACATCTTTTGCAGTACAGTTTATTGTGCAACATTGGCAGGAAGTCAGATAATAATACATTAAAATTATAACCACTTTCAGTTAACATCTGGCTAATTTATGTCTAGTCAACTTTCATTCTTAACCAGATTAAGCATTTTCAAATATGCTGATTTACAGTGAGCACATTTAGAAGAAAACTTAGGTATGACCACAGTTAGCAACATTTCACCCTCTTCAAACCTCAATAACTACTGGTGCAGCTGCTTTGTTGCATGTCCCAATATATTTCGGAAAAAACTCACTACACTGATCTTCAGCACTCTCCTGCTGATGTTCATTACATGTTACAGCTCTTACACTGCACTGATGTGTTCTCCTGCCAACACATTCTTTAAATGTTGCAACTGATCAATAAAATGCTGCTTCAATACATAAAAGACAACAAGTGGGAGCCTTTGATAGGACTATTTACAATTTGCATGCTTTTCATGACAATTATTCCACTCATTTGCCATGAACATATTCACATACTCTGTAACTCAAATGACTAGAACTTTACAAACAGCTTTACAATTGACACACACTTAGGCACCTACAGCTACAAGTATTCATATTTACTATTTTCTGTACAAAAACACTTTCACTGTTCTATGTGTGGTTTTCACACAAGTGTTAGTTGTTGAAAGGCAAGTCCAGGAAATACAATTGCAGCAGCTGAAAACTATTACCACTTTGTATGGGTGAAAGTTACATAATAGATACCCTTGCATTTTTCATAAGAGTATTTACAATGTGTGTGTATTGTGCAGTTTTACTTGGGAAAGTGCCTTTCTTTACGGTGTGAATGTCAACAGGCTGCACTACAGGACAATCTGTCACCACAACCATTACTTGCATTTACATTTGTTGGCTTCAACTCTTCAACCAAATTCTCACCTTACAACCTAATCTAGACTTGGGGCTACTCCCATCAGTTTATGTACAGATCAAAGTGAATGTAAGCAATGTTATTGGACAGAACAACATACCCCACAAAAGGAAGTAAAAACAAATGCAATGGCCCTACAAGATTGGTTTCCAGCAGGAATCTACAGAGATGTGGAGCCGGGGATCCCAAAATTCAATGAGCTATCAATCGGGAAAGACTTCCTTGCTTATGTAGAGTAAAATATATTTACAGTATACTAAACTGCTTAGGCCTATTTCTGGGTAGCAAATTTGTCCAATTAATTCAATGTTGAACTCGATTGCAATAATCAGCCGTTCATCTAGATAGCATTCATGTTCTTTCTTAAAGATACCCAAATATTGAAAAGGAGAAACAATGCCAGCAAGCCAGGACTCTTAAAAAGAACCTGCACAAAAATTTCAGAGTAAAATGTACAACTTCACCTAGCCAACAAGCATGTAATAACTGACAGTTTACATGGAACAAGCATGATACACAATGTAAATCTGTGTGTCAAGTCAACACCCAAGGGAAAGTCAGGGCATTAACCCTTTTGTTATGTTGCAGTTTCAAATTGACTTCATGCAACACAAAAATTCACAACAGTTTGTTAATAGTCACAAAATCCAAGGAATGCGTTCAAATATCATGTCTATTCAGTAACATTGATGTAACAGTCAACTCATTGCAGATGAGTGATACAAGTTCTGTTCTACAACCAAGGTCAGAGGACAAGTTAATAACTAAAGCTACAAGGAAATGGCCTGGGTGTATCCTAGGCAATGAGACATACATCAACAGAAGATTCTACCACAGCAATTTGCATTTCAATACTCTCCTCAATAACGAAACATAGGTCACAGAAGCAATTATAGAAATCATATTACACAAATAATAAACTTTTTGTAGACAAACATATGTTCAAGAAAACACAGCTTGAAATGTAAGAAAACTAACCTTGTGAGCCGGATCCACCAATATTACTTCATAATACTTGTATGTGGAATCCTGTGCAACCCAGTAAGAGTTAAGCACTCGCAGACCACCACAACGCCTTCCAACTCGTTCCTGCAGGAAGTATTTCATACAATTAGTCAAATTCGAAAGATAGAAACGAATATATGAATGATTTATGGAGTATCAGACATCCAAGGAAGATCACTCAATCATAGCTCTCAGTCCACTAGATGTTTCATCATATACATCGCTCCTTCCGAGGTCTTTTGCAGAAAAGTCGAAGAAAATAACGCCAAAGAATTTTTCACGGCGTAGTCAAATTACAAATATCACAAGTTGCATTTCAATGCAGTTGTATTTAGCAGATTTTTCGGAAACTGACCTCAGCAATGGACTGCAAGTTACGTGTGGGCTTCAGCTGATTAACTCCATGGCTTTTAGGCTTTCCGTAAGTAGCACCCTTTGGTACAGGGCGCTTACGACCACCTCGTCGAACACGAATGCGGTAGATGACAAATCCTGAAATATGAAGACGTTAGTATCTCGATGTTCATATGGATCAGTTTACAAAACCTATCGGAAACTATCAGTGGTACAGTATATCCCCACACACAATGTAAGCGTGGTGCATGTACAAATCATCATCACTGGTAATTGTAAGTTAACACACAAAGTAGTCAACAAACCTTGTTTTGCTCTGTACCCTAATCTTCGAGCTTTATCTGGTCGTGAGGGTCTAGGAGCCCTATGCATTTTCGTCAGCTGTCTGTATTGCCAACATCTTATACGAAGCAAAAATTTCATAACATCACTTTGCTTCTTTCTATACAATTCCTGAATATACTTATAGGCCCCCATGGCCGACTATGGAATGGGGTACCAATCTGTAATAAAGCGATTAATATTAAAACCAAGAAAATGGTATAATAAAATGATCATTAATATAAGCAACGCTTGACTAAAATATAAGAGGGTTATAAAATTTATGTGAACACGTTGCAGCCATGATCACCGTAATCTAAAGATACATATTTAGGGTACTAATTTCTTTAAACTATTACAGTAGCATACGCAACTGTTAACAAACACACATTAAATTAATAACAGTTAAGAAAATCGACACTGGTCAACAGATTGTGAAGATATAACCCGATAGAATAATCATTACAAGCGTTCCTACCTTCCGAATCCTCTACGATCAACAGGAAAGAGATGTGTATGCCAAAGTTGTTGAGGGCATCTCAGAGCTTACATTCAGAGATATTCCATTTGTGCGTACTGTCGGGAGACACTCCTGCGCGAGGGAGGAAAAAAATTATGTCTTTCGCAGCTAAGTAAAAAGGAAAATTAATCATGAAGTGAACATCTAATAAAAAAGTAATTCTGAAATTTTATGCTCCTACTAATTCTATGTACATGTTTTGCTTACTATTGTTCCACAACGTGTCAAACTAGCAAAATTGTTATTGCGATTTCAGTCACAATAATACTCATTCAGTTTTGCTGTTTTTATGTTAATTGGTAAATTCTTAATTGATAGTGAAAGGATATGGAAATTTTTTCTGAGTGATAGTAGAACGAGTAGGTAAAATGATTAACCCAGTTATTATTATAAATCAAAATGAAAAATGTATCAAAATCAATGGTGAAGCCTCAAATTTTAAGTAATTAAATTGAAACTATTGAGATTACGAATAATTTCATAGAAAGGAAACCAGACTTTCAGTAACAGTGTAACACGTATCATGTATGTGATCTTTGGTTGTCATGGTAACTGGTTTTATTCAGGCGCAAAAGAAAATTTGTTATGCTTTTACTTCCTTTCGTCTTCTGTTTGATTAAATCCAATTACATTTTAATAATAATTTCGTATAATGAGCAAGATTACACTCGTGCGGTTAGATGGAGACGCGAAACATGAAGTTGATATTCCGGTTGGTGAGACTATAATCGGTCGCGGACCAGTGATGCAAGTGAGTGCCGATAAATAAGAGCAGATATATTGACATTTAGCTCCCAAAATATACTTGTAAATACACATGTTACGACAACACTAACTCTCAGAGCTGGCTGATATATGTAGTTCGCCAGTACGTTTACACTTCTGAGACTACGCTTTGTAATATGTAATGTGCGTTTATTGAATATGGTGCTCGCAGCTCCAATTTTTTGTTTGTTTTGGTTAAGTGTTTGAGTTTTAAGGAAAAGATGAGTAAGTTTATACAGTATGTACGTTTGTGGATAAATAAAGATTTAAACTGAAGGATTGAGTCCTTTGTGGAACTCACTACTTAAAATTTACCCTACTCCTATTTCAGTGGTTATTTGTAAACACTGCGACTCGGTAGCTTGTTGACAGTCCGCACTGAAATGAAATATGCCTTGTTCATAATGTAAATATGGCACAAAAAAATTAGACATTCAATTTACATACTCTCAAAATGTTTCATGGTGCGATCCCTGACCATTTTAAACATATTCTGTGATGGGGAAAGTGTAGCTCAGAAATTTGATTTTCTTATCCATTGTCCTAAATTGTTAGTTGTGTTCCCTTTTAGTTTATTCCCACCCATGTTTTACAAACACAAGCCGATTTTTTTCCGTTTCACAGGGTAAGGAATTTTAGAAAGTTGATCTCTTTTTTAATTATTGGTGAAGTATATGTTACTACTTACATTTCTAGCTCTATTGCAAGTGGACACTTGAATTAATATTATGGCTAAAGTATACAATGGGCCACCCACGCACAGATGTTGGCAATACCTATGCTTGTATGATTTAAGAGCAACTGTGTTATTACTTTTGGTAATAGTAAAAACTGATCACTTATCTTCACCGATCCAGCTCGCTATCCCCATGATTTAATTTTAAAAAAGTCATATGAACATTGATTCACAGTTTAGCTGTTCCACAATCTTAGATTTCTCTGATGGCCCTTTGTAAAGTTTTACTGCTTTTCTGTTTGTATCCAGGTACCTTTCTTTCTTTTCAATGCTCAAAACACACAAGCGTGTTTGATATTCATGTACAGGTTGAGCATTACAGAAGGTGCCTGTGGTGTAGGGTACATTGGATTTACCAATACTACTCATTTGGTTTGACTTGCAATCATCGTAAAATTGCAAAATAAATCACTCATTGAAATGCAATATATATGTATAAAATATGTTCTATAACAATTATGGATATGCATGTGTCATTGCATTCTTTGCGCAACCTACATCCAAGGTTATGATCCAGGTTAGAATGTCACCACAACTAAGTTTTCGTATTTTTTGGCTTTGCCAATTCAAAATATAACAGTCATCTCCAAACCTACCTATACCTTGGGATATGCTTTAGATAAGTCAGTCATCACAACCTACATTCCAAAATATTAAGACATGCAGAATAAATATTGTCAGTATTCAGTTTTGTACATGCACAAATAAAATGTTACACACAACAACATCATTACACAACAGAGGGAAAGGTGATGTCTGGTTTACTAATTGAATTATTTTCTTATCCTGCGTGTCCCGACATGTCTTATAATTACATTACACACTGTTTTCTCATTTGTATAATACTTCCATTATCTTTTTGGTGAGTTTATGGAATAATGCAGTACAGACTGAGCTGCCATGTTAAGGACTGAATATGTGCTTATATTCATTCCTTGTAATAGTAGGCTATGTTAGCTTTACATTTGATTCAGTTAATAATCTTCATTCTTAACTATCAGTGGAATGCTGTTGTGTCATAGGTAGCTCACATGTTCATCTTTCATTTTTGTGCATCAGCATGCTGGGGAATTTCTTAGTTTCTTTTCTCTTTGTATTTTTAGCTCTCTGTTGGATCAGGAACTTTTGTATTCAGCAAAATTTGTTGTTCGAGCTACTCTCTTTCCATCTGTTAAATGGAATAAGGTAATTATTGTATATATTCCCTTTATACATCTGATTCATGATGCCTGTGATTACAGTTCAAATCCTTTGTGACTGAGTAGTCTTTTTACCTCCCTTTGCTTAGCGCTAATTGTATTGTTCCTTCGCCTGACAAGTGCACATACTGAAGTTTTAGGCAAAATGTCAAAGTGATTGTTTTATGGACATGGACAATAAAATGAAAATGAATCAGTTAAAAAAAGTGCTGGAAATTTACCGATTTTAAAAGTAGGTGCTACTGTGAATGGTAATATGGAAAAATCAGTGTTGAGTGAAAGAAGAGAACTGCTCACCATTCAGTGAGGCATTGGGCAGCAAATAGCCCAACAGGTGAGGTGTTCAGTACTGTAGATTAGCTTCTGGAGTTACATTCTTCTTCAGAACAGGCATGTAGAACATCCCTAAGCCCCTCATGTGCATTGTGCCCCCTTCCATATACCCTTCATTGCTGTATTTCCCTAAGAAGGCAGTTGAGAAGAATTGAAGTTTGTGTGTGTGTGTGTGTGTGTGTGTGTGTGTGTGTGTGTGTGTGTGTGTGTGTGTGAGTGAGAGAGAGAGAGAGAGAGAGAGAGAGAGAGAGAGCGGGGAGGGGGTGGGTACTGTCTTGACAGACCCCATATTAACGTAGGCTAGGTTTTGAGAAACACACACGAGAAGCGTTCAATGAGAGATGCAACCCTTTTTTTCTCAGCTGATTTTGGTTGAAAAAATGAAGAATTTGTTGTGAGATGTCAAAGAATATTGTCGCTTCAGCCCCTATAATTTCATGCAAGATTGATGGGTCATAATCAAACACCATGCTACGCATGTGGTTGTCTCTGTTGGCACTGCTAACACACTTCTCCACCAGTTGGGGTAGTCAAAGATATGCATCTGCTAGATTCTTGGCTGCCTAACAGAAGACCATAGATGTGGAATTGCTTGTGCATTACGAGGCTAATTGTGACAGTTTTTTGTCAAACATCTTGAACCGGAAACAAAACGGCAGTCCTTTCAGTGGCAGCTACATCATCTCTCCTCTGAAGAAAAAGTTAAAGGATGAACCCTCACCTGGTAAAGTAATAGCAATGGTCTTCTGGGACTCTGAAGGGGTTATTCCGTTTGATGTCTTCTGTCACGGCACAAAGATCAGCCCTGAAGTGTACAGCGCTACGCTCAGGAGATTGAATAAATGACATAAGCATTTCATTGCCACAAAAATTCAGACAAACTTTTCCTTCTCCATGACAATGCAAGACCTCTCACAATTCTGCACATCGGAGAGAAGCTAATGGAACCTCATTGGATCATTCTTCCTCATCCACCCTACAGCCCGGATCTTGCACCTTCTGACTTTCATCTGTTTGTTCCAGTGAAGAATGCACTCTGTGGGAAGCAGTATGTGGATGATGGGGATGTTACTGATGCAACAAGATGCTGGCTTGAGCGTTGACCAGTAAAGCAATACCATGTGGGCATACAGCCCTCCCAGTAAAGCCATCACATTGCATATGGAGATTATGTTGAAAAATAGGGTTTCTTAGCCAGAAGAGGGGGGGGGGGGGAGTGGATATGGTGTATTGGAAGCCTGAATAAAACAAACCTGCTTTCAAAAAAGAAATGTGTCAAATTACTTATCGAATGCCCAGTGGTGGCTTGTGAGTACACATTCATACAAATTTTTAGATTCAGATAAATTTGAATGTCTGAAATTAATAGCGTCTGCTGTACAACAGTTATGCTTATCAACAAGTTTATACAACTACAACCACTGCCAGTAATAATAATAGTGGTGGTGGTGGTGGTGGTGATAATAATAAAGATTCATAACTTGTCTGACAAAAGAAAGAATTATTGTTGTGGAATTTTGTTGTTTTGTACATCATTGAGTACAGTGTAGGGCAGTTATGAAATAACATGTAAGCTTTCACAGCTCTCCACTTTGCATTTTTGTGTTTGTGGGAGTTTTTGTGCTTTTTCAGTCTTTCGGACAAATGTACAAGATCCCTAACAGATGTATTAGTTCATGAATTTACTTCTGGCCTGAAAATCTGATATTATTATGCTGCACTCACACAACAGCTTGTGCTAACTTTACATTTCCTTGTTAAATGTTCGCTTGTAGTCACACTTATTTGATTTCATCACTCTCTCAATCAAGGAATCTGTTCTCGGAGGCCCTAGTTCCTTTGCGTCTAACTTTTCCTGGTGATTTACCTTTTCTGTTTGCGGAATGAGATTTTGATTCTGCAGTGATGTACAGGCTGATATGAAACTCCCTGGCACATTAAAGTTGTGTGTTGGACCAAGACTCGAACTCGGGTCCTTTGCATTTCACGGGCAAGTGCTCTACTGACTGAGCTACCCAAGCATGACTCACGACCCCTCCTCACAGCTTTACTTTTCTGTAAGCATTTAAAATAGATGTAATATATTTCATGTTTACACTGCACATGAAAGCCAATTCCCACACAGTAAACAACCAACTCTAAACACAAAGTGCCGTTTGTGGAAATGATTAAACTCAAGTAGCAATGTCTATCAACATGGTACTTGACTAGAATGCAGATGAGGTGCTGAGATCCATAAGGACCTAAAGAACAACGCTGTCAATTCCACTTTTAAGAGAGTATCAGAAACCAGTGATACTGCTTTTTGTTAAGTTTCATATGTTCAGTGTGGGACTACAGCACAGATAAACCTGATGCACCATAAGATCAACAGAGTCCAGAAGAATGAATAAATGCAATGCTACAATCGACGGTGATGTGCTTTTGGCCATTCTCAGCGCCTCAAATGGATTACTGTATCATAAAATTCATAACTTAGTATACTGTAACTCATTTAGAAATCTACAAAATAGATTTACTGTCAGTACAATTTTAACATATACTGAAGTCTGATGTGATTTTATTGTAGTATATAGTGAGAGAATCAGCATATCTGAGGAGTGTGCTATCATCTAGCAGAGTTTATGTCAAGTGAACGGGAATAAAACTCTGCTGCAGTGTGCTACCATCTAGTGGCACTGATGTAAACTTCTAGCTTAGTGGCAAGGGGTAGCTGTGCTCAACGTGAATTATGCACATTGTTTGTGATATCCCCATGTATTTGGTGCGTAAGGCAATTACGTCCCACGAGTTGCACATGCGCAAAAGCTCCTTAAAACGTGCACAACTGAAGATGTGCATGAGACCCTGATGCCAAGTTTCACGGAGTCTAGAGAGGCAGTAGCACAGTAGATGTAAGTGCCGCTTCTTTCAGATTCCAGCATCTATGCTATGTTCACAGTATTCAAACAAAAATAAGCAATGAATTCACAAGGTGTCAAAAGTTAGGGTGTTCACGTCCTCTTGTGCTCTTACACAGCACCCGCCACTGTGAACACCTATTGTAAATTGCATCTTTAAATGCTGAAAAATAGCATGCCCCCCGCCCTCCTCCTCCCCCCCCCCCCCCCCCATCAGACACACTGCATACCTGTACAGCTACCTTGTGCCTGCTGAATACACAATTTTGAGATTGCAGTTCTGCAACTTGACTTGTGGTGAGGGGTCGTAGGGAGGTGAGAAAGAAGGTGAGGAGCAGGAGGGAGGGTTGGGGAGGGATGGCTGGAACGTGGGGGAGGGAAGCAGGAGCTGCGCAGGATAGGTATGCAACACATGAGCTCCAGAGTCGGTGAGGTAGTGCAGCACATGATGGCGATGATGTCGGGGAGTGGGTGACAGAATGTAGAAAGAGGAGGGAGATGAGGGTGTGGGTGCAGGATGAGAGAAGGTAGAGTACTGGGACAGGGTGGAATTGGGTGCAGAACAGGGGCTAGCAGTTATTGAGGCCACTGGAACAAAGGATGTGTTGCAAGGATAATTCCTCCCGTAGTTCAGAAAAGCTAGTGCTGGGGTAAGGGTCTAGAAGGAATGAGGTGTGACACAGCCATTGAAATTGAGCATGCTGTAGTCAGTGGACTGTTCTGCCACTAGGTGGTCAACACTGCTCTGGGCCACAATTTAGTGGTGGCCATTCATTCTGGTGGACAGCTGGTTGGTGGTCATACCCACATCAAATGCTGCTTAGAAATTGGAGTAGAGCTGGTATGTGCCGTGGCTGCTTTCGCAGCTGATCCTGCCTCTGATGGGATAGAATACACCTGTTATATGTGTTTAGCAGGATGCGACAGCTGTGTAAATTTATGGGTTTTGCACCTGAGTCTTCCACAGGGATGTGACACATGTGGCATGGTGTTGGGAGTGGGTGTGGCATATGGATGGACCAGGATGTCAGATAGGTTGAATGGGTGATGGAATACCACATTAAGAGGGGTGGGTTGATTGTTGGTAGGATATTCCTCATTTCTGGGCACTATGATGATACTCCCACCCCCCACAAACCATGGACCTTGCCGTTGGTGGGGAGGCAGTGCAGATAACTGTACCATAGGTGCAACCACAAAGGAGGAGTATTTGTTGAGATGTCAGACAAACATGTTCCTGAAGAGGGACAGCAGCCTTTTCAGTAGTTGCAGGACCAATAGTCTGAATGATTGACTTACCTGGCCTTGTAACATCAACCAAAACAGCTGTGCTTTGCTGGTACTGTGAAAGGCTGAAGTCAGGGGGAAACTACAGCCATAATTTTTCCTGAGGACATGCAGCTCTACTGTGTGGTTATGTGATGATGACATCCTCTTGTGTAAGATATTTCAGAGGTAAAACAGTCCCCCATTTGGATATCAGGGCAGGGACTACTCAGGAGAACATCGTTATCAGGAGAAATAACACTGGCGTCTACAGTTTGCTACTTATCAATGAAGTAGCTCCTCAATTGGCCTCACAAGGGCTGAGTGCACCCCACTTGCCAACATAATTTGGCAGACCTGGGCAGTTGACCCATCCAAATGCTAGCCAAGCCCGACAACACTTCACTTCAGTGATCTGATGGGAACTGGTGTTACCACTGTGGCAAGGCCGTAGGTAGAAATCCAACCACCATCCGCTAAAATCTGAAATTTCTTTCCTATCCACCATGTGAAATGTATATTTATTGTTCTTATTACTATTCACAATGATTGCTCCATGCTAAAATGATGGAAATATTGTTGGCTTCCTATGTAAACACAAACTGCTGGAGAGAGGTCTCTTTAACATAGTTTGCTGCCTCTACCCCTGTAGAACCAAAAACTGCTATGAAACACATTCACTGAAAACAGCAATGTAAGGGAAAGATAGAACACTGACCTACCCTGGTATGTTGAGACTTTATCTTCTAGATCCTCCTTTCAGGTCAGGCGAAGAACTTCCAGAATTATGGTACTAGTGACCAATTAGCAAGCTGGAAGTTTCATAGAATGTGAGGTGCTGGAGAGGCCTAAGAAGACAGGCACAACTGAGCCAAGTTAAATAACAACTATGCTGTCATGGTGTAGGAGCTCAGTATGTTGCAGATAGGAGAGCTTTGACAGTAACCATTAATAGTGAAAACTGAACAACTTCCAAACAGAACCTTTAAAATAACGAGACTCGCCGAGAAGGGTAACAATCAGCAGAGCAGCTCACATGGACTGAATGCTGCAAGCTATTCCCGGAGATGACACATATTGCCCCAACAAAGCCCAGTTCTGCCACACAATGCACAGCTCCCGTGAAGCTTTGCAACAGCCACTACACACTCCGAAGTCACCACTTCCACCCGGGTGCACCCCCACCTATGACGCTCTACCGATGCCCATTGGTCCTCTGCCTACTGTCTCTCTGTGTCACTCACGAACTGGCTGTCCACCAACTCCCTCTGCAGACAAGTCTTTGCAACTTGCCAGTGGCTCCCACTTGAGCTCCAGCCAAACAGAAGAGGCCAGTGCCAGAATACTTGTGAGGTAAACCCTGTGGCTAATACAGGCATTAATGTACTCAGAATGCGTGTATCAGTATTGTACACCTGTGACAGCAGACTAGAAAAAAGAAAGTAATGAGAACATTGTACCAGGCATTGTCCAACATTGGAGTCAGAACAAACAAATATGTATGTAGCAAAAAGTGTTCAATGAAGGGGGTCCTGTAGAGATATTAGTAATTTAGGGTCAAACTTGGGTTGGGAAGGAGGGGACACTTTAGATGGTACTACTGTAGTTGATGCAATCATTGACATTGTCATGGATGATTGTGATGAATTTACCAGTAGATAATTGTTTGTCAGACAGTGATGATCCAAATGCATGGATGGTACAAATCTATGTAAGGTGAACTTCAGTCTGGAAGTGTGCTCTGGAGTCATTTAGTGGGTGACATCCTGTGTGCTTGATGCATCTCTGTTGCATTAAACACATTCAAGTGTAATGAGGCTTTGCCTAAGTCAACTTGTTTATCCCAGCTACTGCTAGGAGGCAAAATGGCCAGTGTCAATTTATTTCCAGTAAAATACTCAGAGAGGTTCAGGTTGGCCTGTTGGGCATATTAACACTTGACCCAAAAAATATGTATGGTTTGGAAATCTCCTTGAAGATAAGTTATCTAAGAAATGGAAATAGCAGTAGCAGAATACATGTAGCTTCTCAGAATGCACTTTTAATGATGAAATGAGTCAAATGTACTTCTGAAAAAGCATGACTTTTGTACTTGAGGAAGCACTGTATGGTATTGCAAGAATGCCAGTGTCTGTAACAAGATGAAGTACGAGAAAGTTCTTATGTAAGGAGCATTAGTTGAGGTCTGGTTAAGGTAGCTTCATGCACTCAATATTCATTGCACAATTATGAGTATTGTGCATTAATATTGACTGTGTGAGAGCAGTTTTGACTGTTTTTGCAGTACGTTCAAAGAGACAGCAGAGCTTTAAAAATATTGGTGCTCGCTCAGTATATTGTACCATGTAAGGGTTGTATTCCACCATACACACCTGTCCCTGCTGAGACTTTGTGATTTGCAAACATGTAAACAACTGATTTTGCAATGTCGTTTGAATGTGAGTACGGAAAGACAAAGGAATCATCTGTTGATGTGCATTCAGGGGAGTTGTTTGGTTACATATTTAATACATATTCAGTAACTAGCTGTAGAAATATTCGCCAAAAGTGTTTTTAAGTGCTGGGAGATAACAATGCAAATACTTATTTGTTCATTTTCAAAGCTTGAATTATTTGTTGCAGAAATACATAACAGCACTACCTGTGTATCCTCTACAATGAAGTATCTTAATCTTTTCATGTTCATAGATCACTTCCAGCATTGCAGAAAGTTAAATCCAACTAGTATGTGAACAGTACCATTCTTCAGTTTGTTGTAAGATTCCTCATTCATCCTTAAAAAAATTCCCATAGTCACCCGTATCTGCTGCATTTTCTCTTTGCATTTTATTATGGCTGTGTCTAGAGTGCTTTCCAGGCCACTTTTTTTAATCACCACCACTTCCTCTTGTTTTTCTTTTTGCAAGCACATAGCAACAGCAATTGCAATACACGCAAGTTCCACACCGTCAAGCGATGACACATTCGCTGCGAAGGCAGGGTTCTGATCCATCCCATGCATAAATATTGTGCAATAATATTCTGCCATTCTTGGCCTCAGGACTTTTGGCAAAATATGATGTATGGTCAATAAATAATGCAACACACTTGTGTCTGAAGGCAGCTTTGTTTTATTCAGGATTCCCATTACCTTATTATTCCTCACTCTTTTGGCTACAAATCCTATTTTTCAGTGTAATCTCTGTTCAATGCAATGGCCTTACACCACATTACTCAGAGGGCTTGTATGCCTGCTATCACTTTACTGGTTGGCTGGAGCCAATATCTTGCTGGATAAATAACCTCCGCATCATCCATGAACTGCGTCCTGTGGAAGTGCCTCCTTCATTGGGCCAAACAGATTGAAGTCGGAAGGTGCAAGATACGGGGTGTATGGTGCATGAGGATTTTTGTGAGCTCCTCTCAGGTGTGTAGAATTGCGCGAGGCCTTGTGTTGCCGTGGAGAAGGAAAAATTCGTTTCCATTTTTGTGGTGACAAACATGCTGAAGTCATTTCTTCAATGTCTCGAGGGTAGCACTGTACACTTGCACCATGAGGGAGGACATCAAGCAGAATAACACCTTCAGAGTCCCAGAAGACTATTGCCAGCTGAAGGTGTGACTTGGAACTTTGGAGGGGACGTGGTGTGGTGCCACTCCGTGGATCGCTGTTTTGTTTCAGGTTCGAAGTGGAAGTGATGAACCCATGTTTCATTGCCTGTGATGATGTTCAGCAAACAGTTGTCATCATCAGTCTTGTAACATGCAAGGAATCCTGGACAGATTATCCTTCTTTGCTCTTAATGGTCTTCTGTTAGGTGACAAGGGACACTTTTGAGTACGCCGACTGGTGGATGTGTCTCAGTACTGCCAACAGAATCGTACAGTTGTGCAGTGAGGTGTTTGAAGCAAGCACATAGCAACAGCAGTTGTAATACATGCAAGTTCCACATCGTCAAGCGATGACACATTCGCTGCGAAGGCAGCCTCAAATGAGGGTGTCCGCAGACTCTGACAGTGCAGGAGTCACAGATGTGTGTGGCTGGCCAGCACAGAGGAAATTGGATAGGATTGTGCAACCTTGTTGCAATGATGGTAGAGGCCTTTCCCAATGGTTCACCATGCTTTGTTCACTGCCAGGTCTCTGTAGGTATTCTGCAGGCACTTGCGAATATCTTTGAAACTCTGGTTTTCTGCTGAAAGGGACTCAATGACAGCTACCTGCTGGGAACATGCCTCCATCACAGACACCATTTTGAAGACTGCGGGCCGGCCGCTGTGGCCAAGCGGTTCTAGGCACTTAAGTCCAGAATCGTGCTGCTGCTACAGTCGCAGATTCGAATCCTGCCTTGGGCATGGATGTGTGTGATATCCTTAGGTTTAAGTCTAGAGGACTGACGACGTCAGATGTTAAGTCCCATAGTGCTTAGGGCCATTTGAACCATTTGAAGACTGCGTATAGTGCCGTCACCTGTTAGTACTTCAAGAAAGTATAGGAGCTGAAGTGAGAATATTCCACAATGTCCCGCAACCAATTCTGCCTTTTTTTTCCAATGTAAATGTGTTGCTGTACTTATTGAATGCACCTCATATACTGACAATATTATCGTGCAATAAATATTGAGTATGCGACACCCTCTTTAGCTGCAGTGCCACAGAAGATGGTGGTTTGGACCCCTTGTTGATAACACTTGTGTCATCGGCAAACAGTTCGGTTTTTGCAGACTCCTCCCATGCTCCCAGTAAATGATTTATGTAGATCAAGAACAGGACCAGCCAAGCACCGAAACATTCTGTGCACTATATTTAATATTTAAGATATGACTCCATCCATGCAATGAGAAGACCTTTAATGCCATACCACCTCAGTTGCCGGACGGGGTGGCCGAGCAGTTCTAGGTGCTACAGTGTGAAACCGCGCGACCGCTACGGTCGCAGGTTTGAATCCTGCCTCGGGCATGGATGTGTGTGATGTCCTTAGGTTAGTTAGGTTTAACTAGTTCTAAGTTCTATGGGACTGATGACCTTAGAAGTTAAGTCCCATAGTGCTCAGAGCCATTTGAACCATTTTGAACTACCTCAGTTTTTGTAGCAGAATTTTCTGGTCAACACAGCCAGAGGCCTTGGCAAGATCACAAAAAATGCCAACAGGGTAATTTTTGTTGTTGACTCTGAGTGTAGCCCACCCAAATAGCCATGTGTGTAAAAATACCGCTTCTGGGATGGGAAAGTGCACCAGCCTCGGATCAAATCTGCCAGCAGATTAACGAGGAGGATTGGTGTGCCAGCTAGCTTGGATGTGGTTTTTAGGTGGTTTCCCACGTCTGATGAACTGAATAACAGGCTGTTACCAGATCCCATCTCAGTTACACAATTTGCGACATGTAGAAAATTTTCTCTTATTTTCACATGAATATCACTACATGCAGACAGTTGGGGTACATATATATTGTACCGGAGGTGGGGAAGGGGGTGAGGAGTAACGGAGTGGTTACAGTAAGGGCATCCGGCCACCCCTTAAATTAACCATACCAAATATTTTAATAACAACATTGCCAACCTTGTGCCAATGCAGAGCTAAGACACAAGAGAAATAAGATGATGATGATTTTACATTCTGTCATTCGTGATGCATGTCGGTCTCCTTACACTCTTATAGTTAGCACAATGCCTCTGTCTGCAAGAAAGAGATCCATTTTAGACTCGGACACCCATTGTTGGCAAACTATAATTTCTTCAAGGGGCAGAAGACTAAATGTGGGTATTACCATCTTTATAAATGATTAGAGGATTACTGAATATGTCCCATTTACATATTTAAATTTAATTATCATTGTCTGTGCCATCTACATCTACAGTCGTACTCTGAAAGCCAGAGGCTACTTCTCACTGTGCCTGTTACTAAGGCTTCTTCCCATTCCATTTACCCATAAATCACAGGAAGAATGATTATTTAAGTGCCTATGTGCACACTGTACTTAGTATAATCTTGCCCCCATGATCCTTATGGGAGCAATACATAGGGGATTGAAGTGTGTTCCTAGATTCTTTGTTTAAAGCTGGTTTTTGAAACTTTCTTGGGATAATTTGCATCTGTTATCAAGCTTCTGCCAGTTTAGTTCCTTTAGAATCTCTGTGACACTTTTCAGTGGGAAAACAAACCTGTGACCATTCATACTAACGTTCTCTGTACACATTCAGTATCCCACGTTAGCTCTGTTTGGTATCGTCCAACACACCTGAACAGTATTTCAGTAAGAATCATGCAAGTGATTTGTAAACAGGTAGGTATCCACTATCAAACCATACAAGACCTCTTGGGAAATAGTTTCCCAATTAGAGGAGTAACTGCTCGAATTTGAAGTTAGAATTACTCTTTGTTTCCTATCTGTTTAGTAATAGTTGAACCATTGTATAGCCGTGTCTCAGATTCCATGCCTCTGTAATTTTTGTAGAAGAAAAGATTGGTTCTCTGGCTCAAATGCTTTGATCAGACCACAGAATATTCTTGTGATCTTTCTGCTCTTATCTAATGAGGAGCATTGGTAGCTTTACAGGCTTTTTCCTTGTTTTAATACAAACTGGTTTTTAAAATTATATCATTATAATAAGAAATTTTTCAATCTGTTTTGCTGCAGTGCTTTCAAACGCTTCAGAGAAAAATGGCAAAAGAAAGGGAGTGCAATAATTCCTCACTCTTTTACAATGAGAGGACGAAAGTCATGGGATGCCTCCTAATATTGTGTTGGACCTCCTTTTGCCCAGCGCTCTGTAGCAACTTGACGTGGTGTGGACTCAGCAAATTGTTGGAAGTCCACTGCAGAAATATTGAGCCTTGCTGCCTCTACAGCCATCCACAGTTGCTAAAGTGTTGCTGGTGCAGGATTTTGTGCATGAACTAACCTCTCAATTATGTCCCATAAATGTTCAATGGGATTCATGTCGCTTGATATGGGTGGCCAAACCATTCCCTCATATTGTCCGGAGTGTTCTTCAAACTGATCATGAACAGGTGTGGCTGATTACATAGAGCATTGCCATCCATAAAAAGTCTACTGTTGTTTGGGAATGTAAAATCCATGAATGGCTGAAAATGGTCTCCAATTAGCCGCAAGTGACTATTTCCATTCAATGATCAGTTCACTTGGACCAGAGTATCCAGTCCATTCCCTGTAAACACAACCCACAATGTTATGGAGCCAACCCCAACTTGCACAGTGCCTTGTTGACAACTTGGATCCATTGCTTCGTATGGTGTTGCGCCACAACACTCGAACACTGCCATCAGCTATAACCGATAGAAACTGGGACTCTTATGATCATGCCACGGTTTTGCAATTGTCTAGAGTTCAACCGATATGGTCACGAGACCAGCAGAGATGCTGCAGGCGATGGCGTGCTGTTAGCAGAGGCACGCGCGTCGGTTGTTTGCTGCCATAGTGCATTAACGCCAGATTTCACTGCATCGTCATAACGGATACATCGCACATTGATTTCAGTGGTTGTTTCATGCAGTGTTACTCATCTATTACCACTGACAGATATTTGCAAACACTGCTGCTCTTGCTCATTTATTGAGGGCAATTGGCCACTGCTTTGCCCATGATGAGAGGTAATGCAAGAAATTTGATATTCTCGGCACACTCTCGGTACACTGATCTCGAAATTGGATTCCCAACTGATTTCCAAAATAGGATGTCCCATGTGTTGAGCTGAAACTACTATTCTGTGTTCAAAGCTGTTAATTTCTGTCATGCGGCCGTAATCACATTGGAAACATTTTCACATGAATCAGCTGAGTACAAATGACAGCTCCACCAATGTACCATCCTTTTATATGTTCTGTACGTGATATTACTGCCATCTGTATCTGTGCATATTAGTGTCCCATGACTTTTGTCGTCTTAATGTATAGTTTAGGTATAGCAACGTTACTTAACCACTATAGTGTTAATTATGGGTGATGTAAAACAAACACGACGAGTTTTACATTAAGAAATGATAGCAATAGTTTCTCCAAGCATATAAATTCTGCTAGGCAGAGTCAGAAGCAGAAACATTGGCTTGGTCATTGTAGTGCTCACCCTTGTGTTGCCAGTTGCCAGGGTTGGCAGCAGCTGGAGTGTTAGGCATGGGACGGGGGGGGGGGGGGGGGGGGGGGGAGAATAGAGAGAGAGAGAGAGAGAGAGAGAGAGAGAGAGAGAGAGAACCCATTGTGTTGCTGTCTTCTTACGTTCACTCCAGTTTAGCAGCCGCGTGCTGTAAGTGTCTTACACTTATAGGAAAGAAGCATTCCTAATTATTTGGGAGGGGGGGGGGGGGGGGGGGGACTCATACCCATTTTCAAGAATGGCCATCAGACACACTTGCAAAACTATAGGTCTGTATCTGTTACGTCATTCTGTTGTAGAATTTCAGAACATATTTTATGCTCACATATTATGACATTTCTAGAGACTGAAAATCTCTCCTGTAGGAATCAGTGTGTGTTCCGAAAACAATGATCATAAACAGTGATCATGTGAAACCCAGCTCTCTTGCTCTGTCTGTCCATGAGACGCAGAAAGCAGTGGATACAGGTGGCCAGGTGTATGTGTGGTCCTTGACTGCAGGAAGGCATTCAGTACAGTTCCGCAGTGCCACCTAATGAACAAAATACAAGTGTATAGTCACTATAAGGCCAGCTGTGTGAGTGCATAGAAGATTTTGTAGCAAACAAAACATAGTAGTCATTCCACACTGACCTAAAAGTAACATCAAGCGCGGCACCAAGAGTGTGTTATAGAACTGTTACATCCCACGATACATATGAATGAACTAGTAGATACTGTCGGAAGTTCCATGAGGCTTTTCGTGCATGATGCTGTTGTATACAGAGAAGTGGCAATGCTAGAAAATTTGTAGTGAAATGCAGGAAGACCTGCAGAGGATTGGCACATGGTGCAGGGAGTGGCAATTGATTCTCCATTTTATAAAATGTAACAATTATGAATATCTATACAGAAAGACACTTTATTGTATGATTGCACAATTGGAGAACAATTACGGGAAGCAGTTACTTCCATAAAATATCTGAGATTATGCATATGAAATAGTTTGAAGTGGAACAACCACATAAAATGAATCATGAGTAAGGCAGATGCCTGACTGAGATTCATTGGAAGAACTCTCAAGGAAATGTAGCCCATCAACAAAGAAAGTAGCTTACAAAGCACTCATTTGATCAAATCTTGACTATTGCTCATCAGTTGTGTGATCAGTACCAGATAGGATTTGTAGAGGAAGTAGAAAAGATCCCAAGAAGAGCAGTGTGTTTTATTACAGGTTCATTTAGTAAGTGTGAAGGCCGTAAGATGCTCAGTGAACTCCAATATTGTCTACAGTTAAAGTTTCAAGAGTGTACATTGCTAGAAGATTCAATCAGGATATTGCTTCCTTGTACATTTAGCTTGTGAAAAGAGCATGAAGATAAAATTAGACGGATTTGAATTCACGTGGAGACTTACTGGGAATCGTTCTTCCTGCAAACTGTACATGACGAACAAGGAAAGGGGGAAATGCCAGTGGTAACAATGTACTCCCTATTACACACTGTAAGGTGGCTTGCAAAATGTGGATGTAGATGTATAGTGAGCTGAATTTCACAAGATTTCTGTTTGCAGAACTGATATTGATACCTAAAGAGGTGGCACTCGGTTTCCAAATAATGTCATAATACATTAACATTAAATGAAATATGTAATTGTCCCTTCTCCTTGTGGAAGGTGCAGTCAGCTTTGCCTGGGGCACATCACATGGCATGAGGTTGCAAGAAAATTCATTGCAACATGTTGGGGAACCTTGTGGAATTGCTAATATTAAGGTTATATGGGTATCTGGATAATTTCCTGATGCGCAGGAAGACAGCTGCCTTAATGCCCTCCTTAAACCTCATAAGAACTGTGCATACCCAAGTAGCTGTCGTATTATTGCTGTCACCAGCTGTGTGGGAAAGACTTTACCACTCTGTCTGGATCTAGAATGCAGTTCTGTCCCTTAGCCACTTTCAGTGAGGATTCAGGAGGCAACTTGTTGAAGGCAGCAATTAAACAGGTTTTGAGTTGTGGACATCACCTAATAGAGATTGTCTGGAAGCTCTAGATACCCAGCAATACTACTAAGACATTCGGTATCCTTGAATAGTTCCATGTACATGGCTTTCCAGGGATTATTTTACAATTTTTATGTCATTTAAATTCACTCCACAAGAATATACAATGTACAGTGGAAGTGGAAAAAGGTGGCCATCTACGATTTCTATATGTCTTACTCAGTCACAAATCTGATGGGTCATTAGGATGTTTTGTTTACCAAGGTCCCATGTATACAGATCTGTATGTGCAGGCATCTAGTTGCCACCACAGTTTTGCAATTTATGGCTGTCCTTTGGACAGTAGACACCCAGTACATATTTTATATGGTAGAGACAGCCTTGCAAAGGAGCTGGAAAACCTACAATTTGTACTGAAAGAAAAGAGATATTCTTCACATCATATTAGCACAGCTTCAATCAGGAGTAAACATACAAATCACAAGATAAAGAAGACATGGGCCTCTTAAAGCTCAGAGCATTCCTCTCATATGTGGGCAATATTTTGTCTAAGTTAGGTAAAATCGTTAAGAAAAAATATGTTAAAACAATCTTCCAGCCACATACAAAGAACTGTGTTCTCGACACTGTAAAGAATGATTTGGATTTGCAGAAGGTTGGTGTCTACAGGACACCACATCAATATGGTAAAGCCTACATTGATCAAACCGTGCACACAGTGCACGAAAGGTACATGGAATGTGCTCACCACATTTGCCTCTTGCAGGCCAATAGGTAAGCCATAGATGAGAACCGTATCTCCACAGGGCATTCTTTGGATTATTCAGCCACAAAGATTCAATTATTAAAGAACCTGATGAAATACATTAGGCAAAAGATCTTCTTTATTGTAATTCCTGCTTTCAACTTGGTAAGGTGTATCTTCAGAAAGACAAACATTGTACACCCGATTAGATATCTAGAGATAGTTAATTTTATTATCTTGGCCACAGGATTGTAAATTCACAGGCCCATAATACGACAGAGGGCGTGTTTGCAACATCACTGTTACACATAGGCCTGTGCTTCTCATGTGGAGCAATAACTGACAGAAGGCACTATACTCAACAGATGGCAGCTGTACAGTGATAATCTGTGCACATGTGGTTCCATGGCAACATTAGGTATAAAGTCAGTGGTGAAACTTCTTGGTAGATTAAAACTGTGTGCTCAACCAGGACTCTTAACTCAGGATGTTTTACCTTCTGCAAGCAAGCACTCTACCAACTGAGATACCCAAGAACACACAACTCATGACCTATCCCCGCAGTTTTACTTCTGCCAGTACCTCATCTTCTCAGGAGAGACTTTTGGGATTGACTTCATATCTGATTGTGGTGCTATCAGATTGCATAGTGACTTGTAGCATTGTATTGAGAAACACAATAATTCTGTTTGTATACAAATCTAAGAAATTTTGAAAGTGTTAAGTAACTTTATGATTGCCACATTTGTTTTGTACACAGTACTTAGGTGTTTAAGAAAGTACTTAGCATTATTCATTCATTCACTCAGTATAGGCTAATTATCAAATGATTTTAGTTTTGTGTCAAACAGATATTATGTTTCATTTCAGTAATGAATTAGCCAGTAAACTGATGTCTATGTGTAGGTTGATATGCTACGCTGGAGAGCCAAAGAAATTGGTACACCTGCTTATATCATTAGGGCCCCTGTGAACACAAAGAAGTGCCGCAACATGATGTGGCATGGTCTTGAATACTGTCTGCAGTAGTGCTGGGGAGAATTTGACACTATGAATCCTGCAGGGCTGTCCATAAAGCCGTAAGAGTATGACGGGCTGGAGATCCCTTCTGAACTGCATGTTGTAAGGCATCCCAGATATGCCAGTAATGTGCCTGTCTTGGGAGTTTGGTAGCCAGCAAAAGTGTTTAAAGTCAAAAGAGTGTTCCTGGAGCCACTTTGTAGCAATTTGGGACATGTGGGGTTTCACATTGTCCTGCTGGAATTGCATAAGCCCACCGGAATGCACAATGGACAGGATGCTTATGTACATGTCACCTGTCAGAGTCGTATCTAGACATATCAGGGGTCCCATATCACTCCAACTGCACATGCTCCACACCATTACAGCACCTCCACCACCTTGAACAGTCCCTTGATACCATGCAGAGTCCATGGATTCATGTTACAGTTTCCATACCCATACTCGACCATCCTCTCGATACATTTTGAAACGGGACTCATCTGACCATCAACAGTCCAATGTTGGTGTTGACGGGCCCAGGCGAGGCATGATGCTTTGTGTCGTGCAGTCATCAAGGGTACACGAGTGGGCCTCGCCTCCGGAATCCCATATTGATGATGTTTCGTTGAATGGCTCGCACACTGACACTTGTTGAACGTCCAGCATTGAAATCTGCAGCAATTGGCGGAAGGGTTCCACTTGTGTCACTTTGAATGATTCTCTTCAATCGTCGTTCTCCTTGTTCTTGCAGGATATTTTTCCAGCCGCAGCAATGTCGAAGATTTGATGTTTTATCAAATTCCTGATGTTCATGGTACACTTGTAAAATGGTCATTCGGGAAAATCCTCAGTTCATCAGCATTTCAGAGATGCTGTGTCCCATTGCTCGTGCGCTGACTATAACACCTTGTTCAAACTCACTTAAATCTTGATAACATGCCATTGTAGCAGCAGTAATTGATCTAACAACTGTGCCAGACACTTGTTGTCTTATACTGGCGCTCCCAACTGCAGTAACGAATTTTGACTGTTTACATATCTCTGTGTTTGAATACTCATGGCTATACCAGTTCCTTTGGTGCTTCAGTCTAATTTTGAATGGTGCTAATTTCTTTGAAGAAAAAATGCGTCCAAAAAGGTGCCCGTATGTTTCAAAGTTAGTCATGTTTGCAAGGAGCAGTACAGGCAAACTGTGAGTTAGCTGCATACACGCACACACATACACACACACACACACACACACACACACACACACACACACAAACAAAGATATATACATTTTCATCTACATACATAACTTGCAAACCCCTTGAAGTGGGTGACATTGGGTACTTCCCATTTTGCCCCCTATTACGGTTTCTTCTCATTCCATTTGTATTTGGAGTATGGGAAAAATAACAGTTCAGATGCCTCTTTACACATTGTAATTAATCCAGTTTTATTATTATCAGCCAAGATAGTGTATTCAAAAAGAGAGCAAAGCCACTGCTGTACTTTTATCAGAATATTTGTAGCTCTGGGTATAAATTCCCAGTGACACTAATGCTCATATTAAACAGATTTAAACTTTTTTTGCTAACAGATAGCTAATAGTATTGTGAGAAATTAGTAAAGTTTCAGGAATGCTTATCATGATGCAGCAGCGTGTGTGCTTCTGTCTGTTGTATAACTTGAATCATTCCACATCACCTAAGACTATCTTTCACCTCCATTTTTGCTCAACACAATGTTTAAATGAATGGATGGCTGAATGAATAAATGACTGTTGATAGTGCAGAGAGTGATCAGGCTTTGTGTTCTAAGGCTTTTGATAACTGTTGACTGTAACATGCTCTACTAAATAAGCTAGAAGCAATAGAAGTAATAGCTAATGACTGGTTTCAGTCATACCTAGCAGGTAGGCTACAAAGAGTAGAGAGAACACATACCTCAAATAAGTCCAAACTTTTACTAAAACACTTATCAGAACCAAAACACATTAATATGACTGTTCCTCAGTGTAGTTTATTATGACTAGTTCTGTTCCTGTCCGCCTCCGTAGCACGGTGGTAGCATTACCGCCTACAACGCAAGGGCACCCGGGTTTGATTCCCGGCAGAGGACTGGGTGGTGTGTGTCCTTCATCACCATTTTCATCATCATTGACACGCAAGTCACCGATGTGACATAGACTAAAAGACCCAAAGGGGATATCCCGGCCAATAAATGCCATACGGTCATTTCATTTTCAGTACTGTTCCTGATGTGCATCACCTTCACAGTAGTGTTAGGCATGTGCAATAAATTAAATAAATTCTCTTTGCAAATGACAGCAGTATTCTAATGACCCAGTGGGGTGGGGGGCGAGAGAGAGGGGGGGGGGGGGGGAGAAAGTGAGGGGGGAGAGGGGGGGGGGAGGTCCTTGCAGAGAAAGCAAATAAAACCCTCAAAGAAGTTTACGGTTGGTCAGTAAGCGATAAAGTGACATTGAACATAAAGGAAACTAATGCCATGAATATCGGTTTGAAGAGGGTAAAATGAAATTGTTAAATTAAATGTGAAATGTAGATGGACCTCTATAGACTGTGTAATAAATGCAGAATTTCTAGGAATGAATATTTATTCGCAGCTGAAGTGGTGTGAACACATGTAGATACCTGCAAACAGGATATCAGCAGCATATTATGCTCTTGGAGTCCTGTCATCAGTGTATAAAACAGCCAGTGTCATTTAGTTGCGTACTGTTTATCTGTACACACAAATGTTAGCTATGGCGTTCTTTTATGGTGAACAAATGCACAAAATATGAACACAATTTTCAAAACTGCAGAAAAGGGCAATAAGGATAATAACAGAGAATTGTAATTGAGCTCATTGTAAAGATCTGCTCAGAACACTGGAGATTTAAACTGCAATGTGTGAGTGCATTTACCCATCAGTTGTACACATCAAAAATAAAACTTATAGTTAATTACTGCACAAACAGCTCTGTCCATGATCATGGTACAAGACCTGCACTGAACTTATATTTATTAAGAAAGACTAAACATAAAAATCAAAACAGCATTTTCCGCCAAGGAACAAATTACCAAAATAGATTTAAAAAATTGTTGAAAGAAACTTAATTAAAAAGGCAGTAAAACAGTACCTGTTAAGCAGCAAATTCTATACATTAAGGATTACTTAGATGACACAGAGCAGAGGTTTGGTAAAAAATAAATAATAATAATTATAATAATTACCACTACTACTACTACTACTACTACTACTACTACTACTACTAATAATAATAATAATAATAATAATGATAATAAAACATCCATCATTCCACATAACACTTTTACACTGTATTTTTCATTCTTTTTTTTTCTTTTTTGGGAAAACTTACTGCCAAAGCTATGCAATGTATAATGCTAACACCTTATGCTGTTTCTAGAGTTCAGCCTCTCACTTGTTAGGCGGGGTAGCTGACAGACTTTTTCAGGCAAGAAACTGGGAAGTTGTGGAACACTGATAGTGTGTGTTGTGTTATAAAACAATGTGTGTGTAGCAAATGTAATGTGTACTGTGATTGTGTATGAGAAGTGGATGAATAGTGTAGCATTAGCCTTTTAAATTATTAAATAACTTATTTGCAAAACAGTATTGTATGCTAGCAATAAACCAAATGGGGCAGCACTGTTTTAAACAGAATGGCCTTGTAATCTTCATTCAGCTATCCTGACTTAGGTTTTCTGTGATTTCCCTAAATTACTTCAGGCAAATGTCAGGATGGTTCTTACTATATGACCAAGGCTGGCTACCTGCTTCGACATTGTTATACTAGACCAAGTATGTAAATGTCTGTATATGTGAATTACTTTATTTTTATTGTTTTTAACCTACTATTGATACTAAAACAGTTGCTGCTCACTGTGTGAAGAAAAATTTCAGATGGAATACGGTAACAGTAAGTGTATGCTGGACACTCGGAGCTGGAGCTTTCTTCAAACATCAAAATAAATCACTTTAAAACTATTTTAGGTCAGTAGTTGTGTGTGCAGTTTAAATATATTCCTCAATGCCAACTAAGAACTGGAGGAAAGACAGGGTGGAAAATTATTAGATGAGTAATAAAATCAGTTAAAAGAATGACATTTACGAATGGTGATCCAGAAAACATATTTACAGCGAAACACGTGAAATCACATAGAAGGGCGGGGTAATTTTATGATTAGCTCGAATAAATAAAAGTTTCATAATAGCAATAACATGTAAATATTTTACATAATTATTGACCAAATTTAAATGCTGTAATGAACTACTTATTAAGAGGTATAACCTTATATTAAAATTTTGACACCGCAGTAGGTTGAGAAGAATTTTATTCACAACCATAAAGCCTTATTTTATAAGCACTGGATAAGACTTCCAGGTACAAGAAATCATTCCTGATTACAGTCTTCAGCAGAGATATCTCCCAAAGAGATTAGCCGACAAGCAGATGAGGTGCTCCTGGGGACAGAGAATTGTGAGCAGCTCCAAGTGTGCTGAATGTCAGAAATTTGAGTGCAGATGAAGGAAAGGTTCACTACAAAATGCAGTAAGGCTTAATGTAATAATCAGTGACTCCACTTAAACATTAATAATGTTCAGGCAAAAGAAATTAAATCTTTAAGTTTCTAAAAATAGTGTATTTTCCAGAACAGTCACACATAATTTCAATAAGAAATTGACGGTTTTAGCCATCTTCAAATGTAAAATATAGACCATAATGCAGATAAGTTTAAAAGACAAAAGTGAAGTTACATGGATTACTTCAAAATTGCCATGTAAAAAATACGGTGATATCAGTGTTGTAACTCCAAGTTGAACAAATATATTTCAAGGACGACACAATACATGTAAGTCACAGATCAAGTAAACAAAGTAAGACGTGTGTACACTTTAACAGTCAAATCAGAACTGAGTCCGAGTCTAGCGGCCGCTTAGGTGGCACTGCTGCTGCATGGCTGGCAGACAGTGCCGCATATAGAGGACACGCATAACTGCACGGCGGCACTTTGAAAGATCGGTGAGTCACAACACTTTTCCCCCCTTTGAAGTTTTTGCACATTTCTTGATGGAGGTGGCCTGTAGATTGCTAACGTCCATAGGTGTTGTTTGACAGGCCGTGAAGTCTCGAGGAGGAGGCTTCCCTGTACAGACGGAAGTGTTCCCGATGATAACGTGTCGAAATTACAGGAGACGTGAGGGTCGCATCTGCTGGGCCCCCGTGCACCAATCTACCTGTTGCGCCAAGTCCGGTTGTTATAACAGGAGACATAGGCGATGTGTCCGCATCCGTAGATCCGTAGGAGAAGGAGGTGAGTAGAGTTGTTCCGAGAGATGGTGGTCATCTGGTTCCTGCGTGGGCACGTCTCATGTTGGCGTCAGTTCTTGTGCTGGCACCGAGAGGGTGGTGAGAGGACTGTGTTGTGAGTAATGAGAGATTCCAGGATCTCGAGCATCAGGTAGAGCCGAAGGTGGTGTCGTGGCATCCGGAACAGGTGTTGCTGGCACACGAGGCTGAAGCTGGTCTGAATGACGCACTGCAACACCTGTGTCCGCCTGGATTTCATACAGGCGTCGGCCACGGTGTCATAAGATGCGGCCAGGACTCCATTTTGGCCGCCTGCCATATCCCTGTACCCATACAAGGTTGCCGGCAGTGAACCAGCCAAGCGAAAGCACCTGCGGCCGTGAGGTGGAAGGCTGCAGAAGATAAAGTAGCGTGCGGGGCTGTCGGCCATGTAAGAGCTCAGCCGGGCTGTGGTCGCCCATGGGGGTGAAACGGTAAAGCCTCACCATTTGACTGTGGATGGAATGGAGGGGCCGTGATGTGCATGATGCCGTGACGGGCACAAAAATCCGCTAAATTGGAAGAGGCAAATTGCGGTCCATTATCAGTAACAAGAGTAGAGGAAAGGCCTTCCAAAGAGAAAATGTGAACTAGAGCATTGGTGGTCGCCGCATTGGTAGGCGACGTGCAACGGACAATGAAAGGAAAGTTAGAGTAGGCGTCAATAATGAGAAGCCAATAATTACCTAAAAAAGGTCCCGCGAAGTCAGCATGAATACGCTCCCAGGGTTTCTCAGGCGAAGGCCACGGTGACAAAGATGACTTCGGGGCGGAGGCCTGTGACGCACAAAGGCCACAGGCAGCAACCATGTGTGCAATTTCAGAGTCGATGCCAGGCCAGTACACATGACGGCACGCCAGAGATTTTGTGCAAGAGACACCCCTGTGTCCTTGGTGAAGGAGGCGCAAGACCGAAGCACGCAAGGACGCAGGTACCACAACACGCGGTGAAGCATTTTTGGTGGAAAGGAGGATAACACCATCCCTAGCCGTGAGGCGGTAACACAAAGCATAGTAGTTCCGCAACGAATCAGACGTCTTAGTGGACAGACGATGAGGCCAACCCTTCTGAATACAGTGTAAAACCCGGGAGAGGATGGGATCAGAACCCGTAGGAACAGTCAGCCAGTTCCCGGTGATGGGGAACCTGTCCACAACCCGCTGCTCGGCAACATCCAGGTGGAAACACAAAAGTTTGTCCCTATCGAATGCCAGATCAGGACCCACGGGAAGGCGAGACAGTGCATCAGCATTTGCATGTTGAGCTGTTGGCCGGAAATGAATCTCATAATTGAAACGAGACAAGTAAAGAGCCCAATGCTGGAGGTGGTGTGCAGCCATGTCGGGAAGTGACGTTGATGGATGAAACAAGGAAACAAGTGGTTTGTGATCTGTAACAACATGAAATTGGATCCATAGAGAAAAACACCAAACTTGTGAAGAGCATAAATAATGGCCAAAGTTTCTTTTTCAATTTGAGAATACTTTAGTTGGGCTTCCGTAAGTGTTTTGGAGGCATAAGCAATGGGTTGTTCAGAACCGTCAGAAAAACGGTGCGCAAGGACTGCACCAGCCCCATATTGAGAGGCGTCTGTGGCAAGAACAAGATGTTGGCCAGTTCGATAAGTAGCCAGGCACGGGGCCTATTGCAGCATAGTCTTCAATTTCTGGAAAGCCGCATTGCATGACGCGGACCAGTGAAAAGGCATGTTTTTATGCAACAGGCGATGCAACGGCTGAGCCACCGAAGCAGCAGACGGTAAAAACCTGTGATGATATGCTATTTTCCCCAAGAAGGCCTGCAGTTCCTTAACAGATGTAGGGCGAGGAAGGGCATCGATCGCAGCGACAGTTTGCTGAAGTGAACGAGTACCATCCCGAGAGAGTTGAAACTCCAAGTACGTGATAGATGCCTGAAAAAATTTTGATTTCTGAAGATTACACTTAAGACATGAAAAACTGTGTGGATATTCCGAAGATGTTCTTCAGTGGTGGAGCCAGTGACAACAATGTTGTCCATGCAATTTATACACCCAGTGACAGTGAGCAATAATTATTCCAAGAATCGCTGAAAGAGAGCAGGGGCACTGGCAACCCCGAATGGCAATCGTTGGTATTGATGAGGCCAAAAGGTGTGTTAAGGACCAGAAACTGCCAGGAAGCAGCGTTGAGAGGAAGTTGATGATAAGCTTCTGACAGGTCAAGTTTAGAAAAATACTGGCCTCCAACAAGTTTAGTGAACAATTCTTCAGGTCGAGGCATAGGGTAAGTGTCGAGGAGGCATTGAGCATTTACAGTAGCTTTGAAATTGCCACAGAGACAAATATCACCATTGGGCTTAGCAACGACAAAGACAGGAGAGGACCACTCACTGGAAGTGACAGGAAGCAAGACCCCTGAAGCAGTGAGACGATCCAGCTCCCATTTGACCTGATCACAAAGGGCCACAGGAATGGGCCGAGCCGGAAAAACCTTAGGCCGAGCAGTGGGTTTGAGCGTGATATGAGCTTCAAAGTGATTTGCACGGCCTAACACAGAAGAAAAAAGGGATGAAAATGTCATCGACAAGGAATCCAATTGAGCATAAGGAATAGCATCAGAGACGATATTGACAGAGTCATCTATGGAGAACCCAAAAACGCGAAAGGAATCAAAACCAAAAAGATTCTCCGCATTACTATGGTTGACCACAAATATGGGAACAGTGCGAACGACAGATTTGTAAGATACCTCAGCATCAAATTGTCTCAAGCGAGAAATCTTCTGTTTATTGTAAGTCCATAGTTGCGTCTGAGAATTGATGATAGTGGCAGCAGAACCAGTATCCACCTGCATGCGAACATCCCAACCAAGTATTTGGACAGTGAGGAATAACTTCCCTGAAAGGGAAGAAGTACAATTGACAGACAACACAGAAGCAGAATCAGCATCATGTTCATGAACATCAGGTATGCTGTCGGATTTGCAAACGGATGACACATGACCCTTCTTTTTGCATTTGTGACACACGGCCCAACGTTGGGAACAATCCTCTAGTGAATGTTTCGTAAAACACCGCAGACATGAAGGAAGTTGCCGTGGGTTTTGCTGCAGTTTCTTAGAGGTTTGTTTACGGTTAGGCCCAGGCTGCGCTTGGGAGCATACTGCGGCCACATCGGCCAGCGGGGACACGCCGCACGCTTCGTCAGCTGCGCACAGAGGTTGTACGTCCCCGATGTCACCCCATGCCTCTATTTGCGCTCCAGCGGCGCGAGAAATTTGAAAAGACTGAGCGATGGATAGGAGTTCATCTAGAGTCGGATTTGCCAACTGAAGGGCACGTTGCCTAACTTCTTTGTCGGGCACTGACCGGATAATAGCATCCTATACCATGGAATCGGCGTAGGATTCTTTGTGGATGTCAGTAACAAATTGACACTTTCAAATGAGGTCATGAAGTTCAGCAGCCCAAGCGCGATAGGATTGATTCGGTTGTTTTTGACAACGATGAAAGGCAACACGAGAGGCTACCACATGCGTATGCTTTTGAAAATATATGGACAGAAGTGAGCACATTTCAGAAAAGGACAAAGATGCAGGATCTTTCCAAGGAGCCAATTGCGACAACAACCGATACATTTGAGGTGAAATCCATGAAAGGAACAGAGACTTACATGTTTGGTTGTCCGCGACATGAAATGCCAAGAAGTGCTGTCGAAGACGTTTTTCGTAATCAGACCAGTCTTCCGCTGTCTCGTCGTAAGGAGGAAAAGGAGGGAGAGACAACGACGAGAGCATGGCATGGCTGCCGCGACGAAATCACAAATCGCATTTGTGAGAAGTGTTTGCTGTTCTATGAGACCTTGCAATAGTTGCTCTAAAGTAGCCATGGAAACCTGTGGGTCAACGATGAAAAAGAAAAATTCACTACCTCGTCACCAATTGTTATAACTTCAAGTTGAACAAATATATTTCAAGGACGACACAATACATGTAAGTCACAAATCAAGTAAACAAAGTAAGATGTGTGTACACTTTAACAGTCAAATCAGAACTGAGTCCGAGTCTAGCGGCCACTGGCTGGCTGGCCGCGTATGTGGTGCCGCTGCTGCACGGCTGGCAGACAGCGCCGCATGTAGAGGACGCGCGTAACTGCGCGGCGGCACTTTGAAAGATCGGCAAGCCACAACAATCAGATCGTAAGAAGGAAGCAATATTCCACTCCCACGCACTTTGGGAAAACCACATTATCAATGTATGTATCTGCGAGGAGCATTACACATATAAAGTACTAATCCCTTGGTGGGCCTGTAATTATCTATCTACGCTGATGGGAAAAAAATCGTAACACCGAAAAATAATTAATGTAAAGTAATGAAATTTTGGAAACATTGCAGTGATTGACATTGCAAGATCAAGGGTAAATGTAAGTGTGAGGGAAGTTGTTGCAATTGTGAAATGCTAGTAGTGTACACTAATAACTGGTGTAACTACCAGGATGTTGAATGCAAACATGCATACATTGTGTGGTACAGGTGCCAGATGTCAGTTTGTGGGATGGCGTTCCACGCCTGTTGCACTCGATCAGTCAGCTGTTTGTGGATGACGCAGGAGTTGTTGTCCGATGATGCTAGACAGATCTGGTGATCTGGCCAAGACAACAAGTTGACACACTGTAGAGCATGTTGGGTTACAGTGTGTGTGGGCAAGTGTTATCCTGTTGGAAAACACCCCCTGGAATGCTGTTCATGAACGGTTGAATCACCAGATTAATCTACAAATCTGCAGTCGAGGTGTGTGTGATAACTGTGAGAGTGCTGCTGCTATCATACAACATCCCACCCCATACCATAATTCCAGGTGCAGGTCCAGTGTGTCCAGCTGCAGGCAGGTTGGTTGCAGGCTCTCAACTGGCCTCCCACTAACCAGTAAATGGCCATCACTTGCACTGAGGCACAACCAGATTTCACCAGAAAACATAACAGGCCTCCATCCTGCCCGCCAGTCTCTTGCTTGACATCAGAGAAGCTGCAATGGTGGTGTTTTGGATACAGTGGAATGCACACTACGGGGATTCTGGCTCAGAACTGTCCTCGAAGTAATCGATTTGTAACAGTTCGTTGTGACACTGTGGTGCCAACTGTTGCTCAGATTGATGCTGCAGATGCAGTACTATGCATCAGAGCCATACACCAAACACAATGGTCTTCCCTCTCAGTAGTGCCACATGGCTGTCTGAAGTTCGGTCTGTTTGCGACCGTTCATTCTCGTGACCACTGCTGCTGGCAATCGCCTACGGCGACTACATTCCTACCGATCCTTTCTGCAATACTGCAGAAGCAACATCCAGCTTTTCATAGCCCTATTACGTGACCTTGTTCAAACTCAATGAGGTATTGATAATAGCATCTTCACTGCTTTAAATGTATTCTTGAATAATATCAACTCACCACATCTAACCTCAAATGTAGCTAATGCTCATGACCTTTACACCGTGTATTTAAAGCACACCTAATTTGCATCCGTATAGTGGTGCTACTAGTGCCACTCTCGTGCAACTGGCGAAAAGTTTGAAAAGACATCATCTTTTAGATGTAGAGACATGCCTAGCAACTTTTTATGTCGGTGTATGTTACTGAAATGCTGTCCCAGAACATGGTGTCAGTTGCACCCTAGGAGAAACAAAAATTCAGTCTTCAATATTTTGTGTAATTAGTGACAGAATTTAAAAATTTAAGATGCTTTCGTAATCTACTTGTTAAGATGTATAATACAGGATTATAAATACAGAATCAAATAGGAGTAATTCAGGAGTAGGTTTAATAATGAATAAAAAAATAGGAATGCAGGTAAGCTACTATAAACAGCATAGTGAACGCATTATTGTGGCCAAGATAGACATGAAACCCACGTATATGACAGTAGTACAAGTTTATATGCCGACTAGCTCCGCAGATGATGGAGAGATTGATGAAATGTATGATGAGAGAAAAGAAATTATTCAGATAGTGAAGGGAGATGAACATTTAATTGCCGTGGGTGACTGGAATTCGATAGTAGGAAAAGGAAGAGAAGGAAAAGTAGTAGGTGAATATGGAATGGGAGTGAGGAATGAAAGAGGAAGCTGCCTGGTAGAATTTTGCACAGAGCATAACTTAATCATAGCTAACACTTGGTTCAAGAATCATAAAAGAAGCTTGTATACATGGAAGAAGCCTAGAGATACTGACAGGTTTCAGATAGATTATATAATGGTAAGACAGAGATTCAGGAACCAGGTTTTAAATTGTAAGACATTTCCAGGGGCAGATGTGGACTCTGACCACAATCTATTGGTTATGAACTATAGATTAAAACTAAAGAAACTGCAAGAAGGTGGGAATTTGAGAAGATGGGACCTGGATAAACTGACAGAACCAAAGGTTGTAGAGAGTTTCAGGGAGAGCATTGGGGAATGATTGACAAGAATGGGGGAAAGAAATAAAGTAGAAGAATAATGGGTAGCTTTGAGAGATGAAATAGTGAAGCCAGCAAAGGACCAAGTAGGTAAAAAGACGAGGGCTAGCAGAAATCCTTGGGTAACAGAAGAGATACTGAAATTAATGGATGAAAAGAGAAAATACATAAACAAAAATGCAGTAAATGAAGCAGGCAAAAAGGAATACAAATGTCTCAAAAATGAGATCGACAGGAAGTGCAAAATGGCTAAGCAGGGGTGGCTAGAGGACATACGTAAGAAAGTAGAGGCCCATATCACTAGGGGTAAGATAGATACTGCTTACAGGAAACTTAAAGAGACCTATAGAGAAAAGAGTATCACTTGCATGAATGTCAAGAGCTCAGATGGGAACCCAGTTCTAAGCAAAGAAGGGAAAGCAGAAAGGTGGAAGGAGTATATAGAGGGGTCTATACAAGGGCGATGTTCTTGAGGACAATATTATGGAAATGGAAGAGGATGTAGATGAAGATGAAATGGGAGATATGATACTGCGTGAAGAGTTTGACAGAGCACTGAAAGACCTGAGTCGAAACAAGGCCCTGGGAGTAGACAGCATTCCATTAGAACTACTGATACCCTTTGGAGAGCCAGCCTGACAAATCTCTACCATCTGGTGAGCAAGATGTTGAGACAGGTGAAATGCCCTCAGACTTAAAGAAGAATATAATAATTCCAATCCCAAAGAAAGAAGGAGTTGACAGATGTGAAAATTACCGAACTCTCAGTTTAATAAGCCATGGCTGCAAAATACTAACACGAATTCTTTACAGACGAATGGAAAAACTGGTAGAAGCCGACCTCGGGGAAGATAAATTTGGATTCCGTAGAAATGTTGGAACACATGAGGCAATACTGACCCTATAACTTATCTTAGAAAATAGATTAAGGAAAGGCAAACCTACATTTCTAGCATTAGTAGACTTGGAGAAAGCTTTTGACAATGTTGACTGGAATACTCTCAAATTCTGAAGGTGGCAGGGGTAAAATACAGGGAACGAAATGTGATTTACAATTTGAACAGGAACCAGATGACAGGTATAAAAGTCGAGGGGCGTGAAAGGGAACCAGTGGTTGGGAAGGGAGAGAGACAGGGTTGTAGCCTATCCCCGATGTTGTTAAATCTGTATATTGAGCAAGGAGTAAAGGAAACAAAAGAAAAATTTGGAGTAGGAATTAGAAAACCATGGAGAAGAAATTAAAACTTTGAGGTTCACTGATGACATTGTAATTCTGTCAGTGACAGCAGCTGAACGGAATGGACAGTGTCTTGAAAGGAGGATATAAGATGAACACCAACAAAAGCAAAACATGGATAATGGAATGTAGTCGAATTAAGTCAGGTGATGCTGAGGGAATTAGATTAGGAAATGAGACACTTAAAGTAGTAAAGGAGTATTGCTATTTGGGTAGCAAAATAACCGATGATGGTCGCAGTAGAGAGGATATAAAATGTAGACTGGCATTGGCAAGGAAATCGTTTCTGAAGAAGAGAAATTTGTTAACATCGAGTATAGATTTAAGTGTCAGGAAGTCGTTTCTGAAAGTATTTGTATGGAGTGTAGCCATGTATTGAATTGAAACGTGGACGATAAATAGTTAGACAAAAAGAGATTAGAAGCTTTCGAAATGTGGTGCTACAGAAGAATGCTGAAGATTAGATGGGTAGATCACATATTGAGGTATTGAATAGAATTGGGGAGAAGAGAAATTTGTGGCACAACTTGACTAGAAGGAGGGATCAGTTGGTAGGACATATTCTGAGGCATCAAGGGATCACCAATTTAGTATTGGAGGGAAGTGCGGAGGGTAAAAATCGTAGAGGGAGACCAAGAGATGAATACACTGAACAGATTCAGAAGGATGTAGGTTGCATTAGGTACTGGGAGATGAAGAAGCTTGCACAGGATAGAGTAGCATGGAGAGCTGCATCAAACCAGTCCCTGGACTGAAGACCACAACAACAACAAAGATGCATAATATTATGTTGAGCACACTAAGTCAAGTGTTGCAGTTAGAAACTGTGTGTGTGTGTGTGTGTGTGTGTGTGTGTGTGTGTGTGTGTGTGTGTGTGTGTGTGTGTCTGTTGAGGCATCGTAACTGATTTGTGCAAATATACAGCCGTCATTCATCCAGTATTTAAGAGTGAGAACAATTAGCGACTTCCAGAAATGTTTACATATAATTTCAAACCCTTTCTAAACTTTTTCTCACTTATCTTAGTTAATGGAAAATATATAACAAATTAACTTATTTATAAAGTAATCAGACATTAGAGGCTGTTTTATACATGTGAGTTTGATTATTGGTGTTGTGTTCAGTTCTATGGATGGTTTGAAGCAGCTCTCCATGGTAGTGTATCCTTTGCAAGCCTCTCCATCTCTTTACAGCTACTGCAACCTACATCCATTTGGAGCTTTTTACCTTATTCTTGTCTAGATCTACATTTTTACCCGCTCCCCTCCCCCCCATACTTAACCACTTCTTTAAACTGATTGCTTCTTTTGGTAAAATTGTTCCATAATTGTACTTTCCACAGTTCATTTCAATACCTCCTCATTAGTTATTCCAAGCGCCCCCTCAACCCAACTCATCATCATCATTAATTATTCAATCTACCTCTCTAATCTTCAGCGTTATTCAGCAGCACCACATTTTAATGCCGTCTGTTCTATCCTTTCTGAACTGTTTATCACCCATTTTACTGGCTGAACTGTTTATCACTCATTGTTGTCTTCAAGTTTATCTCCTGTGTACAGCCCTTCTATACATTTCTTCTACTTTTCAGCTTTCTCTTCTTTGCTAAGTATCGCTTTGCCACCAGAGCTCTTGAAATTTACAGTGCTTCTCTTTTCTTTGAAGGGGTCTTTAATCTTTGTATAGGTAGCATCCATCAATCCATCATTCTCATAGTCACACATATTTCTATGGCCTTACATTTATCCTCTAACCAACCCAACTTAGCCATTTTCCATTTTCTGAACTCTCATTTTTCAGCTGTATTTCATTGAACTTGCTCCAGTTGCTGCCTTTTTATAAGGGTCATTCAACTGAAAAAAGTTCTTTGTAAAAAGAATGTGTTATTAGAATGGAATACAATACAACTTTCAGCATATTTTAATCAATCTGGGAAACATCCTTGTTCAAAAGAGTAGTTGATTGTGAGAATAAGCATTTAAGAGATAACTTAATTATTTATTAAAACCTTCACTCTGAACAGTGTGCTTAAATTATTTGTAGAATGGAACATTACAGCATGACTGTGGAGTTCAACAGATTGGCGGGGAGGGGGGGGGGGGGATGTATGCATTAAGGTGAGAGTTTTTGGTATGGATTTAAAGATTTATGTGGGCATTGGTGAGAACTCTTCTGGAGTGGGGTCATGGCAGGATTGCTGGTGAAGACAGTTTCTTTATCTCAAGAGCCTTTACAAAGTCAGTGCAGTCATCATCATCATCATCATCATCATCATCATCATCATCATGTCATACAGCTTCCCACCACTGTGAGGGTATGCTTGGAACACAAGCCTCTCCATCTCTGACCTTCCCACTGCTTCTCTGCTGCTACTCTGGCCCCCCAATCTGCATCTCTCTTTCAAATACTTCTTTCCACTCCTTTTATCCACTTGGCTCTTGGCCTTCCCCTCAGACTCTTCCCCTCCATCTCATGCGATCCTCTTCTCACCCATTATCTTCACATGCCCAAAGCATTTTAGTCTTTTGTCCTCAGTCTTCTCTTGTAGGAATTCCTCACAGTTTTTTCTGTTAACAATGCCATTTCTCATTTTTTCATTTTTGTTATACCTCTCTAACTTCACAGAATTGTCTTTTCACATGCAGGCACCATACATTTTTCATTTCCTTGATGATCCAGATTTCTGCAGCACACAGACAGCAAACATACCATACTCCATTTTTGTGTGTAGGCTGTTGTCACATTCTTGTACAAAGTGATTACCAGAAGGGTCTGCTCCCTGTCTGCCATCTCATATCACTGGGCTGTTTTTATGAGTAATGAAATCCTCCTTTTCCTTGAAAAGCCAGTACAGACAACAATTCACTCAAAAGGTGCTAAAAAGAGTTTTAATTTAGCCGCGAAGCAGGTTACTTACGAAAATTTCATTTCATGACCAAGTATTGTCTCACAATTTGAAATGTGTGCTATGTAAGAGTATCACAGAAATTCAACTACCTGCCTACAGCTGGCATTACAGGAAATAAGCTGTACATCATAGAAAAAGTTACTCTTAAAAAATCTGATAGTGTACTTTAAACAATAGGAAATCCAGGATGAAACAGTGACAGTATTATGAAACTGATAGATTGCTACTCAACAAATACAAGAGGTACCGAGTTGCAAATAGGCACAACAGAAGGGCTGCTAGACATATGAGCTTTTGGCCGAAAGGCCTTCTTTTACAGTAGGCAACACACACAGTTCATGCAGGCACAAGCCACATGCACATAACCACTGTCTCTGGCCACCGAGGCCAGACTGCGAGCACATGCACATGATTGGAGAAGCAATCTGGGTGGTGGGAGTAAGGAGGAGGGTGAGGTGGGTAGGCCAAGGGATAGCAGGTTGGGGTTGGTGATGGTAAAGTACTGCTTGTGGGAGCATGCAGAGACAAGGTGGAGGGAGGGCAGGGCAGCTAGGTGCAGTCAGAAGGTTACACAGAGGGCTGGAGGGGGAGGGGGTGCAGTGGAAAAGGAGAGAAGTAGAAAGACTGTGGTTGCATTGGTGGAATAGAGGACTGTGTAGTGTTGGAGTGGGAGCAGGGAAGGAGGTAGGTGGGTGATGGATAGGGACGAAGTGAAGCACATTGTGTTGGGCAGCATGCTCAGCAGCTGGATGGTCCAGCTGTCTCTCGGCCATAGTTTGTTAATGGCCATTCATGTGGACAGACAGCTTGAAGGTTGTCATGCCCACATAGAACACAGCACATTGGTTGCAGCTTAGTTAGTAGAGCATGTGGCTGCTTTTATAGATAGCCCTGCCTTTGATGGGATAGGTGATGCTGTGACTAAAGTGGAATAGATGGTGGGAGTGGATGTATGGGACAGGTCTTGCATCTTGGCCTGTCACAAGGATACGAGCCATGAGGCAAGGGCTTGGGAGTGGGGGTGTATCAACAATGCACAATGCTAGTGCATAGGTTCACTGGGCAGTGGAATGCCACTGTGGGAGGGGTGGGAAGGATAATGGGTAGGATATTCCTCATTTCAGGGCACAAGGAGAGGTAGTCAGAAACCTGATGCAGAATGTGGTTCAATTGCTCCAGTCCTGTGTGGCACTGAGTCACAGGGGATCACTCCTTCATAGCCCAACAGTGGTACTCTGGGAAGTGATAGGAGACTGGAGAGATAAGGCATGGGAGATCTGTTTCTGTTCAAGGTTGGGAAGGTAATTATGGTCTGTGAAGGCATCAATGAAACCCTTTGTATATTTGAAGCTGGACTGCTCATCACTATAGTTGCAACAGCCATGCTTAGATAGGGCATATGGAAGGGACTTTTTGGCATGGAGTGGGTGGCATCTTTCAAAGTGAAGGTATTGCTGGTGGTTGGTAGGTTTGAATGGACAGAGGTATAGCAATCTTTGAGGTGGAGGTCAACATTGAGGAAGGTGGCTTATTCGATTGAGGAGGACCAGGTGAAACAAATGGGGGAGAAGGTGTTGACTTTCTGAGGGAATCTTGGTAGGGTGTCCTCACCCTCAATCTAAATTGTGAAGATATCATCAATGAACCTGAATCAGATGAAGGGTTTGAGATTCTGGGTGATAAGGAAGGATGGGGTCATTTCCACAAATCCGACAGGATCTCCAGTCTCTCCTCAAATCCGTAGGTGCATCACAGAACCTGTCTCCTGAGTCTTTCTCTCTCCTCACCCCTATCACTGCTGGCACTCCCACTTACTACATGCATCCTGAAGTCCATAAACCCATCCACTCAGGATGTCCCCAACAAGAGGGAGAGAATCTCTGCTCTTGCAGGCCAACACTTTGAGCCTATCAACCATAACCTGTTGTCCTATATCAAAGACACCAACCATTTCCTTCATCGACTCTCCACAGTTCCTTTTCCTTTACCACACAGTGCCCTGCTCATCACTACTGATGTCTCCTCCTCTACACTGACATCACTAATGCCAATGGCTTTGCTGTGGTTGAACTCTGCCTTTCCCAATGGCTGATTCCAAATCTAACAACCCCCTTCTTGGTCACCATGACCACCTGCATTCTCACCCACAATTACTACACCTCTGGAGGCATCATGTACAAACAGATCTGTAGTACAGCAATGGGCACCTGCATGGCACCGTCCTATGCCAAGCTATTTATGGGTCATTTGGATTAATCCTTCCTAACTACCCAGAATCCCAAAGCCATCACCAGTTCCAGAGTCACTCTTGTGATCTGGACCAAGGGTGAGGACACACCATCCACATTTCTCCAGAACCTCAAGATCTTTTCCTTATTCACTTAACCTGGTCCTCCTCAACCGAACCAGCTACCTTCCTCGATGTTCACCTCCACCTCAAAGATGGCTGTATCAGTGCCTCTGGCTGTATCAGTAGTACCAACCACCACCAATATCTCCACTTCAACAGCTGCCACCCATTGTATACTAAGAATCCCCTTCTAAGGAGCCCACCCACCTGTAGTGACGAGCAGCCCTCTCCAAATATACCTGTTACCCATTTCATACTAAGACTCCCCTTCCAAGCAGCCTGCCCACCGATACCCATTGCATCTGTAGTGATGTGCAGCCATCTCCAAATATGCCTAGGGTCTCACTGAGGCCTTCACAGATCGTAATTGCCCTCCCAATCTTGTACAGAAACAGATCTCCTGTACCTTGTCTCTCCAGTCACATACTACCTCCCATATTCCCACCGTTTGGCCACAATGGATCACTCTCCTTGTGACTCAGTACTGCCCAAGGCTGGAACAAATGAATCACATTCTCCACCAGGGTTTCTGCTACCTCTTGTCAAAGCCTGAAATAAGAAATATACTACCCTCTATCCTTCCCACCCCTTCCACAGTGATTTGCCACCACTTACCAAACCTATGCAATATCCTAGCCCGTCCCTACTCCACCCGTGCTCCCAAACTCTTACCTCATTGCTCATATCCCTGTAATATATCTAGATGCAAGTCCTGTCCCATAACATCCTCCCACCACCACCTACTCCACTCCAGTCTGAGGCACAACCTACCCCATCAGTGGCATGGCTACCTGTGAAAGCAGTCATGGGATCTACAAACTAAGCTGCAACTTCCGTGCTGCTTCCTGTGTGGGCATGACAGCCAAAATGTCTGTCCACAAGAATGAACCACTTCAGCAGAGAAAACAAACACACACGTATTCACACAAGTGAGCTCACCTCTTGCACACATGATCACTATAATGTTAACAGTCTCTTCATGGTGCATGTCTGCAATTCAATGGATCACCTGTGCTGTGAGTAGCAGTATATCCTTTTTCTAATATTACTGATGAAATTGAGAATTTTACGTATTATTGCAGTGTATGCTACACGTGATTATACAGGGTGTCCCGTGTACCTGCACCACCCTAAATAACTGTTTGTCCAGATGCAAATTACAAAATGTTTCAAGCAAATGTTCTTTAGCCATCAGGGAAACATCAATCAGCATGATTGTCTTCATTGTAGCTTTGTTTTTTTACAAAGATATGAACAGCAGTATGACTTTTTTAAATGGCACACTGTATTTTTTGTTCGGTAATTCATTTTCTCCTCTAAAGACCTATTCAAAAATGTATCACAGTGTACCATTCACTGAAACACAATGTTATTAATTACGTAACACAACATTGACATTGACACTTCCAGCGCTTAGTGCAGGTACTCGGGGTAATGGAACACATCCACTCGCTGATGTTGACAGAGGACAAATGTAAACATAAGTAGAATGCACACCCGTCATTCTGTCAACCATCATCAGTTGAAGAGTCGTGTGAGTAGATGTACACCAACGAAGAGAAGGTAGAAGTGCTACTCATCTATGGGGAATGTAAGTTAGCAGAACAGAATTGCAATACTGTTCTCTTATGTATGGGTACATTTAGTACAGTAGTTTAGTCCTTTTAAATACTGTTGTGTAGAGTAGGCATACAGTAAAGGCTGTCCTTTCTACAAACTATATAGACATAACATTTCTTTTATTGTTGTTGTTGAAAGTAGGCGAAATGCTATGCAGGCGGCGGAACTGTACAGAGAGCGATATCCTGACAAGAACTCACCTTCCCGACAGATGTTTTCTCATCTTGTTGCTACGCTTCCAGAAATGGGAAGTTTAAACCCACGACAATGCAATCGTCGTAGCAGTTGCACAAACGAAGCTGCCGAAGTTACTATTCTCGCTTCCGTTGCTATGAATTCACATGTGAGCACACGACAGCTTGAACACGAGATTGGCATTCCTCAGACCAGTGTATATCGTATTATTACATGTCATGGGTTCCATGCTTATCATGTACACCTACATCAAGAATTGCATGGGAATGATTCCAGAGTTGTGTGCAGTTCTGTCAGTGGGCACAGCAGCAAATCCTCGCCAACCTGAACATCTTCTCCAGTGTTCTATTTATCGATGAATGTTCCTTCTCAAACAAAGGACAGGTGAATACAAGGAACATGCATTATTGGTCCAGTGATAACCCATGATTGCTTAGACAGGTGGAACATAAGTGTCAACGGAGAGTTAACGTCTGGTGTGGGTTGCTTGGTACTACAATTATTGGCCCTTATTTCATCGATAGTAGTCTAAACAGCACAGAGTATGCAAACTTTCTCAGATGAATTCTTCCTCCTCTTCAGGATGAAGTGCTGCTAAGAACCAGAATGCTTATGTGGTATCAACAGGATGGATGTCCAGCATGTAATGCCTTGTGTGCATGTCTTGTTCTGAACCGAAGGTATCCTGCCAGATGGACTGGTCAAGGAGGAACAGTTACTTGGCCTGAAAGGTCTCCTGATTTAAATCCTCTTGACTTTTTTCTTTGGGGCTGCAATACAACATTGTCTATCACAATATTCCAACTCCAGAGGACACACAGGAACATATCGTGCTTGCTTGTAATTCTCTTCAGCAGGCAACACTGGAAGCATTAAATAATTCTTTCATTCAATGAGTGCACCATTGTATCGGTGTCCAGGGTCACCACTTTGAGCACCTTTGAATGTTCTACTCCTGGGCAATGATACAGGAGAGTCAAAGTCAGTTTTGTGTTATGTTTCTACTTGGTTTTCATTTGTTTTCTGACAACTCCATCAAGTGGACAAGTTTGTGATTCCGGGCTCAAAGTCAATGTTGTGTTATGTAATTAATAACGTTGTGTTTCAGTGAATGGTACACTGTGATACATTTTTGAATAGGTCTATAGGAGAGGAAATGAATTACCGAATAAAAAATACAGGGTGTCATTTAAAAAAGTCATATTGCTGTTCATATCTTTGTAAAAAACAAAGCTACAACAAAGGCAATCATGCTGATTGATGTCCCCTGATGGCTAAAGAACATTTGCTTTTCAATTTTGTAATTTGCATCAGGACAAACAGTTATTTAGGGTGGTCAAGATAAATGGGACACCCTGTATATGAAATATGATATTATTCAAATGCTTTCCATGACTTTTCTGGCTTACTTTTGATCTTTCGATGAATTTTTGATAACTTTTCAGCATACTTGCAGATCTGGTTCTGAAATTACACCCTGAATCATGGCCTTGAGCTCTGGAAGTGAGGATGGTCTGTTGGTGTACACACAAGATTTCAAACCTCCCCACAGAAAGAAATCACACGATGTCAGTTTGCAAGATCTAAGTGTCCATTTTATGTCACCAATGCAAAAACATCACCCAGTCAGTGAATGTTTGGCTTCATTTTTTGTGTCAGTTTTATTACATAGGCCCAAAGGTGTACATATTCTTTCAGAAATCATTTCATCCTGGTTCTGGAAACACCCAGTGGTTGTGAATTTGGGTAATGTGTTTCACCAGACATTCAGTAAAATAATTATTTATGATGAACATTGTTTTCCACAGAATGTTTAACACAAGGATGCATTGAGTATTTAATGTCTACAATCAAACTTGCTTCCTCAAATTTAGCAATGAGTCTGTCACAGTCAATGTATTTGGTTCATTAAATTGAGCAAACTTCCCATGAAGTTTGCGAATGATCTGCACAACATTCATCACATTTGTACTAGATTTTCACTATGACAACATGCTGTTCCCTGGTGGAGCACTCCATTACTAACCACAAAGAAAACAAAATAAAATTGTGCATTTGTCAATGCTACCAACGTATTAGAACAGGAGTGATAGATTTCAAAAGTTGTGTTACTTATGAAACACCCATTATATTTGAATCCACAGTGGAGTGTCCAACCATTGCCTTTCAGTAAATGACTGCCTAATTCATTTCCACATTGTCTCCTTTGGTAATACCAGAAATCTATATCTACATCTACATAGATACTCCACAAGTCATCGTATGGTGCGTGGCGGAGGGTATCCTGTACCACTGTTAGTCATTTCCTTTCCTGTTCCGCTTGCAAATAGAGTGAGGGAAAAGTGACTGTCTGTACTATCTTTGTGGTCCTTACACACTGTCTATGTTGGCGGCAGTAGAATCATTTGGTAGTCAGCTTCACCGAGCGAGGTGGCGCAGTGGTTAGACACTGGACTCGCATTCGGAAGGACAACGGTTCAATGCCGTGTCCGGCCATCCTGATTTAGGTTTTCCATGATTTCCCTAAATCACTCCAGGCAAATGCCGGGATGGTTCCTCTGAAAGGGCACGGCCGACTTTCCTTCCCCATCCTTCCCTAATCCGGTGAGACCGATGACCACGCTGTCTGGTCTCCTTCCCCAAACAACCAGGTAGTCAGCTTCAAATGCCATTTCTCTAAATTTTGTCAACAGTTTTTCTCGAAAAGAACATCGCCTTTCCTCCAGAGATTCCCTTTTGAGTTCTCGAGACATTTCCATAACACTTAAATGTTGTTCAAAACTACTGGTAACAAATCTAGCAGCCAGCCTCTGAACTGCTTTGATGTTGTCCTTGAATCCAACTTCGTACAGATCCCAAACACTTGAGCAGTACTCAAGAATAGGTTGCACCAGTGTCTTATATGCCATCTCCTTTACTCTTTCCTAAAATTCTCCCAATAAATTGAAGGCAACTATTCACCTTCCCTACTACAGTTCTCACATGCTCATTCCATGTCATATCAATTTCAGCATTACACTCGTATGTTTAAATGACTTGACTGTTTCAAGCAGGACACTAGTAATACTGATCCAGGCATTACAGGTTTCTTCTTCCTACTCATCCGCATCAATTTACATTTTTCCACATTAAGGTTTAGTTGCCATTCACCAAACCATCTGGAAATTTTGTCTAAGTTGTCTTGTATCTTCCTTGAGTCACTCAACTTCGACACCTTACTGTACACCATGGCATCATCAGCAAACAACCGCAGATTGCTGCCCGGGGCAAGTTTTCTGTACACTCCTGTGCTATTCCAATGGCTGTGAAGTGGTGTTCATTGTTAAAGTACTTGATGATGAATGGTCATCTACCAAAATCAGTTGATAGCTGACAAGAAACATTCATTTTACAAAATTCAGACTCTCAGTGGTGGTAAAATTATTTCAATTTTGAAGAAGTTTACTGTGGTTGGGAACATGTAATTAAAGTAATTAATGGAGTCGTTTTTCCTAATTTTGTTTCCTATGATTTTGATTGCGTCCATTGGCAGTACTTGGAATTTTGCCTCCAGAAGGTATTATGAATTGTGATTTATTAGTCTCATAACATACACTTACAAATCATGTGATTATGGTACAGGAGACACGTCAAAAATTACAAACTAGAATCTAATATTAATTTTTAAAACTATATTTAGTCTATATAACAGTATCTATATTTTCTTATTTTCCAGCATAGGTAAATATCTTTCTTGATACTGGACAATTTTTTTTTCACAATATAATGCTAATTTGCGGTTGAATTCTGCTCATATTATCAGTTTATCTTCCATGAACTCTTCTAATGAGTAATAACATTTGTGTATAAGAATTTCATGTAACTTCTTTTTTAGTATCCCTAGTTCCATGTTTAGAATGTTTTTGCCTTTAAGTTTGTTGTAGACTTTCATGTCCATATATTGTGGGGCCCCCCAATGAACCATGGACCTTGCCGTTGGTGGGGAGGCTTGCGTGTCTCAGTGATACAGATGGCCGTACCGTAGGTGCAACCACAACAGAGGGGTATCTGTTGAGAGGCGAGACAAATGTGTGGTTCCTGAAGAGGGGCAGCAGCCTTTTCAGTAGTTGCAGGGGCAACAGTCTGGATGATTGACTGATCTGGCCTCGCAACATTAACCAAAACGGTCTTGCTGTGCCGGTACTGCGAATGGCTGAAAGCAAGGGGAAACTACAGCCGTAATTTTTCCCGAGGGCATGCAGCTTTACTGTATGATTAAATGATGATGGCCTCCTCTTGGGTAAAATATTCCGGAGGTAAAATAGTCCCCCATTCAGATCTGCTGGCGGGGACTACTCAAGAGGACGTCGTTATCAGGAGAAAGAAAACTGGCGTTCTACGGATCGGAGCGTGGAATGTCAGATCCCTTAATCGAGCAGGTAGATTAGAAAATTTAAAAAGGGAAATGGATAGGTTAAAGTTAGATATAGTGAGAATTAGTGAAGTTCGGTGGCAGGAGGAACAAGACTTTTGGTCAGGTGAATACAGGGTTATAAATACAAAATCAAATAGAGGTAATGCAGGAGTAGGTTTAATAATGAACAAAAAAATAGGAGTGCGGGTAAGCTACTACAAACAGCACAGTGAACGGATTATTGTGGCTAAGATAGACACGAAGCCCATGCCTACTACAGTAGTACAAGTTTATATGCCAACTAGCTCCACAGATGATGAAGAGATTGATGAAATGTATGATGAGATAAAAGAAATTATTCAGATAGTGAAGGGAGATGAACATTTAATTGCCGTGGGTGACTGGAATTCGATAGTAGGAAAAGGAAGAGAAGGAAAAGTAGTAGGTGAATATGGAATGGGAGTGAGGAATGAAAGAGGAAGCTGCCTGGTAGAATTTTGCACAGAGCATAACTTAATCATAGCTAACACTTGGTTCAAGAATCATAAAAGAAGCTTGTATACATGGAAGAAGCCTAGAGATACTGACAGGTTTCAGATAGATTATATAATGGTAAGACAGAGATTCAGGAACCAGGTTTTAAATTGTAAGACATTTCCAGGGGCAGATGTGGACTCTGACCACAATCTATTGGTTATGAACTGTAGATTAAAACTAAAGAAACTGCAAGAAGGTGGGAATTTGAGAAGATGGGACCTGGATAAACTGACAGAACTGAAGGTTGTAGAGAGTTTCAGGGAGAGCATCGGGGAATGATTGACAAGAATGGGGGAAAGAAATACAGTAGAAGAAGAATGGGTAGCTTTGAGAGATGAAATAGTGAAGGCAGCAAAGGATCAAGTAGGTAAAAAGACGAGGGCTAGCAGAAATCCTTGGTTAACAGAAGAGATACTGAAATTAATGGATGAAAAGAGAAAATACAAAAACAAAAATGCAGTAAATGAAGCAGGCAAAAAGGAATACAAATGTCTCAAAAATGAGATCGACAGGAAGTGCAAAATGGCTAAGCAGGGGTGGCTAGAGGACATATGTAAGAAAGTAGAGGCCCATATCACTAGGTGTAAGATAGATACTGCTTACAGGAAAATTAAAGAGACCTTTAGAGAAAAGAGAATCATTTGCATGAATGTCAAGAGCTCAGATGGGAACCCAGTTCTAAGCAAAGAACGGAAAGCAGAAAGGTGGAAGGAGTATATAGAGGGTCTATACAAGGGCGATGTTCTTGAGGACAATATTATGGAAATGGAAGAGGATGTAGAAATGGGAGATATACTGCGTGAAGAGTTTGACAGAGCACTGAAAGACCTGAGTCGAAACAAGGCCCTGGGAGTAGACAGCATTCCATTAGAACTACTGATAGCCTTGGGAGAGCCAGCCTGACAAAACTCTACCATCTGGTGAGCAAGATGTATGAGACAGATTAAATGGCCTCAGACTTCAAGAAGAATATAATAATTCCAATCCCAAAGAAAGCAGGAGTTGACAGATGTGAAAATTACCGAACTCTCGGTTTAATAAGCCATGGCTGCAAAAAACTAACGCTTATTCTTTACAGATGAATGGAAAAACCTGTAGAAACCAACCTCGGGGAAGATCAGTTTGGATTCCGTAGAAATGTTGGAACACGTGAGGCAATACTGACCTTACGACTTATCTTAGAAGAAAGATTAAGGAAAGGCGAACCTACGTTTCTAGCATTTTTAGACTTAGAGAAAGCTTTTGACAATGTGGACTGGAATACTTTCTTTCTAATTCTAAAGGTGGCAGGGGTAAAATACAGGGAGCGAAAGGCTATTTACAATTTGTACAGAAACCAGATGACAGTTATAAGAGTCGTGGGGCATGAAAGGGAAGCAGTGGTTGGGAAGGGAGAGAGACAGGGTTGTAGCCTGCTCTCTGATGTTATTCAATCTGTATATTGAGCAAGGAGTAAAGGAAACAAAAGAAAAATTTGGTGTAGGTATTAAAACCCATGGAGAAGAAATAAAAACTTTGAGGTTTGCCGATGACATTGTAATTCTGTCAGAGACAGCAAAGGACTTGGAAGAGCAGTTGAACGGACTGGACAGTGTCTTGAAAGGAGGATATAAGATGAACATCAACAAAAGCAAAACGAGGATAATGGAATGTAGTCGAATTAAGTCGGGTGATGCTGAGGGAATTAGATTAGGAAATGAGACACTTAAAGTAGTAAAGGAGTTTTGCTATTTGGGGAGCAAAATAACTGATGATGGTCGAAGTAGAGAGGATATAAAATGTAGACTGGCAATGGCAAGGAAAGCATTTCTGAAGAAGAGAAATTTGTTAACATCGAGTATAGATTTAAGAGTCAGGAAGTCGTTTCTGAACGTATTTGTATGGAGTGTTGCCATGTATGAAAGTGAAACATGGACGATAAATAGTTTGGACAAGAAGTGAATAGAAGCTTTCGAAATGCTGTGCTACAGAAGAATGCTGTAGATTAGATGGGTAGATCACATAACTAATGAGGAGGTATTGAAGAGATTGGGGAGAAGAGGAGTTTGTGGCACAACCTGAAAAGAAGAAGGGACCGGTTGGTAGCACACGTTCTGAGGCATCAGGGGATCACAAATTTAGCATTGGAGGGCAGTAAAAATCGTAGAGGGAGACCAAGAGATGAATACACTAAGCAGATCCAGAAGGATGTAGGTTGCAATAAGTACTGGGAGATAAAGAACCTTGCACAGGATAGAGTAGCATGGAGAGCTGCATCTAACCAGTCTCAGGACTGAAGACCACAACAACAACAACAACAACAACAACAACAACAACAACATATTGTGGGGACTGAGCATATAATTTCAATCTATGGGCAGGAAGCATAAAATTATCTTTATTCTTTGTACTGTATGGATGATCAAATTGGTTTCTAATGAACAATTCCAGTTTGTTGTGTAAAAAATCATTAGCTCGTATTTGTATAGGGAGAGGACAGTCAAAATTTTTAGTTTCTGTAATAATGGATAACATGATTCTCTTTGCTGTGCAGTGCACATATGTCTGTTAATTTTCTTCTGGGGCTTCAGTACACGAGAGATATTATTGGAGCGCCCCCAGAAAATAATGCCATATCTTATCACTGATTCAAAGTAACGTAGATATGCTACATGTTAGTAGCACTTGATAATATATGCATGGCTTATGCAAAGCTACCCAGTTTGCTGCACAGGCACTCAATATGTGTGTTCCAGTTTAAATTCTTATTGAGGTGTAGACCTAGAAATTTGGCAGAATGCACTTCTGTTAATTTTTCACTTTTATGATTTATACTAATTTCCTGGTCTCTTGACTGTTTGGTTCTGGATTCCATCAAGTTTGTTTTTGATATGTTAAGCTTCAGACCATTTAACTGGAACCATGACTCTAGCCTGTCTAATGTACCAGTGACTCTATGAGGAATCGTTTCTGTTTCTTCACTTTCTATCAAGACAGACGTGTCATCATCAAACAGAATGGATAGTGAATTTGTGTTTAATGGTAAGTCGTTGACACATAATAGAAAGAAAATTGGACCGAGGATCGAACCTTGCGGGACACCCTGTGTTATGGTTTTCCAGTCTGAATGGTAGTTTACACCATTTGAAGAGATGATTGCAGTGGCCTGTCATATTTTTCTTCCAGATATTCCTTGTATAGCTAACTGAGCAAAGTGACTTAACAGCTAAGTCACTGTGTGCACATACGGGCAGAGTGAGGTTTGAGTCCGTGTATGGGCATCCCAAATAGAGTTTTCTGGAATCTCCTTAATGGGGGACATTCATGAAAAACACACTATTTAAAAGATGCGCCAAATCACAATTTTGAAGATACAGCAATGAAATTTTGTTCCATACTTTACATGAAATTAATACATTTACTGTTAAGTTTCTTGAATTACATGTATTTAACCTTTTTCATTGGATCTAAAAATTTTTATTTTCAAAAAAATTATATATGTATTTCTACAAAATTCTCTCTGTTTAGTGCATTTACATTAACTTCTCTCATGAGGTTTTTCTGAGTGTATCAAATGAGAGAACTGCAAAATGGCTAAGCAGGCATGGCTAGAGGACAAATGTAAGGATGTAAGGCTTATCTCACTAGGGGTAAGATAGATACTGCCTGCAGGAAAATTAAAGAGACCTTTAGAGAAAAGAGAATCACTTGCATGAATGTCAAGAGCTCAGATGGGAACCCAGTTCTAAGCAAAGAAGGGAAAGCAGAAAGATGGAAGGAGTATATAGAGGGTCTATACAAGGGCAATGTTCTTGAGGACAATATTATGGAAATGGAAGAGGATGTAGATGAAGATGAAATGGGAGATATGATACTGCGTGAAGAGTTTGATAGAGCTCTGAAAGACCTAAGTCGAAACAAGATCCCGGGAGTAGACAACATTCCATTAGAACTACTGACGGCCTTGGGAGAGCCAGTCCTGACAAAACTCTATCATCTGGTGAGCAAAATGTATGAGACAGGTGAAACACCCTCAGACTTCAAGAAGAATATAATAATTCCACTCCCAAAGAAAGCAGGTGTTGACAGTTGTGAAAATTACCGAACTATCAGTTTAATAAGTCACAGCTGCGAAATACTAACGCGAATTCTTTACACAGGAATGGAAAAACTGGTAGAAGCTGACCTCGGGGAAGATCAGTTTGGATTCCGTAGAAATGTTGGAACACGTGGGGCAATACTGACCCTATGACGTATCTTAGAAAATAGATTAGGAAAAGGCAAACCTACATTTCTAGCATTTGTAGACTTAGAGAAAGCTTTTGACAATGTTGACTGGAATACTCTCTCTCAAATTCTGAAGGTGGCAGGGGTAAAATACAGGGAGCGAAAGGCTATTTACAATTTGTACAGAAAGCAGATGGCAGTTATAAGAGTCGAGGGGCATGAAAGGGAAGCAGTGGTTGGGAAGGGAGTGAGGCAGGGTTGTAGCCTCTCTCTGATGTTATTCAGTCTGTATATTGAGCTAGCAGTAAACGAAACAAAAGAAAATTTTGGTGTAGGTATTAAAATCCATGGAGAAGAAATAAAAACTTTAAGGTTCACCGATGACATTGTAATTCTGTCAGAGACAGCAAAGGATTTGGAAGAGCAGTTGGACGGAATGGACAGTGTCTTGAAAGGAGGATATAAGATGAACATCAACAAAAGCAAAACAAGGATAATGGAATGTAGTCGAATTAAGTCGGGTGATGCTGAAGGAACTAGATTAGGAAATGAGACACTTAAAGTAGTAAAGGAGTTTTGCTATTTGGGGAGCAAAATAACTGATAATGGTCGAAGTAGAGAGGATATAAAATGTAGACGCAATGGCAAGGAAAGCATTTCTGAAGAAGAGAAATTTGTTAACATCGAGTATAGATTTAAGAGTCAGGAAGTCGTTTCTGAAAGTATTTGTATGGAGTGTTGCCATGTATGGAAGTGAAACATGGATGATAAATAGTTTGGACAAGAAGTGAATAGAAGCTTGAATGCTGAAGATTAGATGGGTAGATCACATAACTAATGAGGAGGTATTGAATAGAATTGGGGAGAAGAGGAGTTTGTGACACAACCTGAAAAGAAGAAGGGACCGGTTGATAGGACATGTTTAGAGGCATCAAGGGATCACCAATTTAGTATTGGAGAGCAGGGTGGAGGGTAAAAATCGTAGAGGGAGACCAAGAGATGAGTACACTAAGCAGATTCAGAATGATGTAGGCTGCAGTACATACTGGGAGATGAAGCAGCTTGCACAGGATAGAGTAGCATGGAGAGCTGCATCAAATCAGTCTCAGGACTGAAGACCACAACAACAACAAATATGAGAAGTTTAATAATTTATCTAATTTCAATTCTGTAAGTATAATATAAAATTCGTTCAATATTCCAAGTGCTTTGCCCCACATCTCAGCTTACACCAGGGATTTCAACATTTGCTCTTGAGACAACATTTATTGGGTTTATAGAAATGAGTGTACAAAATTTCATTATTCTAGCCATCATAGATTCTGAGAAGAAAGTGCATTTAACTTAAACTTTTTTTGGTCACCTCATCAGAAGGTCCCTGATTTGTACTCAGGGTCCACTTTCTCTTCAATGCTTCTATTCTGGTTTCTTGTTTTACTACCTTCTTTTCTTTACCACATCTTCAGCTGACTTTTCAGCTTCAGGGAGGTGCTGTAATTTATTTTTCTCAATATGTCTTGAGTGAAGTTTCCTATATTAAAGCCTATTCTCTCTAATACCTACATCCTCCCTATGTTTCAATCATTAAACACAAGAACTGCATCATAAGTTGCAATTCTGACAACTGTAGCAGATGAAAATGTGGTTTCACATGAGTGAATTTGGAGACTCATTTGAATTCTGGGTTTTGCCATTAACACACTTTTTTAGAAGTTCAGGATCGGTCAGAAACCTGTAAGTTGGCTTGACAGCATCCAGGAAACAATTTGGAAGCCTTTCCTAGCGAATATCATCAACAGAACTGTTGTTTATCAAGCTGGTATTGAAGTGGTTCTTCAAAAAATGGGTGTGGCAGGTAGGTCATGTCACATATTTCATTACTTTTCAGGCACTTTGGATGTGATTTCATCATTGAAACTTTGGGAACTCATTGTCGGTGTGTTCTTCTGATAAAATATTAAGTGAAAATTTACATTTTCTGTCAGTTGCATAAATATTATCTCTTAAAGCACCTTATGTGAATCTGGAATGGGGGCTGTGAAAAGACATAGGCCAATTTCCATCCTCATCATTGACCAATCTGACACGAATTTGTCCCACGAATGTTTGATGTGGCTCATATAGAACAATGTGGGTGGCTGAATCATTCATTTGAATTGTCCAGAATGTTCTTCAAACCAGTCGCTAACAACTGAGGCCCAGCGACCTGGCGCATTGTCATCCATAAAAATTCTGTCATTGATTGGAAACGTAAATTCCACGAATGGCTGCCAATGGCCTCCAAGTAGACGAAAGTAACAAATTTCCAGTCAGTGATTGGCTCGGTTGGACCAGAGGACCCAGTCCATTGCATGTTAACACCCACACCATTGAGGAGCCATAACCAGTTTGCACAGTGCCCTGTTGACAACCTGGGTCCGTGGCTTCATGCAATCTGCAAACACAATTGAGATCGAGATTCATCTGACCAGGCCAAGGTTTTCCGGTCATCTATGGTCCATTCGATATAGTCAAGAGCCCAGGAGCGGTGCTGCAGATGATGTAGTGCTGTTAGCAAAGGCACTGGTGTCAGTTATCTGCTGCCATAGCCCATTAATGCCAAATTTTACTGCATTGCCACAATGGATACATCCCACAGTAATTTCTGTTGTTATTTCACTCAGTGTTTCTTATATGTTAGGACTGACAAGTCTACACAAATGCTGCTGCTCTCAGTTGTTAAATGAAGGCCATTGGCCACTACATTGTCCGTAGTGAGAGGTAATGCCTGAAATATGGTAGATTCAGGATACTGAATTCTTTAATGATTTATGAAATGGAACATCCCATCTGTCTAACTCCCACTACCATTCTACATTCAAAGTCTGTTAATTCCCAACGTGCAGCCATAATCACATTGGAAACCTTTTCATGTGAATCACCTATGTTTAAATGACAGTTCTGCCAATGCACTGACCTTTTATACCCTGTGGACGTGATGCTACTGCCGTCTGTATATGTGCATACCACTATCACACATTTTTCACCTCAGTGTATAATCCTTTGAGCATAATTAATGGGAAGCTGTTTAAATGAGAAGATTAATAACACACAAGGGATGCAAATGGCATAATTTGAAACTCTTTAAATAAGAAGGCACCTCCTCGGATTTTTCTGAGATAACTGGTTTCACTCATGATGCCAGAAGAGGAGATGCTTGAATAAAGAAGTAACAGCACCAGCAGGATTCGTCTACTGGCAATAATGGCTGGAGAGATTGGTGACATCCTGATCATGTGTCTCTTAATCAGTAGATCACTCACCATACTGCCTCGTAGGCAACAGTCGGCTAGTCAGAACAGGTTTAGGGCCTAGTCCATTACTGGTGTTTGTTTTTAAATTAAAAGATTGGGCGGTTGAACAAAATTGAAAACACAAGGTCTATGAAGTTGGATAATTGACACAGAGCAACAGAAGTAGCATGTTTCATTTATCTTTTCCATGTCCTGTTTATTCTCCTATCTAAAGTGAGGACACTTAAAATGGCACTTTATTAGATTGTTTTTGTTGTCTCTATTACATATTGCCTGCAGTCAGTTGGTTATGTTTTTAATTGCGATGCAGCTGCTGCTTCTGCTCCTGCTAGTTCTACTAACACAATATGAAATTTTGTCTGAGCGTATTTAATGTCATACACTGCTTGACAGTTGCTAAGGAACAGGGCCTTTGCTGAATAGGAATAATCACAGGCAATTATGGATGACATGGAACAGAGTACATATGTTATAGAGATGGAGTGATATATTTATAAAGAAAAATAGTACAGATTTCACCCCATGGGAAGGCAGGATAACACACATAAATAACATTCGTGTTTGACACAGGTCAATCTCAGACTATGAATATGCCCTCCTGTGACACTAATCCACATTTTGCACCTGTTATTCATGCTGGTTACCAAACTGTTGAGGAGCCCTTGGGGGATATTTTCCCACTTCTCTCTCGAGGTGATTTTCAGTTCTTGCACGGTTCTCGTTGAGAAATTTGTCTGCTAAGAGCATCCGATACATGCTTTGTAGGGTTTAGGATTGGGGAGTATGCAGGCCATCCCATATCTTCACTATCCACTGCATCCGAGACCTCAGCAGTCCCGTGTGGACGGGAATTCTCATCCATAAACAGAAAGTTACGACCTACCGTACTGCTAAACAAATGAGCATGATCCATAATTATCTCCCTACAGTACTCCCATGCTGTAACGGTATCTCACGCAAAGATATGCAGCTGTATTCAACCATTGCACATAATGCCTACCCACACCATAATGCTTAGGCCATACCAGTGACATTCATCAACAGTCTGTAGTGTGTAATGCATTCTCTCTCTCTCTCTCTCTCTCTCTCTCTCTCTCTACATTAACTGGTGGTGAGAATCACATGCCACAGTAAGCAGGAATCATAAGAGAACATCACTCTGGATCACTGTTGCTAACCCCAACCAACATGCTCTAGATGCCAATAAACTCTTTCTCGATGGTGTTGTGGTTGAAGCAGGTTGCATTTAACAGAGCTTCCGAGTGTACAAACCAGCCTGCTTTAATCGCTGTGAAGTACCGGTTGGCAGGTCTGCAGCAATCTGCCTAGGAGTGAGATGTGTGATCCTTTTCGCCAATAGGGCTATGTATCGATCCATCTACGACCACCAGCACGCATTCTCATAGCATTTTCACGTTCAGTGGCCTTTTTTAATTGGAGATAATGCTTCTGGAACCACCCATTACTGTGGCCAGACTGACGACATTTTTATCGGCTTCAAGCCGTCCAGCTGCTCATCCACAATCTTAAATGCTTAACTAATGTCTTGCAGAGATGTTACCTTACAACAGGAAATGTTGCACTAATTGGTTCCATAACAGCCTTCGTCAAACACCATACTTGAACTGTAGAATTCATATAAAGCATTCATGCACAGCCTTTGCTGCAATTTATTCATTCGCCCTCAGCTTTTCCTTTTACTATTATTGGTGAGGTTTTCTAAGCAATTGTCATTTGTTCTTAGCAAGTGTCAGTTGTTCCTCAGCAACTATCAAGCAGCACAGTATTGATTAAATGTTTTACTGGGTCAGTCTGAATCTGTTTCATTCACCCTTGGTGATGTTAGGATTCTGAGGACTGAACTGTGGTCTAAGGCATATTGTTTTGCTTGCGATTTCATCTCCTTCTGTGATTTTGGAAATGTAGGTTGTTGTTGATTCATTGTAAACTTACTCAGCTCTCTGAAACAGTCAAACTGTCTACTTTTAACCTCACAGTTGTTGAGATGTGATGTTATAGTGTTAGTATAGACAGCTCTCTGGTGAAGATCGGGGACTGAGAAGGTGTGTGAAGTGGAGGTGGTGGCAGAAAAGAGCCCTGCAGATGCTGTTGCTTTGTTTAGCACTTAGGTACACAATTTTCCTAATTACATTTCTTCTTTTCTGTTAAGGTTCTTTTGTGTTTAAGAATTTCTGTGACCCCTCTATGCATCGTAATACGGTGATGATTGAAGAGTCCCTGTGCCTTAGACCACAGACTAATCCCTCAAAAAAACCAGTATTGATGAGGATGTAAACACCAACTGTGAAGTCTTAATTGTATGGTCAGTGTTTTATTTGTTACTTTTATTTGCAGTGCACTGATAAAAGAGTGTCCCGAACACATGCCCAGATTAAAGTTTCAGAGGATGGAAAAATCGAACTTACTTCTGTGAGTAAAGCACTGCATAATCCAGTTTGTCTTATTTAAACACTATGTTAATGTCTTTATTATTTGGCAAATATGATAACTTGTGATGTTGCAATTTTTCATGATTTTATTTTTCAGACAAGCCTCAATCCATGTTATTACAATGATGAGAAAGTGATAACAAAATCTTCTTCTGTGGAGCTGAAGATAGGCGACAGATTTTCCTTTCTACCAGACAGCTACTGCTACTGTGTAAAAGTTAGTTCACATAATGGTTCCCCATCTGAAGAAGGCACTTCTAGTAGTGAAAATATAAATAATGGTGCCAACACTGAGGAGAAGCCGTTTACAGTAGAAGAAACGGGTGTGCCATCTGTAAATGAAGAATCGTTGTGTACCATTACAGTTACACCTGCAGCTGACGATCCCGGTGGGGAAATGTCTGTGGCGCTTGCCGGTGTTAGTAGTGCTGCGGACCTGAGTGGTGAATTGACAGATCTGGATGTACTGAGTGACAAAACGAAGAATGGCCCCACAGACGCATCTCCCATGTCTGCTAGCAAGTATGTGCCAAAGTGGTTGTTAGCGGCAACCGAGCGGGCCAAGCGGAGGATAGAAGAGCTCTCTGGTGAAGAATCGGGGACCGAGAAGGTGCGTGCAGTGGAGGTGGCGAAAGAAAAGAGCCCGGCACAGGACACCGATGCCAGTGTCGATAGGGACAGCGGGGTGGCGGACACGGGGGCTCGTGAGGATGTGGCACCCACCTCGGCCATCCACCAGATGAGCGACGATGGCGATTCTGAAGGGCTGGCCACGGAGAAGCCGTCGGAAGAGGAGCCTATACAGAGGCAGCTGTCACCGAGGCCAGTGAGGGATTTGGAACGAGTGAGTGGAGGCGCAGAAGAGAAGCAGCAAAGTGGAGACGGGCAGGGTGCCACTGCCAACTACACTCGTGACCCTTCGCCTGTCCAAACCTCAGTTCGAGTCCCCTGCAAATACGGGAGTGCTTGTTACAGGTTTGCATTGAATAATAAATCACACTTTTGGCTTAAATCAGCTGTTCACCCAGAATGAGCAAATCCCTTGTGCATCCCAACCTTATGTGTTGTCTCCCTCCCACCGAGAGGCTTGCTGACAGTAATAGGTATCGTATTTACAGCCACAATATTTTTTCTTAGATGGCAAGCGATATGTGCGCCACATTTGGTTGAAGTATCTTCAGGCATTGGCAGACTGTTGCGTGCGTGTTACCTAATTCTCTCACCTACCCTTACCATAATCCCTATCCTTGGGAGTGCCAGGGATATCCTAATTCCACAATATTTTTATTTTCCAGTTGCTATTGTTGTTCTTTTGATTGTGAACCCAAAGACTGGATTGATGCAACTCTCCACTCTAGTCTATCCTGTGCTAAGCCTCTATATCAAGAAATAGCTACTGTAACCTACAAACTTTTGAAACTGCTTATTGTATTCAAGCCTTGGTCTTCCTCCTCAATATTTACCTCCCCTCCCCCTCCCCCACCACTCTCTCTCTCTCTCTCTCTCTCTCTCTCTCTCTCTCTCTCTCTCTCTCTCTCTCTCTCTCTCTCCCCCCCCCCCCCCTCCATCCCCCCCTCAGTTGCCAAACTGATGATTCCTTGAGGCCTCAGGATGTGTCCAATCAATTACCCCCTTCATTTAGTCAAGTTGTGCCACAAATTTCTTTGTCCTTGCTTGTTATATGTGTGATTTAAGCTTAAGCATTCTCCTCTAGTAGCACCTCATTTTGAAAACTTCTGTTCTCTTCTCATCAGATGGGTTTATCTCCATCTACATCTGCACCTACATGTATAGTCTGCAAATCACTGTGAGATGCATGGCAGAGGGTATGTCCCATTGTACCAGTTATTATGGTTCCGTCCTGTTCCTTTCAGGTATGGAACATGGGAAAAATGATTGTCTGAATGCCTCTGTGTGTGCACTAGTTATTCTAATCTTATCCTCATGATCCCTGAGTGAGCGATACGTAGGGAGTTATAGTATATCTCTAGCATAATCGTTTAAAGCTGGTTCTTGAAACTGTTAATAGCATAGTTTACACCTGTTTTGAAGAATCTGCCATTTCTGTTCCTTTAGTATCTGTCACACTCTCCAATGGATTAAACGAAACTGTGACCATTCACCTTTTCTGTATACGTTCTGTATTCCCTGTTAGTCCCGTCTGGTACGGGTTCCACACAATTGAGCAATACTCTAGAACTGGTCCCACAAGTGATTTGTAAGCAATCTCCTATGTAGATTGATTGCACTTCCCCAGTAATCTACCAATAAACCTAAGTCTACCACCTGCTTTACCAGTAACTGAACCTGTGTGATCATTCTATTTCATATCCCTACAAAGTGTTACATCCAGATATTTGTTTGGCTGATTTCAACAGTGACTCATTGATATTAGTCATAGGATACTACATTTTTGTTTTGTTTTGTGGAGTGCAAAATTTTACATTTCTGAACATTTAAAGCAAGTTGCCAATCTCTGTACCATGTTGAAATCGTATCAAGATCTGTCTGAATATTTATGGATCTTCTTTCAAATAGTACTTCATTATAGATAACTGCATCATCACCAAAAAGCCTGGTTTTACTATTATTGTTGTCTGATAGGTCATTAATGTACAAAATGAACAGCAAGGGTTCCAACACACTTCCCTGTGGCACACCCGAAGGTACTGCTACATCTGACGATGACTCTCCATCCGAGATAACATGTTGCATCCTCCCTATTAAGAGATCCAAAATCCAGTCACAAATTTCAGTTGGTACCCCATGTGATCATACTTTTGACAGTAAGTGTAAGTGTGATGCTGAGTCAAACATTTCAGAAATCAAGAAATGCAGCATCTGCCTGATTGCCTTGATCCAGAGCTTTCAGTATGCCATGTGAGAAAAGTGCAAGTTGGGTTTCACATGATCGATATTTTCGAAAGCTGTGCTGGTTAGCATTGAGGAAGCCATTTGGTTCAAGATACCTCGTTTTGTTTGAGTTTAGAATATGTTCTAAGATTCTACAACAAACCAATGTCAAGGATATTGGATGGTAGTTTTGTGGATCACCTCTACTACCCATCTTGTAGATAGGTGTGACATGTGCCTTTTTCCAGGAACTGGGCACATTTTTTGTTCGAGGGATCTATGATAAACTATAGTTAGAAGAGGGGCTAACGCAGCTGCAAATTCGGTATAAAATCTGACACGGATTCCTTCGGGCCCTGGAGCTTTGTTCAGTTTTAATGATTTCAGCTGTTTCTGAACACCACTGACACTAAAACTCATTTCATTCATTTTTTTAGTGGAATGAGGAATAAACTGAGGCAATTGTCCTGAGTTTTCCTTTGTAAAGAAACATTTGAAAATATAGTTAAGCATTTCATCTTTTTCTGCGCTTCCCTCAGTTTCAGTTCCTGTCTCATTCACTATGGACTGGACCCTAACTTTAGTGCCACTAACAGTCTTAACATACGACCAGAATTTTGTTGGGTACTGTGAAAGAACGCTTGACAATATTCTGCTATGGAAGTCATTGAAGGCATCGCACATTGCTCTCTGACAGTCAAATGCGTTTCATTCAGCTTCTCTCTATCTGCAGCCCCATGCTTTGTATTACACCTGCAGTGATCTCTGTTTCTTTAGAAGTTTCTTTACAGTTACTGTAAACTATGGAGGTCCCCACCCATTATGAACTGCTCTACTGGGTACATTTCTATCCAGTGCATGGTCAACTATTCTTTTAAACTTCAGCCAGAGTTCCTCTACATGCTCCTGTCATGTGCTGAAAGTTTCATGTTCCTCATTGAGATGCAACACTAATAAGTTTTTATCTAGTTTACTGAACATATATATCTTTCTGCGTGTTATAGTTGTCCTTTGTACTTGGGCAATCATTGTTGCCACAATCGAGTCATGGTCACTGATACCAGTTCCACTGTGACATCCTCAAAGAGGTCAGGTCTATTTGTAGCCATTAGATCCAATATATTTCCATCATGAGTGAGGTTCGTAACTATCTGCTCTAGGTAGTTTTCAGAGAATGCATTTAGTAAAATTTCACAGTATATCCTATCACACCCACCGCTAACAAAACTGCAATTTTCCCAAGTAATTGTCAGATAATTAACATCTCCACCAATGATCACAATATGATTCGGGAACTTACATGCAAGAGAACTGAGGTTTCTTCTAAAGTTTTCGGCTATGTCAAGAGATGAGTCTGTTGGGCGATAGAAGGATCCAATATAATTTTATACCCATCTCTGGTACTAAGTCATACCCAAACAATCTCACATGCAGCTTCAATTTCTACCTCTGTGCATTTGAGTTTCTTGTCTACTGCAACAAATACATTTCACATTTGCCTATCCTTTTGATGTACACTTAAATTTTCCCCAAAAATCGAACTGCTATCAATGTATCATCTGCCTTTCATTTCCATACAGGGCTGCACTTCTGACAGATACCTTCTGAACTGAATTTCCAATACTTAATTTTACATTTGACTACAGCAAATTTGTCTTTTGCGAAATTTGGTTCTCGCTATTGCCAGTCTGCATTTTATATCTCCTCTTTCGCTGCTATCATGACTTGTAAGGGGCAGTTATATGAAAATGAGACAGATGGGGAAAAAAGTAAGTAAACTGTTTATTATTTCAAAAATAATCACCATAAATCTTAATTTATTTATTCTGCTGTGAGACAAGATGCTCAGTGCCTTCATGAAAAAATGCTTGTGGTTGTCCATGGAACCACAATTGTACCCAGGCATGCACTCTTTGTCTGAAGCAAACTGGCAACAACAAATGTCTTTCTTCATGGCTCCAAAATGTGGAAATCAAATGGGGAGAGATTGGGACTGTATGATGTGTAAGTGCTTCCCACCTGGTAGGCCCACGTGTTGCCGAGGTCATTTAGACTACGCTTCAGGAGTTTTGCTGTGAAGCTCTTACACAGCCTCCTTACAGTCTCGAGCTCTTCCCAAGCAATTTCCTTAATTTTGGAGCCCTGAAGAACAACATTTGTGGTTGTCAATTTGTTTTGGACAAAGAGATGCACACCTAAGGACAATCGTGATTCCATATGCAACAGCAAACATTTTTCCATGAAGGTATTGATTATCTTGTGTCACAGTGGGATAAATGTGTTATCAGTTATGGCAATTACTTTTGAAATTTTAAAAGTTTACTTTCTTTATAGGGTTTGAAACATTAATCGGTAAAAACAGAACCCTTATAGGGTCACTTTGTTGTCTATCTGTCTGACTGACTGACTGTTAAAAACTTATTTCCTTAGGAACAGGTAGCCGAATCAAGTTAAAATTTGTGTCACATACTAAAGTCTATAGTCTATTGCTGGTCTAAATGATTTGAGCATCTAAGTCAATGCAATCAAAAGATATGGCCATTTCTGTCATATATTTTGATACTCTGACACTTACTCATTAAAACCTATAGGATACTCCCTTTGATCTAGAATCATAAAATTTGAGAGAAGTGAAGTTCCACTGTACAAGTAAAGGAAAAAATCTGAATGTTGTTAATTTGTAATTACATCACATGAAAAAAATTGTTTTTTGTCATTTGTTATCCAACTTCAAACTTCAGACATTCTCAAAAGTCTTGTAATTCCTGGGACTGATATCTTTTCAGTATCGGATTTCCCATAATGGATGGGGTATCTATATACATGATTAAGTTTGTACAGAACCTTCAGAGTGCAAGTCCTACTTGCACCTGGCCAATTTTTTCCTCTGCCTCATTTTCCTTTGACTGTCCCAGATAGCAAAACTCATCTAATACCTTTAATATCTCATTACCTGATTTATTCTGACTACATTCCATTACTCTTGTTTACTTTTGTTGATATCCATCTTATAATCTTTTCATGTACTGAAGTTTCTCCATTAGGCCTGACTTAAGTACTTATATCATTAGCAAAGAGAACTATTTCAGCTTCTAGCATATACTTTTTGCTGTCTGGAGAAACCCTAAGATTAAAACATGGCTAGCATCACTAGGCATTGAGTTTGGAAGGCAGAGATAGGTATACCTTGGGAAGATTTTGTTTCTTTTCTATTTGATGTGAAATTGTTCCAGGTGATCAGCAAGTATTTCCCTATAGTAAGTGTGAATACCAGAAATAAACAATAACTGTTTGCAACATACCACAGCAGTGTCTGTGAAGTTGAGATGAACAAATTGATGTATGAGTATTGAGCCGAGAAAAAGCTTCAAATGGGTTTACTAAAACTGATGAAGCTAGAGCGCACGTGTGCCACATGAGATTGTTTGCTAGTTTTTTTAATATTAAATATCCCCTCGTTCATGCACTTACAAAATATGAAATTGGCATTTGTTCAAAATTTATCTCAAAACACTGTGAATTTTAACAGCATAGAATTAACAGTAAAATCAGTCTATTTGTCTGGCCTTCTTACTGTGAGACTACTTTGCCTGAAAGGGTTAAGATTAAACTGAGTATTAAAAGTAATTACGTTGTGCACAACATTTACAAAAGCCTTTTTTTCTTTCATTACCTTCACAAGAAAGTTTAAGTTAATAATATTAATAAAACAGCTAACAAACCTGATAGTGTAAGAGAGCAAGAGAATATTGAAAATCTAGTATAGTGCCCATGTGCTATAGCTTAGGCAAATTGTGTAAGCCAATTTAAGACTTGTACAAATGAAATGACACGACTACAGAAACTTTACTGGTCTCATATAGATATTATTTTATGTATATAGACTGAAGGGGGAATTTAAAGTAGACTGGGGCGGCAGTGAGAATTTAGATCGAGGTGGGAGCACGCCAGCATAATCCAAGCAATTGTGTGACCGCTGCGCCGAGGTGACTTAGTGGCTAGCGCACCTGCCTAGTAAGCAGGAGACCAGGGTTTGATTCCCGGTCTTGGTACAAATTTTCACTTGCAACTTCAGTCTATATACATAAAATCAATTTGAGACTGTTTCCCAGCTCAATAGAGCACAAATGTCCCATATCAAATTGTTTGTCTCTACACCACTGTGATACATGGACACTGTTATCATTTACACTCTCTTTAAGCTCACCAGGCAAAATATTAGTAAATACTGAGAGACATGACACTAATACCATGTCACATTTGATCTAGACAGAGCAGTGGCCTCAGTTTGGTGAGGAAGAGAATCCACAATTATCTTTGGTTACGACATCACCAGCTAAAGCCCCTCATTAATGATTAGATCCAGTAGAACTACCAAATCGTGAGGATATTGATTTGCTATGTTTCACCCACTGTACCAGATATTTTCCACGGGTTTAAGGTCAATTGATTCACAGATCCAGTCTAGGTGCAATAGGGTGACTGAGTCTTGGTGAGGGACACTCCATGATATACAGTCACCGTGAAGAAAGTTCTAAAGAAGCAGAGATCATGGCATAATAGGTGTAAAACAAAGCATAGGGATATAGATAGAGAGATGCTGAGTGAAACGCTTTTGGCTGTGTAATGCCTTCAATGACTACTGTAGCATAATACTGTCAAGTGATCTGTCACAATACTCAAAGAAATTCTGCTCATATGTAAAGGCTGTTAATGACACCAAAGATAGGGTCCAGTCCCTAGTGAATGAGACAGGAACTAAAACTGAAGGTAACACAGTGAAAACTGAAATGCTTAACTCCTTTTTACAAATGTTCCTTTACAAAGGAAAACTCAGTAGAATTGCCCCAGCTTAATCCTCAAGCCAGTGAAAAGATGAATGAAGTAAGTATTAGTGTCGGTGGTGTGGAGAAATAGCTGAAATCGTTAAAACTGAACAAAGCTCCAGAGCCCAATGGAATCCATTTCAGATTTTATACTGAATTTGGAGCCAAGTTAGCCCTTCTAACCAGCTTTGTATGATGACTGTAGGAATATACTGTAACCCCTACATATCATTCACACCAGGATCATGAGAACAAGATTAGATTAATTACAGCACACAAAGAGGCATTTAGACAATCATTTTTCCTATGCTTAATACTGGAATGGAATGGGAAGAAGCCCAAACAACTGGTACAGTGGGACTTACTCTCTATTGTGGACTTCACAGTGTAGATGTAGATACAGATGTAGATACACTAGCTGTGTGTGTGTGTGTGTGTGTGTGTGTGTGTGTGTGTGTGTGTGTGTGTGTGGGCGCGCGCACGCACAAGCCTGTGAACATTGCTGTTATGATCTAGGAAAACAGGAGTGTCTACAACATACTTGTAATGAAGATGTAGAATTGCGTGATCTGAATGAGTAGGTCCGAGTCATGGCATGAAAAGCATCTCCAAAACTTCATGGAACCACTCCCAGGAAGGAAAAATATTCCCAAAAGATCTCAGAACCACCTCCAGGCAAAACATCCAAAACATCACAGAATCACCTCCAGCCCGAACTACACCCTTTGCACACTCCAGGTTAATCACCTCATTGGGCTGTCTGTGCACTCTTAAAAAACAAACGCAATTGGCACACTTAACTTTGTGACTGGATTTCATATTGTACACATGTGGCTGTTACTCATTTACTATGCTGTAGAAATCTCAATGTGCACAGATTCTTTGTGCTGCTGCACGATCATATCTACTGAAAGAATCAGGCTGGACACAAGATTTGGAATTCTGAGAGTAGTTATATTTTCTGAGACAATTTACTCAGCCAAACGTTACAGACTTCGCCTCTGGAAACTGAACCGATACTGCCACTGATGTGGCATCAACTGCATCTCTTAAATAATATTAAAGTAATGCTTTACAAATGTTTACATTTTTTATTTCATACTTTTCATGAAGATACAATTACAGTAAGTATTTTGGATAAGTGGCAGCATTGGTCATAAATATTGAAATCCTTTGTTTTACAGATCAAATTCGGTCACTGTATGGCCATCTTCAGTGCAAACTATTCGGACCTTGTGCACACGGTTCCCAATGGAACTAGACATCAAAAAAATTACAGTATCTTTAATTAATGAATTTTGAGATGATGAAGTCATTGACAGTTTCCAAAGTTCTTTGCGGGATGATAATTTCGTGTATGCATTGATGTTGTGATGCTTGATTACATAAAATTAAGTACAATAATGACAGGTATAAAAATATGAATTACAATGATTTCACTGTAAACAAAACATTGCCAACATATTCTCTGCTATTTTACTTTTTAGTGAACCAAACATTTTTATTCACAAAGGTCATTATATATTGAGTCTCCAATTTGTTTATGTTCTGACAGTGATGAAACATTTTGCAGTTGGATGCTTTCATGAGTATTTCATCATTTGCATCACTAAATAGTTTAATTACATTTTTTATGAGTATAGGCATTCTACTGTGAAGTATACATATGTATGAGGCATGCCTTTTAAGTAAGAACCACTTTGAAATAAAAATAAAACAAGTAGAGTTTTCTCAGTAATTTTATTTTTGGTTGAAAGGCACTTATTGTATCATACAACCAACTTTTGAATACCATCGTTTTAGAAATCTGCTGCCTGTTGAATTAAGTGCACTTCTAGACACTTGTAAAAGCTCATCACTTAACATCAAAACCATAAAGCATTTGATATCTCTCACTTTTTCAACAACTTTGTGCACTTAATTGTCAGTAATGATTGAAGGACACCCAGTTTGTTCCTCATTGTGCTGATTTATACAGCCATTTTTTTAAAGCCCTCACTCATTTCCATACCATCTCATCACTCATAATGTTTTCTCCACATTCGCCACTGATCTGATGAATTTCAGCACTTTAAGGCTTTAGCACTAAGAAAACAAATCGCAGCACGTATTTCATAGTTGGCAGGATTCTCAACCGGAGGATGCACTTCATACACTACTAACAAACATAAACACACTAAATATTGATCAGAATTATGTAGAAAAGTAGATATAAAATTGCTAGGAAAAGTGTACTTGTTTCATTTTTATGTCAAAATGGTACTTAAAAAGCACACCTCATACATGAAAATAAAAATTATCTCATATGAGTAATCAAAATACACGATTCAGGTATTGTAATCTTCAATTGCAAGGGGCATCGATAGATTAGTTTTGTGTGACCACATTCAGCTACATTTCAACTCAGTGGTGCACATAATTACAGAAGGTGCAAATTTGTGATTTGTGACACTGTGCTGTGTGCCTCCAGTTATCTTTTGTCCTAGTTTCTGTGTCATTGTTTGGCCCACTGAAAACCACATTCACCAATATCAATAATTTCTGTTGGGTCTGAAACCAATGACACGGTGTGACACTTTTTACAGTTCCCCATTAGGATATTTTTACAACCACTGTTCTTTTGCCATATTAAATGGCTGCAGATGGTACACCACTCTTCATAGACACACTGTATAGGCAGCAATGATGCACCAGCAAATCTGACAACTTCATTCACAGTGTGACCTTATGTATGTCCACACGTGACCTCTTATTTTTGCCATTCTGTCATGTCTCCATGTTGGCCCATTTTACTTCCCTTATTCCATACAGCCAAGTGACCAATATACACCGCAAAACATCACCGCTACCAACTACATACAGAGTTTGTGCGAAAAGTATTGGGAAATTCTTCAAAGTATAGTACTCGAGCATCGACACACTTTCGCCAGAGGCTTTTCCACAATTTGAAGTCTCTGTGGTAGATGGATTCAGGAAGGACCTTGAGGGTATATATGCAAGCTTCTATGACAGCACTTACAGTCCCAGGGTAGAATCCTGTGAGGGAAGATTTCACCTTTTTGCAATAGGAACTAGCCTGCCGGTGCCAAATTGAGACTGTAAGGGGGTCAGGGGATCATCACGATGCCGTTTATCGTCAGGTAGTCGACGATCTCGGAGCAGGTGGGGCTGTCGTGTCGTAATGTCCGATTTCCAGCGATACCCTCACTCGATTGAGCCTTCTCTTCAGTCTTCTTAGCACTTCCGGATAAAAAGCAATATTCGGGTATAAATTTGTAGTCGACCACCTCTCGATGTTGAAGGAAATGAGAAGGATGGCTTTCAGTGTGGGTTTCCTCATTTAGCCATTTTTGGACAAGGTGACTCTGCAGTGTACCATTCAGAACTTTGGCACTTTGTTTCTAGATTGTATTAGAATATCCAAGTTTTGTCTCCCACGATGACGGTGCCAAAAAAGCTTTAGTATTCTTCAACATGTTGCAGAAGGTCTTCACAAGCAGACACTCGCCTCTGCGTTCGGGTGCTCGTCAGTGTCCTCAGGATAGATTTAGTGCAGATATTGTGCATTGCCAAATGTTCACTGATAATGATGTGCAGTGTCATCTTATCAATGCCAGTTGCATCTGCAGCTGTGTGCACGTGTAACAGACAGTCTGAATTCAACACTTCATAAGTGTGTTGCAAGTTGTCATTGGTTCTTAACATCAGCAGCAGTCCAGTGTAGGGTTCATTCTCCACACTTTTCAGCCCCCTTTGAAAAGCTCGTGTCACTTAAAAACTGCAGTTTGTGACACGCATTCGTCATTGAACACTTAGTGAATAACAACTAACGTCTCCGTACCCGGTTTTCCCAGTCCGACAGAAAATTTGATGGCGTACCGGTGTTTGACCGTTCGCTGCATTTTCCACTTACACCGAGTCACTCGACAGAGTTCCACTAAAAAACACAATCTCGCCAAACAAACACTGACAGGTGACTGGCACTTCGGGCATGTTGAAGGCCCGCCTCAGCCCCCTCCCACTGTCGAGCATCCGTGGTGCGTGCACAGTGTGACTTACAGTCACGTCAGGGAAATTTTGTTCCCGATACTTTTATTGCAGACACTGTACGTGGTGGAGGGTCACACGAGCTGCCTGGTACCAGTTCTACAGCACTTCAAAGCGACCATTGTGCTCTTTTAAAGGGTAACTAATACGATCTCTCAGGTCTTCTCGGCACGATTGATTAATAGTGTGCTTCCGTGGGTTCTGCTGAGTCATTATTTCCATTTTGTGCACAATATGAACTCAGCTATAAGTAATGGTGTGAGACCAACAACAGTTCACACTCTGATTGAAATCCAGGTAGCAAGTGCACATAACAGCAAAACTCACACCACCTGAAGAGAATGGTCGGGCCAGAAGACCTGGACACGCACTATTAAGGGAGACTAGTAGTTTGTCCAGTGAGCTTGTAACATTTCTGTGTGTGTGTGTTAATTTTGTCAATTTTGTTGTTGTTAGCATGCAGTGTGAAACCTAGAACTGTATCTTTTTGCAGGCTGTTTATAAGTTTTCCATCATCTTAGGAGACTAAAAGATCTGTATCGTTCTTTAGGAAAAACCCTCAGCATTTCACCGAGTTCAGCCACCCTGGCGATCCTGATTATAAAGATGACCGGCCAGAATGTCGTTATGGAACAGAATGCTACACAAAAAATCCACTCCACAGACAGACCTACAAGCATACAAAGAAGCCACCAAAGAAGAGGCAGAGGGTGAAGAAAGGCGGTGAGTCATATAGCTTACTTTCAAATTTGCCACTCTACACTCTAATTTCTCTCTCTCTCTCTCTCTCTCTCTCTCTCTCGTTCCCTGCTTGCTTCTGTTTGAGCAAGGCTTGTATGGAAAGTAAGAACTGTTTTGGAAAAGGCCATAAAAGCATTTTTTTTCCAAACCAAAAGTTAATTTTACAAGAAAGAGCATTTATTAAACTATTTTTCTACGTAGCTGCCACCACTGTTCAGACATTAGTCATATTGGGAAACCAACTTTGCTATGCCCTCTTTGTAGGAAGAAGTCATTTGTTAAGGCAGCCACTGATGAATTCCATCATCACTGTCAGAGAACCACCTTCCAAAATCACACTTCAAGTTCAAGAAAAAGTGGGAGTCAGAAAGTGCAAGATTGGGGCTGTACAGATAGTGCTCGAACTGCTCCCAACCAAATTTTTGGATACGATTTTGAGTGACCCCTTGCAAAATGGGGACTTCTGTTGTCATGAAGCAACAAAGTGCCTTGACTGAGCATTCCACATCTTCTGTTTTGAATTACGTGCTAAAGTTTCATCAGTGTTTCACAATATTGTACCATATTGACGCTTCACCTCTGGGGAGGAACTCTAAGCAGAATCCCCAGCCTGTCCCAGAACACAGTGTACATGATTTTTTGTGCTGACAGTGTTATTTTGAAATTATTATTATTATCATTATTATTATTATTTTGGGGGAAATTGCCAGTGCCTCCACTCCATTGACTGTTGTTTTGATTGTGGAGTGACATGACAAACCAAGTTTCATTACCGGTCACAATTCTGTTTAAGAATTCATCTCCCTCATGACTATGTCAGGTAAGAAATGCCAAAGCACTGCCAAGTTGCTTTGTTTTGTAGACATTGATAAGCATTTTTGGAATCCAACGAGAAAACGTGTTGTGAAAATTTGTGATGTGTGACAATTTCATGCAAAACAGTTTTTGAAATTTGTGGAAACTCATTGCAAAGCATTCTTACTGAGAACCATCTGTTTTCACAAATTTTCTGATTCACTTTCTCAACCAAACCATCACTGACATCAGAAGACCACTCGCAACGTTAAGAACATTCATTCGTCTGGCATTGAACTGTCTCGGCCACTTTCTCATAGTTCCATCAGTCATTATATTTTCACCACAAACTTCTAAAAGCTGACAATGAATTTCAGCTGGTTTAACATTCTTTGTGTTCAAAAACCGTATTACAGAAAACATTTCACACTCAGTAGACTCAGAGATTGACTTAAACATTTTGAACAGTCGTGAATTAATGCTAACACAATGCAATCTGGCTGTAATAGCATCAGTGGAAAGACAGTGAGCCAGAGAGAGCAGTGCAAATGTGTGGGAACTGCAATACTAGTACTGTGGTGGTGGTGGTGGTAGAACAAAACGGTACTTATTCTCCAGACACACTTCTTATTTACGGGCTAATCTCAGGAACTACTGTAAGAATTTTGATCTGGTTTTGACTAATAGACAGAATGATTCAAGAAGAAGGTTCATGTATACAATTTATAAATTATTTCATGGAAATTAGCTGAACTATGATGAACTTAAGTCCACCGCCACTGTGAAAACAATGGCATTGCCATCTAGCCATGTAGCAGTACATCCACGGCAACTCTGAACTGCTGAGAAGCATGAGAAGAACACTATTTAGGCCTTATGGTCTAGTGTGTGCTTGAAAACTGAAAGGGCACAGGATAACTGTGTTTTCAACCTATCATTCACCTCTCAATGAGATTAAACTGTAGGTTTCATTTTCTCAGAGCAGAATCAAAGTTGGGGTTGATAATCTAGCGGTGAAGCGTTGTCTTTGTTGTTTTTTAAAAAGTATTTCAGGTTCCACACTAAACTATAGGTTGTGAGACCTGCACCAGGACATTGAGCCACATGAAACTATTATTACCAGAATCTCTCTCTCTCTTTCTTTCTTTCTTTCTCTGGAACTACTGTCAGAACCTTGATACTTGCAGTGGACTGGTGCAACAGCCCTGATGACAAATGAGTGGCCACAGATGCCTGTGCTGCACAGCTTGCATTGTTAGTGGGTTCTGGTTGGGCAGTCTGCTCAAGCCTCTGGGCACTTCAGTATGCTGCCAAGTGCCGTATACTGCTTAAATTGCGTAATTTGTATGAAAGTTATAGTATTCAGTTACCTAATATTTTCTCTGATTTTTAATCGTAAATCTACCCAGTACACCATAAACAAAATTACTGCTACACCAGACAAGGTGTTCGACAGTAGATACTTACAAGGAAACATGCCAACTTGGCACAAGGAAACATCACCAACTTGGCCTCGTATTTTAAGGAGAAGAAAGCACATTTGCAAGATGATATTCAGCCCCATCACTAGAGCCTGCATGGAAGTTTGGCTCATAATTTTAATAAAATGCAAGCAGGACATTCTGGAGATATAGTTTTTAAACTTTGGTTCACATCATATGTTTGTCACTCACTCCACCCCACTGCAGCCGCCTGATGTCTTGAGTGTGAAGTGCTATGCAGTGGAGTGAGAAGGAAGTTTGTGAATTGCTCTTTTCACACTGTTGACATGCTTTCTTCATTGTGCCAAAGTGTGCAGTTTCCAACCTGCAGCTGGTGCCAGAGATCTCTATACTTTGAGCTCTTTTATGTTGCAATTCACAGTGAATGAAACAAATGAGTGTGCCATTAATGAACTAGTGTAGTGCTATGTAGTGATTAACATCTCTGTTGTGCATTATTTCTTTGGTTTTTAAAGCTGATAATGTTGAAGAAGTACATTTGCAGGAGATATGATATTCTTCAATGGGATTGGCATGATTAAATTGTAAATTGTTAATTTCATTTTGTCATAATTCTTTAGGTTTATTAATTTTTATTTTGAGGTGTGCAAAAAGCTGCAGCATACCAGTACAAGAAAATTCTTAAAATACTATTCAACAAATATGTGTGTGAGGCTGACATACATTTTCTATGTAGAATAACATGTCCTCAAACTAGATTTCGGAGCATGTTGTGCAAATGTATCTACCTCACCACTCCTTTTCTATCACCTTCAACATCCCCACAAGTAGGAAGGCTCTGGTTGTCACTCCATTGTACAGTACTACACGTTCTGGCATTAGGGGACAGCAGTGGGGTGGAACAAGTGACAGCCGACTGGTGCGTGCAAAAGTTCGAAAGCTGTACTTTAAGAAGGCCATAACTGTGTACTGTTAGAATTATGACCCAAATTTTCTTGTAGGTGTGATTGCTGGTGCTGATCTCATGCATGTTTGCTTTTGTCTCCTTAAAATATGACATCAAGTTGGTGACGTTTCCTCGTCAGTGCTACCCGTGCAAAGACTGGTGGATCGTTAATGTCTAATAAATATGAGACAGATTTACTGACCAGTACTTAACTTTGGGGGGGGGGGGGGGGGGGTTTGGTGAAATGTGTAATACTGCTGATAGACACACAAAAAAGTAAAATTGACACAATTCCTAGTTTTCAGAACTATTACTTCCTTCCTTAGACAAAAGTGAGGGATAGTTTGAAAAGGAATGGCAGGCCACTCACAAAGGAGAGGGTCCCCAGTGGTGGGATCAACTTGTTGAAACTAAATGTTGGATGATGTAGGTTAAGATCCCAGGTATCACACCTTGCAGCCGTTCACCCCAGTTAGCCCTCGTTTGCACTAACTGACAAAAAAAAATTGGAATTTTATGTGGGGCTCAATAGCATTAAATATTTGAACCAAATGATCCGGTTACTTAGTGTAATAGATAGGATAACAGCTTTGCATGCAAGAGGCTGTGGGTTAGAATCTCACAAGGTGCAGTATTTTTTTTAATCTTTATCAAAATGACTTTGATAATTATTTTTATTCAGTTAATTGGTTTAAATATAAATTTTTCTTTCTATTCCTTCGTCACATTATTTTAATCACTATATGAATTTTTTTCACTTGTTTCATTTTTCTTTATATCTTCCATTTTTTAATAGGAATTTTTGTGAATATGAATTTAATTGTATTTATTTTTTATAATATTCAGTTATTTGAAAATTACAAACTATCACTTAAAAAACAAAAGACCAGATAACCTACATATATTGACCATGCAGTGGTGTGTATCTTTTGTTAACAGATGTGCATTTTTTTGCACGGTAATCTCATAAAAACATTTAAGTCATTACCTAAATACCTATTGTACGATGGACAAAATAACTTAGATGAAGATTTATATGAAGGAAGGGTTTATAGAAATAATGAAATTCAAACAAAATGAGAAATAGATATAATGAACACTATAATGTGTGTGAAAAAAACAGGGCGATAAAAGAAAAGAAATTAAATCAAAATGAACACATAAAATTAATTAAAAACACAGGAAGAAATATTCCAAATGGGAAAAGACTGTTAAGAAGAAAAATGAGAGCAAATGAAGAAGTTGACATTATAACTAAAATAATGTGACAAAGGGATGGAAATAAAAAATTACATTTAACTCGATTAATTGAATAAAAATAATTATCAAAGTCATTTTGATAATGATTAAAAAAATTACTGCACCTGGCGAGATTCAAACCCACAATCTTTTACATGCAAATCTGGTATCCTATCTATTACACCATGCAACCAGACTACTTGGTTCAACTATTTAACACTGTTGAGCCTCACACAAAATTCCGAAATTTTTTTCATCAGTGACCTGCAAATGCGGGCCCACCAGGATGAATGACCGCAATACCTGGGATCTTAAACTACATAACGGTATAGATGGTTTCAAAAAGTCTTCTCCTTGTCGGCCCCAGTGTGAAAGGGAGCCACATGTAGTGAGGATGAGGGTAGACAGAATTGCAGGGGCAGCCATCAGGGATAGTAGGACAATGGTGGCACATTGGTAAGCACTAAACGGGCTTCAGGCCTGAGGTGACAAGGATAGAATGAAAAGTAAAGACAGATTAGCGGGAAGAGAGATGAATGGTGCAGTTAAGAATTAGAACAGGATGAGAAAGGAGAGAGAGAGACGTGTTAATGGAGATTAAGTCTATGCTCATCCAGTATTTGGCTGAGATCCTCTATTCTGAAGGGCACATTTGTACACATTGGCAACTGCTGGGTTCCTCTGCAGAAGTGTACGACATTTTCCTCATTCAGGTAGCATTGCCTCACAACATGAGACTCTGGTCTGACATTGGTTCAGCATTTTGCACACTGCTTATCCAGAGTAATTCCCTTTTTTAGTGGGATGATGTGCCTATGGGCCTCAGATTTTCAGCTCTACATTTCCCAAGTCTCATAGTTTCTTGCTAGAGTTGTTGTCTTTGCTAAGAAACTGTTGTGTTAAAGGGCCTGGTTCTTTTTGGTTAATGACAATGTACAGAGTATGTTACATCTGTCATTTGTTTCTTTTTTACTATTAGAATCCTCAGTGTGAAGTGTAACAAGCTGGTAGCACTTGATACTAAGTGGAATGACATATTCAAATTTCTTTTTTCTTTTATCATGTAATACATCATAAATTTCAAACTCTCTGAAACTCAGTATTGTCAAAATGTAGCCTGGTGGTTTTGTAGCACCAATTTTTAAAAAAATTATAATTATATATTTAGTTTCATTTAACATGTTGCAATAGAAATGTATTTAGACTATAGTGGAAGCATTTATGAAAGCCCTCTTTAAAATGGTATTGTAGTACTTAAAGTCTGTTCTAACAAATATGCATATTTTTTAAAACTTACATAGTGTTTAACTAAAATTACTTCTCCAGAATTGGCAGTTTCAGATCATATTTTATTTCTTACAAAAAATTAAATGGATTTGTGATGATTTCAGTGTTGCACCAATTTTTGTGCATCTCATAAAAATGGTTGCTATTTAAGGCACTTTGTAGGTACTATGAACTATAAACTTCTTATATTGGATGCTTTGCTACAGTGCTATTAATCACCTTTTTGTTAATGGTTTGCAGCTGTGCAAACCTTAATGAGAGAATAATTCTTGTAAAGGTATAAGTTTTTAGGAACTAATGGAAATTTATGTGAATTCCTAATTCCCACATGCCAGTAACAAGAATCCCATCTGTTTTACTGGCATTCGTTGTGGCTGTAATTCTGATATTACCACAATGTTTACTTTAAATGTTAAACTGTTCTTTATAAATGACTGAAGTCCCAGCAGCCTACCAGCGAACCAAATGAACAATTATTTGTTAAAAAAGAAAGAGAATAGATGTAGTCTAGCCGAAAGCAAACAGCATGTAGACGGAAGGGCCTGGTAGTTCCAATCAGTGTGTAATTAGACTGCGTCAGTGTATCTTTTAATTTACTTTTAAATTTTTTGTATTTGTTTACAGAGCTTGGCTCATCAACTTGTGATGCATTCTGGTGACAAATCTTTCCTTCTTGTCAGCAATGTCTTTCACAGTGAGCACTCCCTTAGCTGCATCCAGTTGCTCAGTAAATCTGTGGAATCACAATTAATGTGACTGACTTTGTACAGGAATCTTTTACTCCACTATGGAACCCAGAATGTAAACAAGATGTTGACCAGCTGTGCCATAAATTCATATTAGAGCCTTTAAAGCAGTGCCATTGGAAAACCACACTTCATTGTAGTGGTGGTACTTGGACCGTGGACTACCTCTCTGATGGTTGGTTACACCTCCTATACTGTTCTCTATTTTCTCAAAATGCTGCTCTTTCAGTCTGTGGAATAGAAGGAATGTTTGAGGACAAGTTTTGGAGAATAAAGGACGCTGAGATGTTTCTCGTCCTCAGAAATTTATTAAAGAATCTCCTTTTTGAAAATGTCACTTTTATTACCAGTAATTACATGTTACGGAAACAAGGTTCACTAAATGTCTGCTTTCGGGTGTTCAGCTGAATCGTTGATTCCATTTTGGTGGCTGACCCAGTTGTCTTCTTCAGATATTAAAAATTTGAGTTGAGCACACTGAGAAGTTGACCTTTTGGGTGGAGATTGTCCAATTTGGGTGCATCGTGGAACATCTCACGTGATTTCTCAGGTTTTCTGGGCGTGATTGATTAACAGTGTGATTCTATTCTGTTGGCTGGGTCAGTAATCGAAATGATATCAAAAGCTTGACAGAACATCCGAAAGTGCACTATTAATTGATTGCACTGAGAAAACCTGAGAGAGCAGTGAGGTTCATCTTTGAGTTGTCTCCAAAAAAAGAGAACCACTTCCACATTACAGTCATTCAGTCTCTGAGATAGGTGTTTTGCAACCAATTTTGCACAATCTTTTCTCATTTGCAATTCATTTACATGTGGCAGTGTTAGTTTTAAATTGATCCATTCTGCAATGATGTTATAATAGGCCATGTCTGATTTCTTTCTCCATAACTTACTGCACCGAATCTGTCCGTGCGCCCTTGCACATTCACTGTTGGCCGTAGACCCTAATCTTCTTTCACCTTCTTCTTCCCATCATTTTTGCTGTTAGGCAATATAAGATTGTTGCCTCTGCCAGTGTATTGATACCAAATGATTTTGAATAGCAGTAAGACACTGGACTCATCTGACCATCAAGTTTTAGGTCCTCTGCAACTTCCCTTAAACACTGAAGGAATGTCAGCACAGTTCCTCAGTAAGGGCATGGCCAATTTCCTTCCCCAGTCAGAGATCATGCTCTGTCATAATGACCTCATCATCAGTAGGTGTTAAACTCTAGTATTCCTTTCTTTTGATTTTGATTATCATCTTTTGAGAGTTTTGTTCCTTACTGGTTCATAAACATATGAAAATACATCCAAGCATCTGAAAACTGGAACTGTATGAACCTTTATCTTCATGTGACTGCTGGAGTATCGCAAATGTTTCACTTGTGCTGTAGTCTAAGTTGTTATAAAAATACAATAGCACATAGTTGCTTGAAATTGCTTTCATTCTGATCACACTAGAAACTTCTTTTAAGACTTTGAGGTTCAGCCACTTACAAAAATTTTGCACCCGGAGGAGGGGGGGGGGGGGGGGGGGGAATAGAAACTGGATGGTTTACTTTTATCTTTGTTTTGGCTCTTTGTAGTTTACAAATTTTACAATAATCCACATCTACATCTACATACACTCCTGGAAATTGAAATAAGAACACCGTGAATTCATTGTCCCAGGAAGGGGAAACTTTATTGACACATTCCTGGGGTCAGATACATCACATGATCACACTGACAGAACCACAGGCACATAGACACAGGCAACAGAGCATGCACAATATCGGCACTAGTACAGTGTATATCCACCTTTCGCAGCAATGCAGGCTGCTATTCTCCCATGGAGACAATCGTAGAGATGCTGGATGTAGTCCTGTGGAACGGCTTGCCATGCCATTTCCACCTGGCGCCTCAGTTGGACCAGCGTTCGTGCTGGACGTGCAGACCGCGTGAGACAACGCTTCATCCAGTCCCAAACATGCTCAATGGGGGACAGATCCGGAGATCTTGCTGGCCAGTGTAGTTGACTTACACCTTCTAGAGCACGTTGGGTGGCTCGGGATACATGCGGACGTGCATTGTCCTGTTGGAACAGCAAGTTCCCTTGCCGGTCTAGGAATAGTAGAACGATGGGTTCGATGACAGTTTGGATGTACCGTGCACTATTCAGTGTCCCCTCGACAATCACCAGTGGTGTACGGCCAGTGTAGGAGATCACTCCCCACACCGTGATGCCGGGTGTTGGCCCTGTGTGCCTCGGTCGTATGCAGTCCTGATTGTGGCGCTCACCTGCACGGCGCCAAACACGCATACGACCATCATTGGCACCAAGGCAGAAGCGACTCTCATCGCTGAAGACGACACGTCTCCATTCGTCCCTCCATTCACGCCTGTCGCGACACCACTGGAGGCGGGCTGCACGATGTTGGGGCGTGAGCGGAAGACGGCCTAACGGTGTGCGGGACCGTAGCCCAGCTTCATGGAGACGGTTGCGAATGGTCCTCGCTGATACCCCAGGAGCAACAGTGTCCCTAATTTGCTGGGAAGTGGCGGTGCGGTCCCCTACGGCACTGCGTAGGATCCTACAGTCTTGGTGTGCATCCGTGCGTCGCTGCGGTCCGGTCCCAGGTCGACGTGCACCTTCCGCCGACCACTGGCGACAACATCGATGTACTGTGGCGACCTCACGCCCCACGTGTTGAGAAATTCGGCGGTACGTCCACCCGGCCTCCCGCATGCCCACTATACGCCCTCGCTCAAAGTCCGTCAACTGCACATACGGTTCACGTCCACGCTGTCGCGGCATGCTACCAGTGTTAAAGACTGCGATGGAGCTCCGTATGCCACGGCAAACTGGCTGACACTGACGGCGGCGGTGCACAAATGCTGCGCAGCTAGCGCCATTCGACGGCCAATACCGCGGTTCCTGGTGTGTCCGCTGTGCGGTGCGTGTGATCATTGCTTGTACAGCCCTCTCGCAGTGTCCGGAGCAAGTATGGTGGGTCTGACACACCGGTGTCAATGTGTTCTTTTTTCCATTTCCAGGAGTGTACATACACACATACTCACTCCACAAGCCACCTTGAGGTACATGGAGAAGGGTACCTTGTACCACTACTAGTCACTTCCTTTCCTGTTCCACTCGCAAATAGCGCGAGGGAAAAACAGCTGTTGACATACCTCTGTATGAGCCCTAATTTCTCTTATCTTATTTTCATGGTCCTTACATGAAATGTACATTGACAGCAGAAGAATCATTCTGCAGTCAGCTTAAAATGCTGATTCGTTACATTTTCTCAGTTGTATTTTGTGAAACACAAAGTAATGTCTGACAGACAGAATGAACACCACACATATACACAGTGTAAGTAGAGTTGTGTTAAACTGCATATGACTGCCTACTACTGTCATTCATGGTATGCACAAAGTCAGCAATGAACATTGGAGAAGCAGTATGTCTGCAAATTGAGACAGTGAAACAGGGGATGGGCCACTGAGTGTGTTGCTGCGGATTTCTATACTAATCGTGGACCTACGTACAGTAAAATCTATAACGGACTTAACTACTGGAACATGCTGCCTAATGACCCTGTGCAACAGACAGTGTCTTGGGAGAAGTTCAGCTGTTACATGTTGGTGCTTTTCTTCAGTAGAAATAGAGAGCGCACTGTTATGAACCAGAAAATAAGGCAGTTGAAATGGGATAATGCGTGACCCTGTGACACATTCAGAAGGCTTGTCGTATGAACGAAGCACTTGGCACTTCTCTCAAATAGAATATTACTGCTCTGTGACAACACAGACTGCCATACAGCTCTGTATAAGAAGAATACACCTCATTATTTGAAACTTAAGGTGTTGAAATACCAGTTGCAGAGCTCAGAACTGGTGCCATCAGATTGTCATTTGCTTGGATCTTTTTTAAAGAATATTTGTGTTGCTAAATGTTCTTTTAGGCTTATGAAAGCTGTGAAAAGGTAGATGTGACCTGTGTCACAATTTTCTGCACCTCATCCCCCCTTGTCTGGTATCCTCAACCTCATGTACAGATGGAAAAAACACGCTGTAAAGCAAAGTAACAATCACTTGCTTAAGTATCTTTGTACAAAAGTTCTAGTAAAATTTCTGTTATTTAATGTCCTATCCTTATTCTATCTTATATTATATATGCTTGACATCACTCAAGTATGGGGATGATCTAGAGTAGTATGAAATGCAGAAGTACATACTTCAACAGCCAAGATTATTAATTATACAGGGTGTTTCAAAATGAACATACTGGTTTTAAGGTGTTGTAGCATTTATTACATTCAACTTACAATTGTAAATAATATGCCAAATGAAAGAGCAACTCGAACAGCTTTGTTTGTATACCTGTGTGCAATGAGAAGAGTATGGAATGACAAAGAGTGACTGAAAAACTTGTTGAACAAGTGCGAGTCTGTCACGCTTAGCCCCAAGAAATATCCCTGCAGAAAGTTTATGGGCCTTTCTTTTTTGGTGAATCAACTGTAACTGATGTTTCTTATTTTGATGTGCTACAGCTATGGCCTGTGCCTCAATAGAAAGAAGCTGAACAACACATCTCTATTTGGGAGCAAGATGGTGCACCGCCTCACTGGCATAACTCAGTACGCGACTGGATGAACTACATTGTATGCGACCAGTGGATTGGGCGCAAGTGTTGTGACTCGCCGATTATTCAAAGTGCCGCCGCGCAATTACGCACGTCCTCTACGTGCGGCGCTGTCTGCCAGCCAGGCAGCAGCTGCGCCACCTAAGCGGCCAGCCGAGCAGCGGCCGCTAGACTGAGACTCAGTGTTTAATCGAATGCCGACTTGTACACAGGTCAACTTACTCAGTGACTTATATGTGTTGTTGTGTTGTCCAAAATATGTGTTAAATTTGAAGATATAAAAATTGGCGACGAGGTAGTGGATTTTTCCTTTTCACCGTTGACTCACAGGGTTCCATGGCTACTGTCGAGCAGCTCTTGCAAAATCTCCTTGAACAGCAAACGCTTCTAACAGCGGCGATTCGCAATTTCGTCGCGGCGTCCAATGCGGGGCGTTTCTCGTCGTTGGCTGTACCTCCTTTTCCACCTTACGACGAGACGGCGGAAGACTGGTCTGATTGTGAAAAACGTCTTCGACAGCACTTCTTGGCATTTCATGTCACGGACGAACAACCATGTAAGTCTCTATTCCTTTCCTGGATTTCACCTCAAATGTATCGGTTGTTGTCGCAATTGGCTCCTTTGAAGGATCCTGCATCTTTGTCCTTTGCTGAAATGTGCTCCCTTCTGTCTGTCTATTTTCAAAAGCAAACGCATGTGGTAGCCTCTCGTGTTGCCTTTTATCGCTGTCAAAAACAACCAAATCAGTCCTATCGCGCTTGGGCTGCTGAACTTCACGGCCTCAGCCGAAAGTGTCAATTTGTTACTGACGTTCACAAAGAATCCTATGCCGATTCCATGGTACGGGATGCTATTATCCGGTCGGCGCCCGACAAAGAAGTTCGGCAACGTGCCCTTCAGTTGGCGAATCCGACTCTAGATGAAGTTCTCTCCATTGCGCAGTCTTTTGAAATTTCTCGCGCCGCTGGGGCGCAAATAGAAGCGTGGGGTGACGTCGGGGAAATACAACCTCTGTGCGCTGTTGACGACGCGTGCGGCGCGTCCCCGCCGGCCGACGTGGCCGCAGTATGCTCCCACGCGCAGCCTCGGCCTAGCCGTAAACAACCCACTAAGAAACTACAGCAAAATCCCTGGCAACTTCCTTCATGTCCGCGGTGTTTTACGAAACATTCACGCGAGGATTGTCCCCAATGTTGGGCTGTGTGTCACAATTGCAAAAAGAAAGGTCATGTGTCTTCCGTTTGTAAATCCGACCGCATACATGATGTTCATGAACATGACGCTGATTCTGATTCTGTGTTGTCTGTCAATTGCACTTCTTCCCTTTCAGGGAAGTTATTCCTCTCTGTCCAAATCCTTGGTCGAGATGTTCGCATGAAAGTGGATACTGGTTCTGCTGCCACTATAATTAATTCTCAGACGTATCTTCAGCTGGGTTCTCCACTCCTGTCCCCTGTCACTCGGCAATTACGGACGTACAATAAACAGAAGATTTCTCTCTTGGGACAGTTTAATGCTGAGGTATCTTACAAATCCGTCGTTCGCACTGTTCCCATATTTGTGGTCGACCAGAGTGCCGCAGAAAATCTTTTTGGTTTCGATGCCTTTCGCGTTTTTGGGTTCTCCATAGATGACTCTGTCAATATTGTCTCTGACGCTATTCCTTATGCTCAACTGGATTCCTTGTTGACGACATTTTCGTCCCTTTTTTCTCCTGGGTTAGGCCATGCAAACGACTTTGAAGCTCATATCACGCTCAAACCCACTGCTCGGCCTAAGTTTTTTCGGGCTCGGCCCATTCCTGTGGCCCTTCGTGATCGGGTAAAACGGGAGTTGGATCGTCTCACTGCTTCAGGGGTCTTGCTTCCTGTCACTTCCAGTGAGTGGTCCTCTCCTGTCGTTGTAGTTGCTAAGCCCAATGGTGATATTCGTCTCTGTGGCGATTTCAAAGCCACTGTAAATGCTCAATGCCTCATCGACACTTACCCTATGCCCCGTCCTGAAGAACTGTTCACTAAACTCGCTGGAGGACAGTATTTTTCTAAAACTGACCTGTTGGAAGCTTATCATCAACTTCCTCTCGACGCTGCTTCCCCGGCAGTTTCTGGTCCTTAACACGCCTTTCGGCCTCTATCAATACCAACGCTTGCCATTCGGGGTTGCTAGCACCCCTGCTCTTTTTCAGGGATTCTTGGAACAATTATTGCTCTCTGTCCCGGGGTGTATCAGTTACATGGACGACATTGTTGTCACTGGCTCCACCACTGAAGAACATCTTCAAAATCTCCGCACACTTTTTAATGTCTTACAGACTGCCGGTCTTAAGTGTAATCTTCAGAAATCACAATTCTTTCAGGCATCTATCACGTACTTGGGGTTTCAACTCTCTCGGGATGGTATTCGTCCGCTTCAACACACTGTTGCTGCGATCGATGCCCTTCCTCGCCCTACATCTATTAAGGAACTGCAGGCTTTCTTGGGGAAAATAGCATACTATCACAAGTTTTTACCATCTGCGGCGTCGGTTGCTCAGCCGTTGCATCGCCTGTTGCATAAAAACGTGCCTTTTCACTGGTCCGCGTCATGTGACGCGGCTTTCCGGAAATTAAAGACTATGATGAAACAGGCCCCGTGCCTGGCTACTTATCGACCTGGCCAACATCTTGTTCTTGCCACAGATGCCTCTCAATACGGGGTCGGTGCAGTCCTTGCGCACCGTTTTTCTGACGGTTCTGAACAACCCATCGCTTATGCCTCCAAAACGCTCACGGATGCCCAGCAAAAGTATTCTCAAATTGAGAAAGAAGCTTTGGCCATCATTTATGCTCTTCATAAGTTTGGTGTTTTTCTCTATGGCTCAAAATTTCATCTTGTTACGGATCACAAACCGCTTGTTTCCTTGTTTCATCCATCAACATCACTTCCCGACAAGGCTGCACACCGCCTCCAGCGTTGGGCTCTTTACTTGTCCCGTTTCAATTATGAGATTCATTTCCGGCCAACGGCTCAACATGCGAATGCTGATGCTTTGTCTCGCCATCCCATGGGTCCTGATCAGGCATTCGATAGGGACGAACTTTTGTGTTTCCACCTGGATGTTGCCGAGCAGCGGGTTGTGGACGGGTTCCCCATCACTGGGGACAGGCTGACGGCTGCTATGGGTTCTGACCCTACCCTCTCCCGGGTTTTACGCTGTATTCAGAAGGCTTGGCCAGATCGCCCGTCCGCTAAGACTTCTGATCCGTTGCGGAACTACTACACTTTGCGCTACCGCCTCACGGCTAGGGATGGTGTTATCCTCCTCTCTACTGACAATGCTTCGCCGCGTGTTGTGGTACCTGCGTCTTTGCATGCTTCGGTCTTGCGCCTCTTTCACCAGGGGCACTGGGGTGTGTCTCGCACAAAATCTCTGGCACGCCGTCATGTGTACTGGCCTGGCATCGACTCTGACATTGCACACATGGTCGCTGCCTGCGGCCCTTGTGCGTCACAGGCCGCTGCCCCGAAGTCATCTTTGTCGCCGTGGCCTTCGCCTGAGAAGCCCTGGGAGCGCATTCGTGCTGACTTTGCGGGACCCTTTATAGGTACTTATTGGCTCCTCGTAATTGACGCCTATTCTAACTTTCCTTTCATTGTCCATTGCACGTCACCTACCACCGCGGCAACCACCAGTGCTCTCGCCCACATTTTTTCTTTGGAAGACCTCCCCTCTACTCTTGTTACTGATAATGGTCCGCAATTTGCCTCTTCCGACTTTGCAGATTTTTGTGCTCGTCACGGCGTTACGCATGTCACGGCCCTGCCATTCCATCCACAATCCAACGGTGAGGCTGAACGACTGGTCCGCACATTTAAGGCTCAGATGCGGAAACTTCTGACTTCTTCTGCTGCTGATGACGCACTTCTCCAGTTCCTGGCGTCTTACCGTTTCACCCCCGTGGGCGATCACAGCCCGGCTGAGCTCTTACATGGCCGACAGCCCCGCACGCTACTTCATCTTCTGCGGCCTCCCACCTCACGACCGCGGGTGCCTTCACTTGGCCGGTTCACCGCTGACGACCTCGTCTGGGTACGGGGATATGGCAGGCGGCCAAAATGGAGCCCGGGCTGCATCTTACGACACCGTGGCAGACGCCTGTATGAAATCCAGACGGACACGGGTGTTGCAGTGCGTCATTCGGACCAGCTTCGGCCTCGGGTGCCAGCAACGCCTGTTCCGAATGCCACCACACCACCTTTAGCTCTACCTGATGCTCGGGATCTTGGCATCTCTCAATACTCACAACGCAGCCCTCTCACCGTCATCGCGATGCCAGCACCAGAACGGACGCCACCAGGAGACGTGCCCATGCAGGAACCGGAGGACCGTCCTCTGTCAGAGTACATCTACTCGCCTCCTCCTCCAACAGACGCCGACACATCGCCCATGTCTCCTGTCATATCAACTGGACTTGCCGCAACGGGCAGATTGGTGCAGGGGGCCCCAGCAGATTCAACCCCTACGTCTCCTGTCATCTCGACCCGTTATCATCGGGGACACTTCCGTCCGTACAGGAAGCCTCCTCCTCGAGACTTTACGGCGAGTCAAACAACGCCTATGGACGTTAGCCATCTCCAGGACACCTCCATCAAGACCAGTGCAACAATTTCAAAGGGGGGAAAAGTGTTGTACTCGCCGATTATTCAAAGTGCCGCCGCGCAATTACGCACGTCCTCTACATGCGGCGCTGTCTGCCAGCCAGGCAGCAGCTGCGCCACCTAAGCGGCCAGCCGAGCAGCGGCCGCTAGACTGAGACTCAGTGTTTAATCGAATGCCGACTTGTACACAGGTCAACTTACTCAGTGACTTATATGTGTTGTTGTGTTGTCCGAAATATGTGTTAAATTTGAAGATATAAAAGCAAGGGGACCAGTTCACACAGCATTTTATGTGCTACCTTCACATTCACACACGATCTGACATGATTGTGTGTATGTGCCTCCGATACCAGCTGATCTATCCTACTTTAGAAACAGTGTTATAGCAACAGTTACTCCTGACACAAGATCAAGGTTTTGGAACAACTCACCTATCGACACTATGTGTCATTAGTGTTCACTCTGAATAATTGTAAGAAAAACTGTTTGTGTTTATCTTTCATTTGGTGTATTATTTATAATTGTGAGGTGAATGTAATATGTGCTACAAAGCCTTAAAACCCGCATGTTCATGTTGAAACACCCTGAATTTTATTTTTGATGACCAGTTTTGGCAAATCTAAGTTGCCATCATTGGCTCTGTAAAACATACAGGTCAAAAATACAAGCAGAATCAGGTTGGATATAATAGGCTGGGGCACAAATTTACCCAAGATGTGGATGGATATATAGAACATACTTTATGCAAATACAGCTGAATAAATGTCCATCATATGTGTAATATGTAGTGTCAAGATGTAACACATCATTCCAGGAACATGAAGAAAGTGATACATCAGCAGGTCAGTAATACAATAACATTTACATAAAATATCATGCACGTTATACCAATAGCACAAGCTGATATTCACACAACAGATGAAAGATGACAGAATCACAAGTCAAAGAGAAAGATTTTATGAACTACTAGCAGGTGGTATGGCAGTAGTAAACATACAGAAATACAATTGTAACATATAAAGCATAAGGAAGAAGTTACATCCACAGATTACACAAAACAATGCAATATACACTACTGGTCAAAAGTTTTTGATCACCTATCAGGGACTGATGAGCTCAGATGTTAAGTCCCATAGTGCTTAGAGCCAAGCCATTTGATCACCCATCACAACTATGGATCTGTGATTAAAGCAGATTTAGTTCTGAATATTCTATCAATCGGTTCGCATCAGTTTGCAGTATATTGTGATTGTCTTGCAGTGGGTTTTTGTATACTTGGTCAGTTTCATACCATATTACCTCCTAACAGGACAGAAGCAGGAGATTGGTATTGGAAAACATGCTGTAACTGTAGTCCTGCATTGCAGATGTTATTCTAGTGGGATAATAGCAACAAAAGTTTGCATAGTCACATCTACAGTGGTGTATCTATTGCAGTAGTTCAAGGAAACTGGTGCCAGTACAAGTTTTTTGTGATCTGGAAGAACCTGAGTAACACCATACAAGGAAGATAGGTTCATATGTGTACTGAGTAAAAGTCAGAAGACTTGTACTGCACCTGAAACTCATGAGGAAGTAAATGGTATGCGAGCTGAGGCAATCTCTGTCTCAACATGCAACGCCGTCTTCATGAACCAGGTTTAAAGAGGTGCATAGCGGCCAAAAAACCTTTATTACACAAACAAAGTGAAATAATTGCAATGGACACAGCGACATAAAAACTGAAGTGTGCAGTAATGGTCCAAAACGTTATTCACAGATGACTCTTATGTTTGAAATGCTGGAAGCCACGTAAATGTTTGTTTGTCGACTTTGTGGAGAACATATGAAGGGTCAGTGTGTGATGCCAACGGTGAAGCATGATGGATTGCCAGTTGTGGTGTGGTGATGTTTCATGGGTGATAAAGTTGGTGATCAACTGAGAATTAATGGAACATTAAAAAAGAAAGGGTGTCTGGTTGGGGGATGGGGACCAAACAGCAAGGACATCAGTGCCAGAAGAAGGAAGGATATCACAGGATACTGATCAACAGTCCACTTCCATCTGGCAGGAGGCTTATATTAATTGTAGGTTTGCTCTGCAGAAGGACAGTTATCTCAAACATGCTTCTAAATTGTGCAAAAGGTGTGTCAGTAGAAAAGAGAAATGTGGCAAACCGAGGAATGTGATTTGGCCAAATCAGTCATCTGATTTAAATTGCTTTAAACTCTTATGGGATGAACTCAACAGGAAGGTCAGAAAACTGAAGTCATCTAATGTTGAAGATCTATGGAATAATTTACAATGGATTTGGTCTGCAATATCTGCAAAAACACTACAAACTCATACAGAATGCCAAGAATTTGAGCAGCTGTTCTGAATGCAAAGGCTGTTTCCTTTGAAGAGGCTAAAATCTAAAACATATTTATTGTATTTAATGATAGAGAGAGATAATATTTATTTTGTTGGTCTATTTGATTTACTTTATTTCAATGTACAAACACATCATACAAAGTTTCTGCCATGGGTAATTGAAAACTTTTGACTATAGTGAACACAGTTTTGTATGTAGTCACATGAGCTGCATAATCCAGATTGTGGTATACTGGAATGACAAAATTTGTTTTATAAAAAAGTTAATGTTTTAAAAATTTTAGATTTACAAATTTTATACCAATTTAAATGGAAGTATTGTATATCAACTGTACTACCCTACTGCATATATAGTCAAAACATCCATAAGGTAAGTACAATCAACATTCAGATGATGAGGGTACAGAAAGAATGAACAAAGTACATGGCATGTTGTATGTAGGTAATAAAAGGGAACAAATGTTGCATTCTTAAAATACCTTTTACAGATCACTATATTGCAAATTGTTTGTATACGATTACTCATTACTTAATTTCCAGTCTTACTAGTAGTTTATTACACCGAGAGTAGACCTCAACCTTGCCGCGCAGGATTAGACGAGCGATCTAAGGTGCTCCAGTCATGTCTAAGGTGCGCCAGTCATGGACTGTGCGGCTGATCCCAGTGGAGGTTCGAGTCCTCCCTCGGGCATGGGTGTGTGTTTGTTTGTCCTTAGGATAATTTAGGTTAAGTAGTGTGTAAGCTTAGGGACTGATGACCTTAGCAGTTAAATCCCATAAGATTTCACACACATTTGAACATAGACCTCAACCACCACATTATGGTAGCATCTTGACCATCTGTTGTATGGTTGTTGATCTACAATACTATGATTTGTATATGGTATTTTAAGAATGAAGTATTTTTGTTTAAAAAAATGTAAAATGAGTTTTGCTATTCCAGTACACTCTTGTTTGGATTAGTAGTTTATGTAATTACATACAAAATTGTGTATATTGCATTTTTTGTGTACTCCTTGGATGTAACTCCTGCCTTATGCTTTATATGTTACGATTGTATTTCTGTATGTTTACTGCTGCAATGCCACCTGCTGATAGTTCATAACATTTTTGCCTTTGCCTTTGACTTTTGATCCTCACTAGTCTTTCATCTGTTGTGTGAATAAGAGCATGTGCAACATGCATAATATTTTGTGTAAATCTTGTTGTGCTTTTGACATGCCAATGTATCACTTTCTTCATGTTCCTGCAATGACGTGTTATGACTTGTCTCTATGACCTGCACACGTCATGGAGTTTTGTTGAAATATATTTGTACAAGATATGTTGTATATGTCCATGTTGTGAAAATGTGTACTCCACCCTGCCTGTTATACCTGACCTCATTATGCTTGTATTTTCAGTCTACATGCTATACACATCCAAAGATGGCAGCTCAGATTTGCCGACACTGGTCATCATAACTGAAACTATAATTATCGATCTTGACTCTTGAAGTTTTGGCTTTTGTATTTCATATCTCTGTTAACAGATAGGAATTTTTGAAGAAAATACCTGCCTCTAGCTTCTCTCCCTTGAGGGCTTCACAGTCAAGTTTCCAGTGAAAATTGCACTGTTGTCAGAAATAAACAAATTATCCTCAGTAGTAATAAAATAAAATGACTTTAGCACTTTAGCAGTGAGTTGAACACAAGTAATAAATAGAAGAAAATGTACATGTTTGATAACAAAATGAAGCAATGGAAATCTAGGGTGGAATAACAATGTGGAAAGGATAGATTTTTACTTAGCACGTGTGTGTGAGTTGTGCTTGTGAGGATCTGTGTGTGTGTGCTCTCTTTGTGTGATGAAGGGCTTAACCTGAAAGCTGAATATTTCTAGCAGTATTTTTTATTGTGCCTGCCTGTAATTCCATGCCTCCTCTACCATTTCCAGATTGCTGATAACAAAATGAGGTATTTGTGTTAAATGCTTATGAGGAATTTGTACATCTGTGTAAGATAGAAAGGGCATTATTGGTTCTCAGTAGGTTATCAAGCCAATGAATTCCATGATTATTTCTCCTCCCATATTTCAGCAACTGTTCTCTTGTTTTATTGATTTAATTTGGTTGTAGTATCATTTAATTATATTGTCTCTAAAGTAGTTACATAGATTATACCACCTTTAGCTCCAAAAGATGCTGATGAGAATTCAGAAGAAGATGAATACGACTATGACGACCCATTCTTGAACGATGCCAGCTCAGATGATTACGAACCTACCGATTCCGGTTCCGATGCCTCCACATCCGAGGGTGAAGAAGAGCAGGATTTGAAGAGAATGGAAAAGGAGGCTAAGAGGTTTGTCCGAGGCAAGCGGAAACACTGAAACTGTTCAATTTACTAGAGTACAAATTTTTACTGTCAGTTATTTACCGTGTCAGAAATTGTCTTGTATAGAAAGAGTGCTTCGTCAAACAGTTTTGTCCTGTCTTTTGTAGTACAAACTTGTATTGATATTTTGTCTAAAATAATATTTGCAATTATATATTTTTATGGAAGCATAATTTTCAAATAGTGTAATTATTTAACACCTGAATAAGAAGAGTGTTAAGGATAATTACAGCACTGGCCACAAAAGCTACAAGGGTTGTCCAATAAGTAAGTTCCCCTGTATTATTTCTCTGTAAAATGAACTTGCCCCTGACATGTAACGGCTGGCGAGTTTGACTGGTATGTCTTGAGAACTTGAGAACACAAATACCTGCTTATGATGCATACTGCAGCATCTTATCCGTATGCTGCCAGCTAGCATGGAGTTACCACTGGAAAGCATGTCTGTTTGTGATCTGCACTCTGTCTTCCTTTTTTCCCCTCCCACTGCAAAACAACTATCTGCTGTCGATATCTGTCAGGAGTTAACCTTGATTTATGGGGAAGACTGCATGACCATTTGAACGGTTTTGTGAATGGGCGCGAAGATGTGGATGACGAATCGCACACAGGGTGGGGGCACTATAGTGACATGAAATGTTGCCATTATTATAATTCGCAATACTGTGGAGGAAGATTGTCACATTACTGTTGACAGCATCCTAATGTAGCTACATCCTGAGGCTGCAATTGGATGTGTATCCATTACAAAGGTCCTGACGAACCATATTTATCACAGCACAGTCTCTGCAAGATGGATGTCATTGTTGCTGAGTGATGTGCACAAGCAGCAACAAATGGATTCAGTCAGAATGTTTCTGGAAATATGTCAGAGAGAGGAAGATCTGCTCTTCAAGCAGCTTGTCCCTAGGGATGAGACCTGAATCCATCATTCAATTTCTGAGACAAAATGTTTGGGGCATATTGTGGAAGAAAACTGGTGAAAGTGTAAAGGTCACACCCTTGGCAGGGAAAGTTACGGCAACCATCTTTTGCGTCTTTTGCGTCTGTCTGGGATTTTGCTTCTTCACTACCTGCCTTGCAGAACCATAATTAATGCAGATAGGTACTGTAATGTTTTGAGTAATCTGTGAGCTGTCATCAAAAGAAAATACCCTGGACTTTTGTCTCGCAAAGTTCTCCTTCTTCACGACAATGCTCGGCCTCGCACAGCTCGGATGACCCAGGCAGAGCTCGGAAGATTCGAATAGGAAGACTAAGAAGTGTTCCCGCATCCTCCATATTAACCCCCAAGTGATTCCGACACATTTCCCCAACTCAGATGTCAGGCATCAACAGTGAACAGCTGGTTACAAGCACAGGACCTGACCTGATATAACACAGGTTTGGAAAAATTTGTGTCCCATTATCAAAAAACCTTGCAAAACATGGCGACTATGTAGAAAAGTAACAGAATCATTTGACATTTCAACATGATAAACAGTGTGTAAAGTTTTTTTTTATAGAATAAGCATACTTAATTGTTGTTGTTGTGGTCTTCAGTCCTGAGACTGGTTTGACACAGCTCTCCATGCTACTCTATCCTGTGCAAGCTTCTTCATCTCCCAGTATCTGCTGCAGCCTACATCCTTCTGAATCTGCTTAGTGTATTCATCTCTTGGTCTCCCTCCACGCTGCCCTCCAATACTAAATTGGTGATCCCTTGATGCCTCAGAACATGTCCTACCAACCGATCCCTTTTTCTAGTCAAGTTGTGCCACAAACTTCTCTTCTCCCCAATCCTATTCAATACCTCCTCATTAGTTATGTGATCTACCCATCAAATCTTCAGCATTCTTCTGTAGCACCACATTTCGAAAGATTCTATTCTCTTCTTGTCCAAACCATTTATCATCCATATTTCACTTCCATACATGGCTACACTCCATACAAATACTTTCAGAAATGACTTCCTGACTCTTAAATCTATACTTGATGTTAACAAATTTCTCTTCTTCTGAAACGCTTTCCTTGCCATTGCCAGTCTACATTTCATATCCTCTCTACTTCGACCATCATCAGTTATTTTGCTCCCCAAATAGCAAAACTCCTTTACTACTTGTAAGTGTCTCATTTCCTAATCTAATTCCCTCAGCATCACCTGACTTAATTCGGCTACATCCCATACTTAATTATCGGACTCTATTTGTACTTTGTACTTGATAACTGAAGGCCTCTGCATTATTGAAAAGTTAATAATTTGCAATCAGTTCATTGAGGCACAAAATACACAACAGGATGGCAGTACTGCAGTTTGCCATTGATAAAGTAAGTAAGTCATTTTCTATAAAGTAGCAACGTATTATGCCCATTAGCTTTTCCTATTTTTACTAATAATGGAAGCACATGATCACCTATTTTACTCAACCTTTGATTGTATGAGGGGCATTAAATAAGTAATGCAACTTTTTTTTCCTTTTTTTTTAATTCAGAATTCGAAATACCATACCATTCCTCACTCTTTTGGCTACGATAACCTATTTTACAATATAATCACCATTCAGTGCAAAAATCTTACACCACCTTAGTGGGAGGGCCTGTTTGCCCACACGGTACCACTCTACTGGCTAACGTCAGAGCCAATGTCTCGGCGCATCAGTAACCTCCCTGTCATCCTCCCACTGCTTCCCACGGAGTGTGTCTTCCCTCGGGCCAAACGAATGGAAGTCGGAAGGAGCGAGATCCGGGCTGTAGGGTGGATGAGGAAGAACAGTCCAATGACGTTTTGTGAGCTCCTCTCAGGTGTGCAGACTTGCGAGAGATCTCGTGTTGTACAAGAGAAAGAGAAATTCGATTGCATTCCTGTGGTGACAAACATGTTGGAGTTGTTTCTTCAATTTCCTGAGGGTAGCACAATAAGAGTTCAGAGTTGATCGTTGTGCCACGGAGGAGGACATCAAATAGAATGACCCCTTCGGAGGTGCCACTGCACGAATTGCCATTCTGTTTTCAGTTCGAAGTGATGAACCCACCACATTCCATTGCCTGTGCCAGTGTTTGGCAAAAAATTATGGTGCTCAGCTTTGTAATGTACAAGCAATTCTGCTGTTTACAGTCTTCTGTTAGGCGGCAAGGAACCCAGTGGGCTCACACCTTTGAGGACCCAAATGTTGGATGGGTGTGTCCGCACTACCGACGGAGACGTCCAGTTGAGCAGCGAGGTGTTCGATTGTCATCTGTCGATCACTTCGGATGAGTGTCTGCTCATTTCGACATTGCAGGAGTCACGGCAGTGTGAGGCCGGCTGGCACACGGGAGATCGGACAGGTTTCCACGACCGTGTTGCGATGGTGGCACGTGCCTCACCCGACGACTCACTGTGCTTTTGTTCGCTGCCAGGTCTGCGTTGACATGCTGCGAGCGCTTTTGAATAACTACAGTGCTCTGGTTTTCCACCGAAAGAAAACTCGGTGACAGCTCTCTGCGTGAAATGCACCTCTGTTATAGACGCCATTTGGAAGGCTCCGAGTAGTGCCACCGTTTACTGGAACTTCGAGAAATGTAGGGGCTTCAGAAATATTTCACAATGTCTCACAACAAATTCCGTATTTTTTCAACGTAAATTGGCTGAGAAAAAAAGTGTATTACTTCTGAACACCTCTCATAGTACATACTTAGATGTAATAAATGCTAATCTAGTACAATGCATTACTCAGGTTTTTTCACGAGGTCTAGTTTAAAGGTTTCATGAGGCTGTGGAATACAGTAGCAGAGTATGAGCTGTCGAGCAGCAACGTAGTGCAGCTGGCTGAGGCAGTATGCTGGAAATCTACCTGGACTCACCCATTCACGTAATTTTCTCCCCCTAATCTTTCATCAAACACTTGTATCTCTTTTCTCCAGAAAGGAAAAATAACACATTGCACAACAACAAAAAAGTAAAACACCAGAAGTGGAAGAGGAAACAGAATGAAGCTTCACAGGTTGAGAGGGTATGTGGTGTTATTATACAGATGAAAATATCGAATCAAATTTACAAAGAATGTGGCGGTACGAGCTCATTTATCAGCGTGAATTTGCATACACTCTGGCCACTGTACCCTCTCCTGAAGCAATCTGGCCCACAAATACTATAACTGGTCCCCGATATCCCGGATACAGGCAATGTGGTGGAGTTGACGTCCGAGCTGGTCCCGCACGTGTTCTGTCGGGCACAGATCGGCGGAGCTAGCTGACCACGGAAGTAGGCAGGCAGCTCGTAAAGACACGTGACTTATAGGTGAGCATTGCCCTTTAGAAAAATGGCATCACAATACTATCCCATAGGAGAAGGCTGACCCAAATTCAAAGAGAAAAAAACTGGGACACTTATGTTTATTCTTTATACTTAATTTCATTACTACACTTATGCTTACATTTCTTGCCACTTACTGTGATATTTTGAAATTGGTAATAGGCCTATGAAAATGCAGCAGCTGAAATGCCCATAGCAAGAATGTATTTCTTCATCTTGTGAATTGTAATGCAACATGTAGATATAGTTTCTGCAATGTTTAGTCACTCACTAGGTACTTAGGAACAATTCATTAGTCTGAAAACTACGTAATATTGCTATCCAGTAATTAGATACAAATTATACATTTATTACTAATATTAAAGATTTAATTTGACTGCAGACTGTTAGGGTTGGTTGGTTTGGGTTATAAAGGGATCAAACTACAGTGTCATCAGTCCCTTACTGTCAGGGAAAGCGTGCATAGGTGACAAACACTATTCCATAAGCAATGCTAACACTCGGCACATCACTCACATTCTTCGCAAAATTAACTTATGTATGGTGGCAGGCCAGTTAGAAGAAATAGTTTAAGTGATGCACCTTTATATCTCCTTAGGTTTTAGTGTTACTTGTCTAAGGGCCATATAGTAGAAGATAAGCAAGTTAGAGGTGGGGGTAGGTAATGCCTACACTTTCTTTAGGCATAAGGTGAGTTAAACCAAATGCGATAGTCTTATACATATACAGGGTTATTACAAATGATTGAAGCGATTTCACAGCTCTACAATAACTTTATTATTTGAGATATTTTCACAAAGCTTTGCACACACATACAAAAACTCAAAAAGTTTTTTTAGGCATTCACAAATGTTCGATATGTGCCCCTTTAGTGATTCGGCAGACATCAAGCCGATAATTAAGTTCCTCCCACACTCGGCGCAGCATGTCCCCATCAATGAGTTCGAAAGCATTGTTGATGCGAGCTCGCAGTTCTGGCACATTTCTTGGTAGAGGAGGTTTAAACACTGAATCTTTCACATAACCCCACAGAAAGAAATCGCATGGGGTTAAGTCGGGAGAGCGTGGAGGCCATGACATGAATTGCTGATCATGATCTCCACCACGACCGATCCATCTGTTTTCCAATCTCCTGTTTAAGAAATGCCGAACATCATGATAGAAGTGCGGTGGAGCACCATCCTGTTGAAAGATGAAGTCGGCGCTGTCGGTCTCCAGTTGTGGCATGAGCCAGTTTTCCAGCATGTCCAGATACACGTGTCCTGGACTCGCATTCGGGAGGACGATGGTTCAATCCCGTCTCCGGCCATCCTGATTTAGGTTTTCCGTGATTTACCTAAATCGCTTCAGGCAAATGCCGGGATGGTTCCTTTGAAAGGGCACAGCCGATTTCCTTCCCCATCCTTCCCTCACCCGAGCTTGCGCTCCGTCTCTAATGACCTCGTTGTCGACGGGACGTTAAACACTAATATCATCCTCCTCCTCCTCCTCCTGTAACGTGTTTTTCGCAGAAGAAAAAGGGGCCGTAAACTTTAAACCGTTAACTTTTGGTGAATTGCGAATTTGCTGCACGAATGCGTGAGGATTCTCTACCGCCCAGATTTGCACATTGTGTCTGTTCACTTCACCATTAAGAAAAAATGTTGCTTCATCACTGAAAACAAGTTTCACACTGAACGCATCCTCTTCCATGAGCTGTTGCAACCGCGCCGAAAATTCAAAGCGTTTGACTTTATCATCAGGTGTCAGGGCTTGTAGCAATTGTAAATGGTAAGACTTCTGCTTTAGCCTTTTCCGTAAGATTTTCCAAACCGTCGGCTGTGGTACGTTTAGCTCCCTGCTTGCTTTATTCGTCGACTACCGCGGGCTACGCGTGAAACTTCCCCGCACGCGTTCAACCGTTTCTTCGCTCACTGCAGGCCGACCCGTTGATTTCCCCTTACAGAGGCATCCAGAAGCTTTAAATTGCGCATACCATCGCCAAATGGAGTTAGCAGTGGGTGGATCTTTGTTGAACTTCGTCTTGAAGTGTCATTGCACTGTTATGACTGACTGATGTGAGTGCATTTCAAGCACGACATACGCTTTCTCGGCTCCTGTCGCCATTTTGTCTCACTGCGCTCTCGAGCGCTCTGGCAGCAGAAACCTGACGTGCGGCTTCAGCCGAACAAAACTTTATGAGTTTTTCTACGTATCTGTAGTGTGTCGTGACCATATGTCAATGAATGGAGCTACAGTGAATTTATGAAATCGCTTCAATCATTTGTAATAGCCTGTATTTCTATAACATTCTATTTCTAGGAAACTTGTAATTCACAAATATTTAATTAAATGAGACATATTATTGCGCGCATTTTGTTTCTTGATTAAAAACTGGGACACTTATGTATCCCAAAAGATTTTCTCAGAACACCAGGAAATTTATGTGAAAACCTTCTATTGATGATTTTGAACCTAGAGTTTCCATTGTAATTGTAACTCTGTCATTTACGTACTTGCTGATGGTGTGTACATGTACAAAGTTACACTGACACCCAACCGTGTCTTCCGGGTGCTTTGCTTTCCTTCTCAGACAGTGTAGCAATGATAAATCATTATGGTTTATTTGTGGCTATGTATAACAAAGAATTGCGATGAAATAGTAATTTGCTCATTGTTACACTCATTAGTGTACATAAATACAGTGTATTTTATTCAAAGCAGTATGACTTTACCGTGAGATGTGCATATACAGTTTTCAGTATAATATTGATGAAATGGACATTTACTTACTGATACATTTTTGTATGTATCATAACTACAGTGTTTATTTTTTGAAGCAAGACTGCTTTAGCCTGTGCTCTCATACTGTATTCGACAGGCTCATATAAATTTGAACCTCAGTTTCTTGAAACTGTTTGAGAAGCCTTGAAACTGTTTGAGAAGCGCATTGTATGGAGCAACTTCTGTTAGTGTAAGTTGTCAGGTTTCAGACTTAATGGAAGGCTTTCTCTGCATTGATTTTATTTTGTGCGTATTGGTGTTTGATCTACATACCATGCACCCTGCATTATATTACATTGGTGGTGCATCTGCTATTGTGCAAGTATGCACAGAGTACATAGTAGATGATATCAGACCATAAAAACACAGTCTTTGTCGGTATAGAAAATAAAATTATGTATTTTTGTATAGTTCTCAACCCACTATTTAAAAATATGTTTTACAATCTAGAACTCCCTTTACTGAATACCCTGAGTAACTTTTCACATGAAATTGTTTGTGACTATTAAATGTTACAAGTAAGTCAAGTCAGTCTCTGTCATTCAGGATTTTGATGTGTACCAGTCACCCTAGTTGGAGGTGACTTTAACCTGCCAATTATAGACTGGGATGTCTATGGATTCATTGTGGGGGGTACAGACAGACAGTCATCGAAATACTTTTGAGCACGTTTCCTGAAAATTACCTTGAGCAGCTAGCTCGGCAGCCCACATTCAATGGGAATATCTTAGACCTAATAGCTACACTGTATTTATGTACACTAATGAGTGTAACAATGAGCAAATTACTGTTTCAACAATGTCAGTATACAAATGGGGATTAGCAATCATATTATAGCAACTATGATTGTGAAAATTAATAAATCAGTCAAGAAGGCTAAGAGAGTGTTTCTGCTAGACAGAGCAGATAACCAGTTATTAACATCTTTCTTAGACAGTGAAATGGCATCACTTGGTATCAGTAAGATGTAGAGGAATTATGGGCAAAGTTTATGCAGATTGTAAATCATCGTCTGGAGAGTTACAAGCCTAGTAAGTGGATAAAGGATGGAAAAAACCCACCATGGTTTAATAAGGAATTTGGTAAGGTGCTGAGGAAGCAGGGGCTTTTGCATTCCAGGCTCAAATGGGGACACACAAACGATGATGAGCGAAGCTTAGTGGCGATTTGTGCATGTGTGAAAAGATCTATATGCGAAGTATACAACTACCACCGTCACACCTTAGCAAAAGATATGGCAGAGAACACGAGAAAATTCTGGTCGTATGTAAAATCGTTTAGTGAGTCTAAGGCTACCATTCAGTCCCTTGTTGGCCAGTCTGGTGTGGTAGTTGAAGATAGCAAAACAAAAGCTGAAGTTTTAAATTTCATGTTTAAAAAATCGTTTACAAGAAGAACTGTACAAACATACCGTCGGAGGGACTCCCTTATGAACAACATAGAAATAAGCATTCTTGGCATAGAGAAGCAACGTAAAGATTTGGAAACAAATAAATCATGAGGTGCGGATGGAATCCTAGTTCAATTTGACAAAGAATACTCTATGACATTGGCTCCTTACCTGACTTGCATTTATCATGAATCCCTCACCCAGCACAAAGCTCTAAGTGACTGAAAGAAAGTGCAGATGACTCCATTATATAAGAATGGTAAAAGAACAGACCTGCAAAATTACAGACAAATATCCCTAACTTCTGTTGGAACACATTCTCAGTTCGAATATAACAAACTTTCGTAAGGATAACAACCTTATGTCAACAAATCATCACGATATTAGAAAGCATTGCTCTTATGAAACTTAGCTTTCCCTTTTCTCACATGATATACTGGGAACTGTGGAAGAAGGGCAGCACACAGATTCCACATTTCTAGATATCCAGAAAGCATTTGACACGGTGCCCAATTGCAGGCTGTTAACGAAGGTATGAGCGTACGGAATAAGTTCACAGATACGTGAGTGGCTCAAAGATTTCTTAAATAATAAAACCCAGTATGTTGTCCTTGATGGCGAGTGTTCATCAGAGACAAGGATATCGTCAGCAGTGCCCCAGAAAAGTGAGATAGGACCACTGTTGTTCTTTATATACATAAATTATTTGGCAGACAGGGTGGACAGCAGTCTGCAGTTGTTTACTGATGATGCCATGGTGTACGGTAAGGTGTCGAAGTTGAGTGACTGTCGGAAGATGTAAGACAAATTAGACAAAATTTCCAGTTGGTGTGATGAATGGCAGCTAGCCCTAAATGAGGAAAAATGTAAGTTAATGTGAATGAATTGGAAGAACAAGCCTGTAATGTTCAGATACAGTATTGCTAGTGTACAACTTGACACAGTCAAGTCATTTAAATAACTGGTTGTAATACTGCAAAGTGATACGAGGTGGAATGAGCATGTGAAAAGTGTGGTAGGGAAGGCAAATGGTTGAATTCGGTTTATTGGGAGCATTCCAGGAAAGAGTGGTTCACCTGTAATGGCGACTGCATATAGGACACTGGTGCGACCTATTCTTGAGTACAGCTCGAGTGTTTGGAATCCGTAGAAGGTCGGTTTGAAGGAAGACATTGAAGCAATTCAGAGGAGGGCTCCTAGACTTGTTACCAGTAGGTTCGAACAAAACTTAAGTGTTACAGAGATGCTTCGGGAACTCAAATTGGAATCCGTGGAGGGAAGACGGCGATCTCTTTGGGAAACACCATTGAGAAAATTTAGAGGACCAGTATTTGAAGCTGATTACTGAATGATTCTGCTCCCACCAACATACATCACAGGTAAGGACCGAGAAGATACGGTATGAGAAATTAGGGCTCATGCGGATGTGTACAGTCAGTCATTTTTCCCGCCCTCTGTTTGGGAGTGGAAACGACAAGTAGCGGTTCAGGGTACCATCCACCATCCACCATGCACCTTACGGTGGCTTGCGGAGTATCCGTGTAGATGTAGGTGGACAGTTAGTTGAACATAGAATGATATAGAAACCTTTAAATCCTAATTAGCGTGCATTAAAGTGTATAACACAGAAATTTACAGAAAAACTACTATTTTATTAATCTAGATCACTATATAAAGACAAGACGTTATTTAATGTTGTTTCCAAAAATCTCGAAATTTCTTGACCAATTTACTTCACATTTTTACATAATACTCTAATAAACATCCCAACAGGGATAGGTTATATATTGTTTTAAACAACAATGTACAGGTTTTTCTCTTATAACTGGAAGCGAGAAAGAAAATACTATCTCTGATTTACTGTGAAAATGTGTGCTTTCCTTTTCTTTCTTGCAGTAGTTGCTTCAACAACATTATTTCATATAGTTTCAGTCTGCAAATGGGTATCATTACAAAGTTTCAGACTATTCAAATTGTGTAGTATTGTTATAATCATATAAAGATAAGCTATAAATACAACCTTCCCATATATACAAGTTTTCTGTTAACCAGTGCGAGGAATAGGACAAAACAGCACATTGTTATGTATACAATTTTTGTCTAAAATTATATGTAAACAGTATAAAGGGTGGGGCAAATACAATTTGTCCAGACAAGTGGATATGATTGAATGTGAATGTATGCCCTGTAACCACATCCCGTGTATGCCCGCCGCATGATCCACATCAGTTCAGAGCATATTTGGGGCTGTGTCCCTGTGAGTGGAGCAATACAGAGGGGGTGATGGTACTCACAGTGGAGCAGCAGGTGTTCGTTATGGAAAGCTATGTGACGAAAGTCGTGGAAATGGTGTGGCCAGTTGTTTGCTGAGAAGTCTAATGCAGTCAAAGTGCCAACAAAGAGTGCATGCAATACTTCGTCCGAAAACAGCATCAGACAGGACCCATTTTTAACAAGTCAAAAAATATTCTGAAACACGCCCCCACAAGACAGTGTGGCTGTAGTTCACCAGAAAATGCTTCAGTGTCCTAACAAATCAACCTGACACCTGTCACAAGAGACCATCACATCACATCTATCGTGCAGACAAATTGTCCACCTGGACCTGCACTTGGATCCCTACCAAAGTCTGTTGTTCGTGCATTGAAATCAGATGCTCCTCAATGCCCCCAGTTTTGTGAGTGGCTGTTCACGGAGATAACAACAAACAGCTTGGACATGGATCTGTTCTTTATGTCTAATGAAGCCTGGTTTCACCTGAGTCTTTATGTCAACTCACAGTATAACATGTTCTGGAGAATCTGCTTAACTTCCACAAAACACCACTGCACCATCAGAAAGTTGGGATTTGGTGTGCAGTGCCTACATGCTGTGTTATTGGTCCTATCTTTTCTCATCAGATGCTGGCTTCGGCACATCACTTTGCCAACATTTTGAAATGATTTATGGCAGCATTAATGCAGAAGGAAAAGACCTACAGTTAGCTCCAGCAGCATGTAGCAACTGCCCATACAGCCAGCCGAACCTTGGAGCACATATACACAATCTTCATGCCTAACAGAGTTGTTAGCAGAGGTGAATCTGCTTGCAGCCCTAGCTGGCCACCCAGGTCACCTGATCTGTCGGTGTGCGACTACTTTGTGTGGGGAGCCCTCAAGTCTAAGGTGTATCACAACAATCCTCATAGTCTTCAAGAACGGCAGCAGAAAATTTTGGACAAGATTGCAGCAATTCCAGCAGTCCTGCTTCGATCTGCCTTCAGCAACTTGCTGACCAGGGCCCAAAAGTGTTGAGAGATGAATAGTCGCCAATTTTAATATGCGCTATAGTCAGGTTACTACTGTACTTCCTTTCCTTTGCTGTTTCTTTGTACCCTGGAACTCTGTTCTCCAGGCCACTTTTATTTGCCCCACCCTGTATATGGGAGAAATAATTTGGCTAACAGTTCAAATGACCAGCTATCATAGTTTAAATCTACTATGAGAAGAAAGTAAACTGCACATTTTCACAGCACAGCATTTTCTTTCTCTCTGTCGGTTTCAAAACAAAAACTATATATTATTGTTTATGAAAAAATATGTAGCTTACGTCTGTCTGAATGTTTTTTAGAATATCGTGTAAAAATTTGAAGTAAAACAGTGAACATCTTTTTGAGATATTTTTCACTCATTTCTGCATGATCTATTACAATTTTGAGTTCCATACCTTCAAATTGGATGAAGTCAAACAAGTACCCCAAATTTGCATCCTGGCACATTTACTCTATCCTGTGCAAGCTTCATCATCTCCAAGTAACTACTGCAGCCTACATCCTTTTGAATCTGCTTAGTGCATTCATCTCTTGGTCTCCCTCTACACTGCCCTCCAATACTAAAGTTGTGATCCCTTGATACCTCAGAACATGTCCCACCAACCGATCCCTTCTTGTTGTGCCATAAATTCATCTAATCTTCAGCATTTTTCTGTAACACCACATTCAAAAGCTTCTATTCTCTTCTTGTCTAAACTATTTATTGTCCATGTTTCACATCCATACATGGCTACACTCCATACATATACTTTGAGAAAAGACATCCTGACACTTAAATCTACACTTGATGTTAACACATTTATTTTCTTCAGAAACGCTTTTCTTGCCATTGCCAGTCTACATTTTATATCCTCCCTTCTTCGACCATCATCAGTTATTTTGCTCCCCAAATAGCAAACCTCATCTACTACTTTAAATGTCTAATTCCCTCAGCATCACCTGATTTAGTTAGTTTTGCTTTTGTTGATGTTCATCTTATATCCTCCTTTCAAGACACTGTCCATTCCGTTCAACTGCTCTTCCAGGTCCTTTGCTTTCTCTGACAGAATTACAATGTCATCGGCAAACCTCAAAGTTTTTATTTCCTCTCCCTGGATTTTAATTCCTACTCCAAATATTTCTTTTGTTTACTGCTTGCTTAATATACAGATTGAATAACAGCAGGGATAGGCTACAACCCTGTATCATTCCCTTTCCAAATACTGCTTCCTTTTCATGCCTCTTGATTCTTATAACTGTCATCTAGTTTCTGTACAAATTGTAAATAGCCTTTCACTCCCTGTATTTTACCTGTGCCACCTTCAAAATTTGAAAGAGAGTATTCCAGTCAATATTGTCAAAAACTTTGTCTAAGTCTACAAATGCTAGAAAGGTATGTTTGCCTTTCCATAATCTATCTTCTAAGATAATTTTTGGACTCGCATTCGGGAGGACGACGGTTCAATCCCATCTCCGACCATCCTGATTTAGGTTTTCCGTGATTTCCCTAAATTGCTTCAGGCAAATGCCGGGATGATTCCTTTGAAAGGGCACGGCCGATTTCCTTCCCCATCCTTCCCCCACCTGAGCTTGCGCTCCGTCTCTACTGACCTTGTTGTCGACGGGACATTAAACACTAATATCCTCCTCCTCTAAGATAATTTGTAGTGTCAGTATTGCCACAAGTGTTCCAACATTTCTACAGAATACAAACTGATCTTCTCCGAGGTTGGCTTCTACCAGTTTCTCCATTCATCTGTAAACAATTTATTAAACTGGCTAATGGAATGTTGTCTACTCACAGGGCCTTGTTTCAACTTAGGTCTTTCAGTGCTCCGTCAAACTCTTCATGCGTTATCATATCTCCCATTTCATCTTCATCCATGTCCTCTTCCATTTCCATAATATTGCCTTCAAGTACATCGCCCTTGTATAAACCCTCTATATACTCCTTCCACTTTTGTGCTTTCCCTTCTTTGCTTGGAACTGGTTTTCCATCTGAGCTCTTGATATTCATAAAATTGATTCTCTTTTCCCCAAAGGTCTCTTTAATTTTCCTGTAGGCAGTATCTATCTTACTCCTAGTGATATATGGCTCTACATCCTTACATTTGTCCTCTAGCCATTCCTGCTTAGCCAATTTGCATTTCCTGTCAATCTCATTTTTGAGATGTGTGCATTCCTTTTTGCCTGCTTCATTTACTGCATTTTTATATTTTCTCCTTTCATCAATTTAATTCAATATCTCTTCTGTTACCCAAAAACTTCTACTAGTCCTTGCCTTTTTACCTACTTGATCCTCTGCTGCCTTCACTATTTCATCTCTCAAAGCTATCCATTCTTCTTCTACTGTATTTCTTTCCACCATTCTGTCAATCGTTCCCTAATGCTCTGAAACTCTCTACAATCTCTGGTTCTTGAAATTTATCCAGGTCCCACCTCCTTAAATTCCCACCTTTTTACAGTTTCTTCAATTTTAATCTACAGTTCTGTGGTCAGAGTCCACATCTGCCCTGGAAATGTCTTACAATTTAAAACTTGGTTCCTAAATCTCTGTCTTACCATTATATAATCTACCTGAAATCTTCCATTGTCTCCAGGTCTCTTCCATATATACATCCTTCTTTCGTGATTCTTAAATTAAGTGTTAGCTGTGATTAAGTTATTCTCTGTGCAAAATTCTACCAGGTAGCGTCCTCTTTCATTCCATATTCACCTACTACATTTCCTTCCCTTCCTTTTCCAACTATTGAATTCCAGTCACCCATGACTATTAAATTTTCGTCTCCCTTCACTATCCGAATAATTTCTTTTATCTCATCATACATTTCTTCAATCTCTTGATCATCTGCAGAGCTAGTTGGCATATAAACTAGTACTACTGTGGTAGGTATGGGCTTCATGTCTATCTTGGCTGCAATAATGCATTCACTATGCTGTTTGTAGCAGCTTACCCGCACTCCTAATTTTTTTATTCATTATTAAACCTACTCTTGGATCACCCCTATCTGATTTTGTATTTATAACCCTATTATCACCTGACCAGAAGTCTTGTTCCTCCTGCCACTGAACTTCACTAATTCCCATTATATCTTTTAACATATCCATTTCCCTTTTTAAATTTTCTAACCTACCTACCCGATTAAGCAATCTGACATTCCACGATCTGATCCTTAGAAAGCCAGTTTTCTTACTCCTGATGATGACGTACTCCTGAGTAGTCCACGCCCAGAGACCCAAATGGGGGCTTATTTTACCTCTGGACTGTTTTACTCAAAAAGACACCATAATCATTTAACCATACAGTAAAGATGCATGCCCTCAGGATAAATTACGGCTGAACCATGGACCTTGCCATTGGTGGGGAGGCTTGCGTGCCTCAGCGATACAGATACCCGTACCGTAGTTGCAACCACATGTATATGGTGAGAGGCCGGATAAACAAGTGGTTCCTGAAGAGGGGCAGCTCATTTACAGCAGTTGCAGGGGCAACAGTCCGGACGATTGACTGATCTGGCCATGTAACATTAACCAAAACAGACTTGCTGTGTTGGTACTGCAAACAGCTGAAAGCAACGGGAAACTACAGCCGCAACACTGTATACGACTTTATTCCCCTTTATCTGTGATCACTTTTCCCCCTTTATCACATAAAACTTCAAGGCTAACAGGGCATGGTTGATGTATGAAACTTTCTCCTAATGTTTCATCCATAACTGCGGAAGACATCTTCAGAGAAAAAGTGCCAAACTGTGGCCACTTTACCTCTGAAGGTGTCTCCCACAGTCAGAGAGGAAACATTGGGAGAGATATTTACATACTGACCACAGCCTATTAGCCCGAAGTTTTAGGTGATGGCAGTACTGGCAGTGAAAGCTTTCATTCTATGATTTCCCTCTGTATGTTCCTTATTTAAAAAAAATAGAAAGTACTGTGTTTCAAATGCTGTTCTATTTTTGCAGCCAGTTACAAATTTGTTGATTGCAAACATTTCCACACATAGTTGTCAAGTTCGGTGTTGTTCTCCCATTTAAAACTGGATTTCTTTTCATAAATGGTGCTGCCTGGTATTACATTGGTAAATGGGGTTTTGTCTTTTTACTTTACTTATCATCTGCATTTCTTTTGTTACTGGAAGTTGCCCTTTTGCAGATGAGAAAAGCTGCTGGACTAGACTATTTTCTTCATCCTCAGTCAGCGTAGTGGAAGAACAGTATTACACAATTTGGGACTTCTGCTGCTTATTTTGTATTACGGTGTTACCCTGGGCACACCAACCTGTTTGGCTGCAGTAGCCATTGGGGTGTCTGCTTTGACAGCTTCTACAGCTTTTGTAATTTATTCAGGCTTGTAATCTCTCTTGGGGCCCTTACCTGGAACAAACTGCTGCAGATACTGACAGGAAGTTGTTCCAGTAAGACACTGTGTCTTAGATTGGTATTAGAATTAACCAAAATAAATTTCCATTAGAAGCATCCATAATGTGATTAATGTTTGTAACTAATATGTAAGGAACATGAAAAATGAAATGAATATAGATGTGAATTCTGTCTCAAAATGCAAAAACACAAAATTACCAAATAAATAATATTTTATAGCAAATTGTAACCATATGAACTATTTTAGCAGGGACAGTATGAAATAGCTTTATTGTCTGCATATAAATATTGAAAATGTAACATATTTTCAGGTACCAGTATTGCACATCATCTTTCAAAACCCAGTTTGGAAAGATAATGTGCCTAAGAATCTGTTTGTAAAACAAAAAGTGCATGGACGCAATGAAGTATCAGTGTGCACGATGCTGTAGTGCTGTGCCAATTGTGGGTGGTTGAGTTGTCTGTATAAGATGTATGTCCGTAATGCAGAATAGAACCCAGTTGCAGGACCTAATGTCTTACCACAAACACATACATTTGTCTGCTAGTTTAAGTTCAAAGGTCAGTTTAATGCACACTGTAATGTGGCAGTTTTAGGTCTAAGTGTTTTGAAATGTGGCTGTATCAAGTAGTGACAGAGATGGAAGCTGAACTACCTCACTTATGACGATGCCGACCTCAACAAGCCACTGTATGGTAGCAGTTACCGAATGCTTTGTACTGTGTATTGCTCACTAGGAAATTAGTGAAGAGACTAATTGTGGTCCATCACGGGTTTCGATTATGACCTTTGCAACATCAGTGGTCTCGAAGACCGTGTGTCATCTCAGCCTTGAAAAACAGAACATCAATGTAGGCTGGCAGTCTGACGAGAGGAAGGTGCAGCTCATTTCCCCACACCGCTCCCCACCCCTCTGCAATTTCTAATTTGTTTACACTTGTGGCCAACTGCCAGTGTGTACTGACCACACTCTGCAACTGTAGAGACCAGAAAACAAAATGTATTTTGACTCTGCCGCAAGTCTTCCTCTAATGTGCAAATAGAGTTAGCTTTGGTTCTACTTCTGTGCCGAATATCTTGTCGGTTCTATTTGTATTGCTATCAAGTATGGGGCAAACAGCTATTAACGCCTACAAAAGATCAAAATCAATATTCTCCAGAGTTTGTAATTATCAAATTGGGTGGGAAAAGTAAAATAATGGCAAGAAGCACCTTAGATCAGAGAGGCATTCTGTTCACTAGCAGGCAAATGCTACTGCTTCTCAACAATCATTTGTTGAAAGCTTAATGAAACAATGAAAAATCCGTGATGTAATGTAACAATATTATTAAAAGAATAGTTGCTACTCACCATACAGCAGAGATGCTGAGTTGCAGGTAAGCACAACAAAAAGACTGTCACAAAATAAGCTTTCGGCCACAAGGCCTTTGTCAGAAATAGTCACCCCCCTCTCCCCCCCACCTACACACACACCCTCTCTTCTCTCCTCCCTCTCTCCCCTCTCTCTTCTCTCTCTCTCTATCTCTCTTTCATGGCTGAAGCCAGAATAGCTGCCAGACTGAGGCCACGTGTGTGTGTGTGTGTGTGTGTGTGTGGTGTCTGTTTTTCACAAAGGCCTTGTGGCTGAAAGCTAACTTTGTGACAGCTTTCTGTTGTGCCCATCTGTGACTCAGCATCTCCGCTATGTGGTGAGTAGCAACTATTCTTTACATAATATTATCGAAAGCTTAAACAGAGCCAAAAGAAGAAAACGAGCAAAGACCATTTTAGGAAAAAACTGTTTAAGTTTTTGCAAAAGCAAACATTCCAGTCAAAAAGCTCCCCATTCACCTCTTTTTTAAACAATTTCAAAGCCCTAAGCCTCCATCTTCAGGCCTGTAGCATGACAACCTTTGAAATCTGTATTTCTAATCACACACACACACACACACACACACACACACAAAATTTAGATGCAAAATTTGTCAAAAATAGATGTGAATTTCATCAGAAAGAGATGCTAGATTTTCAGGTCCCTACCAATATGTTTTAAACTCAATGTAAAATTAAAACCATTATTCCAGGTGTTGACAGGAGGTGCCAAAATTTGGAACATCACAAAAAAATGATGTACCAGCCACATACACCTGTCCTTGGTCTTATTTTTAACAAGTTTCTTTACTTCCTACAGTATTGTGGATGAGTCTGGTATAATACTATTATTTTATTTAATTTGGAGATCTTACATATCATGTACAAAAGAAAAACCTTACTATAATGCTTGTGGTCACAAAAATAGTGAACATTGTTCTCAGAAGTCAACAATCACAAAATGGTTGTTCAGGATCTCCAAACCTACGGTGTTGTCATATAGTAAGACAAAAAATTTCCTGTATGCATTCCAAAGAGAATGATTTTACTACCTTTATTGTTCAACAAAAGTGAGATAGGTATGCAAGACTGGGGCACTGTCAAGGAATGGTGCCTCTACCTTAACGGCAGCAGACCATAAATGGAATTCTTTTAGATTATTGTAGGAAATAATTTAAAGAACTTTGCAAACACATCTTTCCCATGAAAGAAGCCCAGGAGGGGTCTGTGGGTTGCGCAACACGGCTACTGGCCGCCACCACCACATCCGTCATGCCCGACTCTCCGACACTTTTCTGCCAGTAGTCGGCTGCACACGCGCTTCCGCTTAGTTAAGAATAAACAACATTGCCATCTGATTAGCTTAAGCTTATCTTTACCTTTGTTTACAGTAGGTGCTCAAAATGATGCCCTTCTGTGATAAGAACAGCCTGACATCTCCTGAACACATTAGCAGACACCCAATGAATTTCAGCTGCTGAAGTTTGGGAAATGACTAGCCGAACCCTGTCTTCCAACTCTTAAGAGCTTGTGGGGATTGGTTGCATACACGTTGTCTTTAAACAGCCCTCAAAGATAAAAATCACAGAGCTAGAAAATGAGCAAGCCAGTTAACTATCCTATCATCAAAAACACTTCCTATTGCTGTCATAGAAGCATTGGCGATATGTGGCCTTGCATTGTCCTACATAACAGGACCATATACATCTTTTCATTATGTGTTAGCTCCCTTAAAAAAAAAAGGATTCAGTATATTGTTCACATACCTGTCATAACATATTGTTTTGTCGAAAAAGGTTGGTCCAGTAATTCGTCTTGCTCTAGTTGCACATCACACTTCCGTGTTCGTATCATGCAGACGTTGTTGCTGTAATTTATGAGGATTTTTGGAGATCCAGCATCGATTGTTCTGAAAATTTGTGTATCCTTACAAAAGCAGCCATGCTTAATCACAAGAAAAAAAAGCACCTCAGAATCAACTTGCCCATCATGCACAGACTGTAACAGCCAGTTGCAGTAAGGATGCCAAGCAAAAGTAAATGAGTTGCTCAATTGATGCACTACTATTATTTCGTATGGTTTCAATTTCAGTTTGTGCACAGCTCTGTGAACAGATGCTCTTGACACACCAGTCTGAAGTGCCAAACGACGTAGAGATTTTCTCGGACTTCTTTCCAAGACTTCCCCTATCTCGACTAATTTATTTTGGTTAAAGCACTAGGTTCTCTATTCCATCATTTGCGTAACACAGATACAGTGTCTTGAAATTTCTTCACTCATTTGCATATCTTTGAATCATTGGGAACATACACACTGGGAAATTTTCGTTTAAATTCAAGCAGGCATTCCACATACAATTCTGTTTTTGCACAGTGTCTGGGAACTACGCATAGCGACAACTGGCAGACACAGCAGCAACAGCCAGCAAATGTGCCACACGACCTGCGGATCCCTCCTGAGCATCTTTTGTGAGACAACCTGTACAGTAATTCATTCTGAAGAGATGTTACTACCGAATTTATTATACAATGGATTCCATAAGGTAAAGATTCATAAATTAGGTCTGGTAGTACCACCTAACAGACAGTCTGCAGTTTGCAGCGGAAACTATCTGTGGGAATATGCCACCAGTTACATATTCATTTTATCCCCTGGTAAATCCATGATTATTCTATAAATTGTTGCATTTTTTGATGTTACGAGAGTGGTGATATGAACAGAGTAGGTTGTTTGAAGCACCCCATGTTGAGTTGCATGGGTGTCTGTGAAGCTACCCTTTGGAGAAGACTAGGGATGTTCCTGTGATGGATGCATATCCTCAAGACGATTTCCTGGGAGCAGCAGGTTGCAGATAATAATAGTGGCAACCACTGTGCCATCGTGTTCGTTCCATGTACTGTACACCCTCATTAATTGAAGGCTCAAGCAAGTGACTAAGGAGTCTCGAATCCTTTGGGAGGAGGTCGACATAC